>NC_041047.1:42145536-42468870 GCF_900634775.1 Gouania willdenowi
GTCAGCACAGCCACCGCCCAGTCATGGAGATGACGGAGGAAGTAAAGAAAGCAAAAAAAAAAAAAAAAAAAAAAAAAAAAAAAGGAAGTAAAGTCTGTGACCCGAGATTTAAAGTAAGTTTGGAATCACGGGAATAATATTAAATAACCATAAAATATTAACTTAAATTACTTTTAGCGGTACAAAAACATTTTTAATATTGACCTTTTTTTTTTTTAACCCAAACTGCAACACGGTGACGTCATGAACCCGGAACCGGATGTAGCGCGCTCAATACCGCTCTTACCGAGGGAGCCGTAATTATAAAATTAATGTTTTGACCGTTTTGCAACATCAAATTACTCCAAAATAACAGATGCATACACTCGGGGTATTTGGAACCCGTCGGCTAAGTTTCAGGTCGAACTCACACCGCGTTGGGGAGATATTTGCTCCACACACACACAGACGTTCCTTGCTTTTATAGGTAGATATTTAATTTTGTGTATATCGAGTCATTTTCATGTTTTTGTTGTTGTTTGGTGTAAATTTCTGTAATATATCTTTTTTGGAGTCATTAGGTGTGTTTTTGGAGCCTTTTGTATATTTTTGTGCATTTCTGTTGTCGTTTTGTGTACTTCCTGTATAAATATTTAGTTTTTTGTTTTACGTCATTTGTGCATTTTTTTTGTACAATTATTATTTTTAGTTGCCTTGAGTAGTGTGATCCTGGAGTCATTTTGTATCTTTTTAATGTAGTTTTTTTTTGTATAAATATTTAATGTTGTGTTAATTTTGAGTCATTTTCATATTTTTGTTGTCGTTTAGTGTGTGTGTGCCTGCCTAACTTTTACTAAACTTATCTATTTTCAGTAGTTAGGTGTAGTGGCAGGTGTGTCATGAGTGAAGCTGCAGTAATCAGGTGACCTTCACTATGTAGCATCATCTACGTATCATGTAAACACTTAGATCTGACTCAGAGCGTAACACTACAGTCACTACCACCCAATGGACGGGTGTCGTGACACAAACTGTAACCGGACTAAATGGTGGTCCGTTATACACTCACACACTTGCGTACCGGCATGCATGTCATGTAGACGGTGATCGATAGTGAAGTGCACCTGATCAACGTGTGTGTGAGACTCTCTACCTGGGACTCTAATCTCCTCTGTTGGTTCTCTCACACGAGCATGCGCGCGCTTTTGAGAAATGATCAGCTTTCAACAGACCAGCCATTGCCCATCAATAGCTTTCGGGTGAGGTCTGTCCGGTCTAAATAGCGTACGGTCAAACGAACATGAAATAAACGTTTTGAAACGTCCCCCTCACACCCTGAGGTCAAAAGCTGAATAGGTTTCATTCCGGGGCCGTCCAGAAGTGAAATAAAATTAAAATAAACATTTTGAAATGACCAAATTACTCCAAAATACCAGATACACACACTCGGGGTATTTGGAAGCCATTGACAAAGTTTCAGGTCGAACTCGCACTGCGTCAGGGAGATATTCGCTCCACACACACAAACACGCACACACCTTTCTGTCTTTATCGTATAGATAGATATTTTATTTTATCAATAAGGTGGAGAAACTGCACAGTCATCAATAAATGCAAAATCACATGAGTACACTTGTTAAAACACTGGTGAAAGACAATCTATCTTTTGAATCAAATAAAGTATAAACATTAATAAACGAGGGATGGATCATCTACACGGAAAGCTATTGAAATTAGTAGCTAGCTGTCTGGCTGGAACTGTTTGCCATATCTTTAATGCCAGCATAGGAAAAAATATATTCCCTTCAGCTTGGAAACTTGCAAAGGATGTCTCTTTAAATAGGGAGATCATAAGTCTGGATTTACACGGACATGTTCGCTTTTCATGTCTTGTACGGCCGGATTTTACAAACTCGTCAAAATGTCTGGGTTTCCCAGGGATCCTGAACGCATCTAGGGGAACACTAATTTAAAGGTGCTATTTTTCACTCATCTCCATTTGTTCTAAGAACCCCAAAAACATAGTATTTGAGGTTTATTTTCCCAAACTCACCTGTTTTCCAAGGTTTTAGCCTCTGAAAAGTCACTTTCTGAACAACTCTACACAAACGGGCTGATTTGCGGCCAACTTATGCATATTCATGAGTGGGCGTGTCTATCGTCGCAACACTGTCTTACGTCATCCCCACACGATGATGTAGGGTCAGAGGACGGCCCGCCCTCCTCCCACCCACTCCGTAGCCGAGCTCATGCTGCTTTAAAAACACAAGACAGAGCGTGGGGGCGGGGCATTCACCGGTACATACATAGACTGTAGAAAATACATACATAGCACTGCTTGAAGGACGCTAAAACGCTCATCTTCGTGGGCGTGTCAGTTTACATGTCAATCACGGCAGAGAGCTTCCTGGAGATGTGGCTTCTCCAGCTCAAATTCGTCATCAAAGTGGAAACGCGTCATCAAATTGAAGCGAGGTGTTTGGGCTCGCCCTGCAGTAAGAAAGAAGCACTGTAACCCTCTAACGATTTAGGGAATAAATGAAAAAACACTTTGGACATGTGTATGAAGCCCAAATAGCACTTTTATCATGTTTAAAGCACAGAAAAGTTGATTTAGCTTAACACGGGCCCTAAAAAAAAGGGCCCGTGTTAAACACCCCCAGTGCTATTGGTACGGTTACAGAAGTACACTTACGTAGCGGGTTAGGTTATAACCCAACAATTTTTAGGGTTAGGTTTAGGGTAAGGTTTAGTCTTAGTCACGCGACCTAAACTGACCAATGACTGACCAATCATGTGACCTAAATTGGCCAAATAGGGGCGCTGCGCACAAATGGAATGTCGGTATATTGATGCGGCAACTGTACGGATAGCCACTGCCTATATTTAAAAGACCGTACCTCTGCTAAAATGTCTCCATCGGAGGAATTCCAACAGTTTCTGAAAGCCAATGAGTTGCTCTTTATAGCCAGGATAATGGCATTACGGGAATTTTACTCACACGTCACGGAATCATTACAAATGCTGCTTTGTTTGGACAAAATCGTCACACACAAGGAAAAGAAAAAGAAGAGACTAATGTCCAAGATAAATTGAAAGAGACTGGTAGATTTAATTAAATAATATTAACAGGAAGACCCTCCTGGATAATAAAACCTCAATGGAGGTCCAAAGAGGCATTAAGGTAAAGTTTCCATCAGGCAACAGACAGAATAAAGTTCAGAGTCAGCATGGGACCATGTGGTGGAAACTTTAACAGTTATTTATTGAAGTGTATATTTAATGATTATTTACTGTTCTGTAAGCCTGTTTCTAGGAGAAGTTTCTCATTGTTTCAATGATTGAGAGATTTTAAGAAGGTTGGCCTATATAGGAGATTTTTCAAGGACAAATTGATATTGTTATAATGCATAATAAATGTGATTGACTTCAGTTTTTTTTATTGTCTTTTATTATAAAAAGATAAATTATTTTTTAAACCTTATAAACAATAAGAAGTTGTGTATTTACTATATTGTAATTTGCCGTTACAAGACAGTCAAAAAAATATTGTTTGTAATTTGAGTATGCCGAGATCGGCTCAAGTGTCCGCTTATTTAAAAATCTAAATATGGTCACCCTACTTTAAAAAAAAATGCAGCAGAGGTTATTAGTGGTGCAAATAGTCAACCAATCAGTCTGCTACCAATTTTTAGTAGTCTGGTTTTCTTCACCCCTGCCACATTTCACTCTTTACAGCATAAATTATTTTTCTTTGTCTTTTGTGCCATGATGGATCTTATAGTCCCATTGGTAAGCTCGTTTAGATGCAAAAACATCCATGAAATCCTTTGACTGTTCATGGTGGAATATTGGTGTCTAAATATTTAAAAAGAAGCAGTCAGAATAATCCATAATCCAGATTGAATAATCGTGATGACAATATTGATACAAATAATAGTGATTATAATTTTGGCCATAATCGTGCAGCCTTAGAACCTACGCAATGTTCTATAAATGAGGCCCCTGGACTAAATTTATCTTTACAAATGTTGGATCACCGCTCACAAAAGCCTCTATACCATACCTTATCAATGCCCACTCCTAGCTAGTGAAGCTAAACTGAACTTTTACAAGGCATGCACATCACATGCATACTTTTCTGCAACTCTGCCAAAGTTTATCATCCAAAATGACTTGAGAATCATTAAAAGTAATTAGAAAATCCAAGGTCAGCAAAGGAGCATCAAAGGGTAAGAAACCATTGCCCTCCCCAATAGTGTAATGTCCTCTAAACTATCCTTACAATATAAGAGATTGCACATTTGTCAGCACTGTGGGAGAAATGAGCTATGCACTTAATTAAGGTCAAGTAATTTTCCTCCTTGATATCTCGTCATCTCAAAGCTCCCCAGTAATCCATCTAGAGAGCCATCAGCTTAATTTAGCTGTAGAACACAATAGCACACCCTGCATTACCACGATGGGGAAAGGTGTGAGGTCTAGGCCCAATTTGACAACATTGAACCAGAAAGCAAGAATATGAGGAGCTCATACTCCTGTGGGAAAATGAGAAGGATTCCAGTAGCAGCTAATCCATCATCCCTCATTATTTAACATATTCCTTATCAACGTGGTGCAGCAAACACATCCATCAACTGCACATTTTTGAGTTTCAGTAGGATTGGCCACTCGGTGAAAGTGTCTATTTGACAGAAAATGTGACCTCCAGAAGTTAATTCACCTTAATCTGCTGCAGTATGGATGAATGGGGCAATATCTAGCACACACAATAATTTAATCCCAGTTCGTCATTTATTTCTATAAATGATGGTTTTTGTAAATAAGGCATTACTTATGAGATTTATTGTGAGAAAGAAGATGGAAGAAAGTTTGGGACAAAAAAAGGGGGGGGTGGTGTACAGCATAGCCATGCATGCTGATGAAGATTGACAATGACTCCAGATATATTTGCTAAATGTTTTCAGGTTTTATTAAAAGTTCATTTATTTTATATAATTTTAAAAGACGTAACCCATTTTTTTTAATAACAGCAAAGCATAACAGGTTACATGTATTAATTTTTTTTATTTTGCAGAAAGGCTGTACTTGAATTAAATTAACAGTAGCATAACCAACTTAGCATCTGCATTTTTTCACCTCATGGAATTCAATTCAGAGGGTCCAGCTCTTATAGTGGAGTCTCCTAACCCTCTCATCTTAGTTTACATGAACACAATGTTATATGAAGAAGATTTTTTAAATGATTGTATTTGAAAGGTTACAAAAAGTAAAAGTAAGAATTTGATAACACATGATCATGTCGTTAACACATGCTAATTGCTCATTTCTTGCCACACATAAAGCATGCATATTTAACCGACACATTGGTGGTTAAATTATTCTAGTTATCTTACCAGGGATTTAAAACTTAAGGTTAGCCACAGGTGCAGGAAAGTTGATGGTCTGTAGATGTTGCAGGAGGTGAAGTAGGAAGGTCATTGAACAATGTTATATCTTGATTTTATTTGTCATTAATCATTAAAAGCCTCTGTAAAAAATAACTCCTTATTTCAAGAGTTTTTTTTTAAAGCTATAGGGAGCCATTGCAAAAGAGTCAAAGGGCCACATGAGGCCCCAGAGCCGCAGGTTGCAGACCACTGTCCTGGGAGAACCACAGCTGAACATTTGTCCTGGCATCATAGTCTATCAGTTCTGGTCCCTCCATGCTGATTCTGATGAGCGTGTACGTTCTATCGCTGAGCTCGGCACATTCTTCCTTTTTACTGCTGCCCTCAACGTGAGCGTGCACTCAGTGAAGAGCTTGTTCTATTTCATACTTACTGACCGCCAGAGGCGATGCTTAAAGCACTGGATGTTCCATCTCGTGCATGCACAGGTTAAGTAATTATGTCTACATTGCCTTGCCACTTTTTTCTCTCTCTATCTCCTAATATTATCAATATAATTATTGTTCATATAATAATAATTCATAGAATTTTTGTTCATAAATAATATTAATAAAAATGAATAATATTAATTAATATTAAGGAAGAGTTGGAAAAGAATGGACTACCATTTGTGTGTCTCCTGCATGGCCCCCCTTCAGGCAGAGGACAGTCACGGTCAGTGTCCTGCTTGCCTGGGCATTGACCACCTAAGAAAAGAGGTGTCCGGTAATCCGTACATGAACTGCAGTTTTATTCCTCATGCACTGCGACTCTCCAGGTTGGCTGAGGCTGAGGGCACAATAGACCTGCCCTCTTCAGGTAGAGCCACCGGCATTGCTAAGCATGTTGGCACAGCGTCTGGCGATCCTCCTCGGAAGGCAAGGAAGGTTGATTCTCTGGCTAATAAGGTGGATGCTCTCACCACCAAGTTTGCGCAGATTAAGGCCATCTTGCTTAACCTACAGACAGCGCCCAGTGCGCCAGTTTTCACGACTAACCCTGTTGCAGGTCCATCCCACCATCAGGAGGAGGATGCGCTGTCCACAGCATTCGGCAATGCGCACGGCCTTGGCACGTCTTGGGTTGGATGAAGCCCCGGTCCCTAAATGCTTTTTTCAGGCTGGCCCCCAACACCTCGGCCTTTGTGGTGCTCCCCTCTTACCCATACATTGCGGAGCTCCACAGATGCTGGCCTGACTCGAGGGTTCTCTCCCATCATACAAGCAATGGCAGGGCTCTGGCAGCCATGCATAATGCTGGCAGCTATGGCTTGGGTCAGTTAGCTCCAGTTGAGACTGCCATTGCAGCCCTGATAGTTTACCCAGACGAGGCTGTGAGACCAGGTGCAGGCTTCCCCCGGCCTCAGTGCAGGTTGACTGTTCTGAATCGCAGTTAAAACATTGCTGCCTGAATGGGACGTTCAGGTAATTCTCTGTCACACCTGGTACTGGCTTTGTCGAGTACCTTGCAGGATTCCGGGGTGGAGCCTGCGGCTCAGTCCCAGACATTCGCATTTATGACCAGGGAGCTGGGTCGACGATAACGCTGACTCGTCGCCAGGTCTGGCTGGCACAGTCGCAGAACATTGCGTTCTCTTCCGGTTGTGCCGGGCCAGACTTTTGGCCCAGCGGCATTGCAGGCCTTGGAGAGTAGCAAGCAGGTTGGGCCAAGCGAGGCAGCAGTTTGCGCAAGGCTCCCCATGCCCCTCCTAGGGAGAGACATTTGGCAGGAATGGGTGCAGATCACCCATACCCGCGACCGACTGCTCGTCCGTCTGGGCAGCCCAGGGGCCTGCAGGTCACAGTGCCAGGAAATCAGCAACGCCGTGCAGCCACAAGTCCATCTGCTCAGAGGCCAAGGGGTTCTGCACCAAGTCGCTGCCCCTCCAGAGCCCCAACGGGCAAGGGGGGCGGAAACTGAACCTCGGGGGCTGGTCGTCAGACTCTTTTCCCAAGAGCAGCTCCTCTGCTGGGAAGAGCAGAACACAGACCCTTGTGTAGTATCCACGCTATCCAGGGGTTACACATTACAATTCCAACGCCGGCCCCCGACATTCAGCGGGATTAAACGCACTATGGTTAGAGATCCCGTAAAATCCCTCATGCTACGTCACGAGGTAGTCACCCTTCTGGGGAAGGGTGCCATTGAGCTAGTGGAACTGGAGGCTTGCCTCAGCGGGTTTTACTCCACTTAGTTTATTGTACCCAAAAAAGAGGGCAAATTTCGCTCGATCCTGGACTTGAGGGGATTGAACCAGTTTCTCAAAGTTCTCCCCTTCCATATACAGCATGTAGCAGATGTCCTTCAGACTATCTTAGCAGGAGACTGGTTGGTGACGGTGGATCTGAAAGATGCTTACTGTCGTGACGACTGGCTCGTCATTTCCCCTACTCGGGAGCAGGTGTTGAGGGACACTGCTGCTCTTCTCAAGTCACGTGGGCAATCTAGGCCTCAAGGTAAATTATGCCAAGAGCAACCTCGTACCCAGTCGGGTTGTGGGGTACTTGGGGCTTGTGCTGGATTCATCAGTAATGCGGGCCTCCCTCTCTCCAGAGCGAGTCTCCGCCATCCTAAGCCTTCTACGGCATTTCCGGCATGGCGTCCTCCTGCAGTATGGCCTGGTCCTGCGACTCATGGGGATGTTGGCCTCTACATCCATGGTCGTAATACTGGGGCTTCTAGCAATGCGCCCATTTCAGGTATGGATGAACAGCCTGCATTTAGACCCCAGCCGCCACCGGCACAAGGTGGTCAGGGTGTCCGCCCAGTGTCTCCTTACCCTCCGACCCTGGAGGAAGGAATACTTAATGTCAGGTGTACCCTTTGGGGAGGGTAGCCTCCCGCCGGGAGGTTGTCAAGACGGATGCCTCTCTTATGGGTTGAGGTGCCGTGTGGCAGTTCAGGACTGTCAGGGGCCTGTGGAGTGCCCAGCAGAAGCGGCAGCACATAAATGTGTTGGGACTTCAGGCTGTATTCCTGGCACTCAGGCACTTTCTTCCTGTCCTGAAAGATCGGCATGTTCTCGTCCGGTCAGACAGTAGTTCAGCTGTGAATCACATCAACCACCAGGGCGGCACCAGATCTCTGACGTGTCTGCGGGTGGCACACCGGCTCCTCACGTGGGCTTATCTCAACTTCCTGAGCCTCCGGGCAAAGCATGTTCCTGGTCTCGGGGACACTGCCGCAAATTTCCTCTTCGGTCAGAAGCCTCCATCCGGGGAGTGGAGACTTCACCGAGAGGTGGTGGCTGTGATATGGGCCACATTTGGCAGAGCAGCAGTGGACCTCTTTGCCTCAGAGGCAACAACTCACTGCCCTTTTTGGTTCTCTCTGAGAGAAGAGACCAGCCCCCTTGGGCGGGACGCCCTGGCGCATACCTGGCCGGACAGCCTACTTTATGAATTTCCTCCACTCCCCCTCATACCAGCAACGCTTCACAGCGAGTTGGCTGCCTTCCTTCCTGCGGGCTCCTCTGGGGGGGAAGGGCGAGCCATCAACTCTGCTGTGCCCCGTGCGGGCACTTAGGACTTACATGGAGGCAACAGCTAGCCTATTCGTCTGCTAATGAAGGCTGTAGAAGCGGGGGCTGCACTTTCTAAACAGAGACTCTCTCACTGGGTAGTGGAGGTTATTCAGTATGCCTATAGTGCAATGAGCATCCCAGTGCCTAAGGCCATAAAGTGCCATTCTACTAGAGGCATGGCTGCATCATGGGCCTCCTTGAGGGGCGTTCCCCTACATCTGTGCTGCAGCTACCTGGTCCTCATCATGCATCTTTGGATGTTTCTACAGGGTGAACGTTGCTGATGTCCAGCCTATGGCAATGGCCGTGCTGTCCACAGCTTCAGGCCTTGAGTAGGTAAGGATTCTTTTGTGATCTTTCTGGTATAAGTCATTCAGTGCTTTAAGCACCGCCTCTGGCGGTCATCCAGTATTCATAGAACCTATGAATACTCTGCGGGACGTGAGGAAGCACTCAGCCACTCCGTCCAAAATAAGGTCACCCATACGTACTCGCAGGGATGCAACCAGATAAAATTTGCACTCGCACACACTGAAAATAAACTTGCATATGCGACCATATTGGACGCAGTCTCAAGCCTCGGGAAAGGAGATAGGAGGGACTATTTGCAGCCCATGTCTTTCCTCAAGTAAGCTTTAAAACACACATTATTTAAGGCAACATATTATTTCGCTCAAAATAAACTACATGGACTCTCGTGCACTCCTCCATGAACCACCACCTTAACGTGGTGGAGGGGTTTGAGTACCCGAATGATCCTGGGAGCTATGTTGTCGGGGGCTTAATGTCCCTGGTAGGGTCTCCCAAGGCAAACAGGTCCCAGGTGACGGGTCTGACTAAGAGCGGTTCAATAGCCATATATGTACATGAAACAACAAAGGCAGTTCACGTCGCCCGGATTGGCGCTACCGGGGCCCCACCTTGGAGCCAGGCCCGGGGTTGGGGCTCGAGTGCGAGCGCCTGGTGGCCGGGCAGAGCCCGAAAGGACGACGTGGGCCCGCCCTCCCGTAGGCCCACCACCCGCAGGAGAGATCATATGAGGCCGGTGCAATGTGGATCGGGCAGTCGTCCAGGGCGGGGGCCTTGGCGATCTGATCCCCGGCTACAGAAGCTAGCGTTAGGGATGTGGAAAGTCACCTCTCTGGCGGGGAAGGAGCCTGAGCTTGTGTGCGAGGTGGAGAAGTTTGGACTAGATATAGTCGGTCTCACCTCGACACATAACAAGGGCTCTGGAACCAGCCTTCTCGACAGGGGTTGGACTCTCTTCTACTCTGGAGTCGCCAATGGTGAGAGGCGCCGGGCCGGGGTGGCTATACTTCTTGCCCCCCGACTTAGTGCCTGTACGTTGGAGTTCACCCAGGTAGACGAGAGGGTAGCCTCCCTCCGCCTTCGGGTGTGGGGACGGATCATGACTGTTGTTTGTGCCTATGGGCCAAATAGCAACTCGGAGTATCCACCCTTCTTGGATTCCTCAGAGGGAGTACTGGAGAGTGCTCCTTCTGGGGATTCCCTCGTTCTGCTGGGGGACTTCAACGCACACGTTGGCAGCGACAGTGAGACCTGGAGGGGCGTGATTGGAAGGAACAGCCCCCCTGATCGGAACCCGAGCGGTGTTTTGTTGTTGGACTTCTGTGCTCATCACAGATTGTCCATAACAAACACCATGTTCAAACATAAGGGTGTCCATATGTGCACTTGGCACCAGGACACCCTAGGCTGCAGATTGATGATCGACTTCGTAGTCGGGTCATAACTAATAATTCCGCCCCAACATGAGTTTCCTCCGTAGGGTGGCTGGGCTCTCCCTTAGAGATAGGGTGAGAAGCTCAGTCATTCGGGAGGGGCTCAAAGTAGAGTCGCTGCTCTTCCGCATCGAGAAGAGCCAGATGAGGTGGCTCGGGCACCTAATTAGGATGCCCCTGAACGCCTCCCTAGTGAGGCGTTCAGGGCACGTCCCTCCGGAAGGAGGCCCCGGGGAAGACCCAGGACACGCTGGAGAGACTATGTCTCTCGGCTGGCCTGGGAACGTCTCGGGGTCCCCCCGGAAGAGCTGGAGGAAGTGGCCGGGGAGAGGGAAGTCTGGGCCTCCCTACTGAGGATGCTGCCCCCGCGACCCCGAAACGGCTAAGCGAGAGAAGATGGATGGATGGATGGATGGACTCTCGTGCATTTAAATACTGTAACATTCCTTTTCAACGTCAAATCTTAAAAAAAAAAGATCTTGAAGACTACATTTTGCTGCCATCAAGTCTTAAATAGGTGGTCAGAGTGTCCCCATGACTCTAATCATTCTATATTCACTTTTTACTTTTTAATACATATATATATATATTAGTTATTCCCCCCTCCCAAAAAAAAATAAAATAATTACAGCCGGCCGTAAATTGTAGAAAAAGTATGTCACAAACACAACACAGTAGTCCCTCATTTATCGCGGCGGTTACGTTCTAAAAAGAACCCACAATAAGCGAAATCCGTGAAGTAGTCAGCTTTATTTTTTACAATTATTATACATGTTTTAAGGCTGTAAAACCCCTCACCACACACTTTATACACTTTCCTCAGACAGGAATTAACTTTTCTCTCTTGTTTAAACACTCTCAAAGTTCAAACCTTCGTAGATTTTAAAACATAAACCTGTTTTCAAACTTATAGCACTTCAGAGTCACACTGCTAGTGATCAGACATTGATGCCAAACACATTCAGAGTCTTTGTTGACAATGACGTCTTACACCGGTCTGTTCACCCATTCAGCCATGGAGTAGAAGCTGTGTGTGACCACCTGGAGCTGTATGACACGACCTTTATAACCGGGGCCGGACTAGGAAGGATTAGGCGTGGAGGAGGATCAGCAAGGAGGTGGTAGTAGCAGGTAAAAGTTATCTCTGTAGCACTGAGCTAGGATAGCATTAGCCGCTAATCACACCGGTTCACCGAGTTGGATGTGTCGCTGGTAGATGAACGCAGCAGTAGCCAATCAGGACGCAGAACACAATGCACGTTCATATGCTGTAAAAAAAAACAATGCATCCAAAATTGCACTGTAAAAAAAAGTGTAACACAGAGGCCAAGAAAGGTGAACCGCGATATAGCGAGAGACTACTGTATTCAATAAACCACTAAAATGTAGTACAACAGACTTATAAAATACAAGCAATGGATATGAAGTCATTAGGTTATTGCAGTATTTTTCAACCTTAGTGCTGGGACCCCATGTGGGATCGCATGGAATTAAAATAGGGTATAGCTTGTAGGAGGATGAGTTATTATTAATGGGTTATATAACTAAGAATATTTATTATGATTATTAATATTACTTCAAATTTTGCGGGGTGCCACTCCTTTTAACAGGAGAAATATGTCTAAGTTTTAGACTAAACTCATCAATGTGAAACCAGGGAAAAGTGAATTCTAACAGCAACATCTACACCATAATCACAATTACACAGTCAAAATATCAATTGAAATGGGATAATTAAATCATGATAAAAATGCATTTCTAGGCTAATAAAAGTGAGGATTATATGTAATAAAGTGAAATCACTAATCTAGGAGAATGCTAGTCTACTAAATATTGAATAAAAATGCAGGATACATATTCGAATAATAAGATCATAAAATCAAAGAATGAGATCATAAAGAGAGCTCATAACAAAGAGAGGGAGACAGACAGGGGAGACGAACAACATGAATGAAATGAACTGTGTGTGGAGCATGTTGTGAGTGTGTGTAAGTTTGTAGTTATGGAAGTATGTATGTGATCTATTGTGGATAAAGTTGCTGATGAAAGTTCATTCTTGTACCTTGAAGATGATGTCAGGGTTGGACCTGGAGGTGCTGTTGAAGCAATGCAGCAGGACGTGCCACCGTTGGCTCTGTTGCGGTTCAACAGAGTGTAGCCCCTTCAGCCGATCCAGGCATTCAGGCCTTCGCAGCTGGCTTAGATAATGGCTCGTGCTTACCGCAGTGGGTCGCAGGCCGGGCCTCTTTCGGCTGTTACGCACGTCACTAGATGCTGTATTTGTCCGAACCAAGCAGCTGTTGATTACAAAATCTAACTGTTTCAACTAAAAATAAAATGAAATAAATGAAAAGATGGGGAGGGAAACGCGTTGAGTAATGAAACGCCCGCGTCCCAAACTGAAGTTTTCTGGTCGCGCGTCTTTTTTTTAAAGGGAATTTGGAGACGCCTTTTGGAGGAGGTGTCTTGGTTGATCATGCTGAGATCATATCGGTGATTGGTCAATGTCTCCGCTTTCAGCTTGTGGGTGTGTCTCAAGTGTGTGTATGTGAGACAAAAGACAGACGACAAAGGGATGATTCTAAACATAAAAGAATGCCTAATAATTAATTCCACATATTTCAAAACATCTTTTCAACATTATATCTTGAAATATCATGTATTACGAAAGAGTTTGATACCAAACACGACTGGAAAATATTCTAGGAACACTTTAGGAACCGGTTAATGAATTTTACTTGTAATTACTCATAAACATAAATGTCAAAAATCATGTTTTGCCTCTTCTTAACTATAGGGTTGCAGTAGCTACCTCAAACTAACTTTTGTGATGTTTTACGGTATTTTTAAGCACTTTTTAAATGATGAAACATTTAAAATAGCATTCTGTTGGTTATTGAAGTACATGAAAAGAGTGAAATCGAACAGACAATATTTGCAATTTCAATTTCTGTAGAAATCATTCCAATAATGTTTTCATTTGTAACTTTTTCACACATTATACAATTTCTTTGTTCTCCCTTCTTCACTGGGAGAGCTAGGGTTATTCCAACGTCCTGTGTGACCATTGGTTTGGGTTCAGGAGGTGGCAACATCTGCAGGGGGTCGGAGCCCAGAGTTTGAAAACTTAGCATGTAAACATTGACTGACTGTTTCCCTTTTGATCGTAAGGTAGCAGAGAGGTGATAACAGGAGGACAACTGTTCTTGGATTTTCCTGTTCTTTTGTTCGGGCAGGAAGAGGGAGAAGGCCCCCCTGTGGGAACGTTTGCACTTCACAGTAGGCGACAGACTCCCCGACTCCACTGGCTGGTGAAACTAGTGTGCTAAGTCACAGATCAACTTGGGGGTTTAGTTCCCTACAAGCTAAAAACATCAAGTAATTGTTAAAAAAAAAAAAAAGTAAAACACGTAGGTTAAAACAGATTAAAATACATTTTTTAAAAATGTTTTGAATTATTATCTTTCAAATACGCATCACACACAATAAATAATCACTATATCCTATACTTTCTCAAATATAAATGTAGTTAAAATTAAATAATAATTATAAAAATATCTATGGTAGCACACTTCTCATTTTGTGCACTAATTTTGGATATTCTGTATTTGAAACACGCTTTATTTAATAAAGATGATCAAAAATAATTCTGGGTTCACCGGACATTTGTAATATCAAAATGGGGTCATGAAACGAAAAAAGTTGGGATTGATCAGTGCCGATTTCCCTTATTTTGGGCGATCGGCCGATCCTTGCATATAAAACCAATCTTTTCCACTGATCTTTTCTACCTCCGCAAATGTCTTAAAGTTGGTCATAAAGTCAGCCACTGTCCTCTTCTGCTGTGAGAAGACTCACAGACCCGCTTACCACTAAAGGCTTCCACTAATGAACAAGTGACTGTAATAAGTGTGAGAACAACTAACCTGTGCCATGTTCATTCTGTCATTACACGTTGACTTTTGAAAATGTTACACATGATACATTTTATTATTTTTGTAGAATAACTTGACTTTTATGAGCTTTTATCCTTTTTTACATTTACATTTCCACAAAGCTGATGCATTTGGACATTTTTTATTTTTGCTCTACAAGGAAACCTAAAACTCAGACACTTTACTGGTGGTTTAAGATGTTTTTTTAGTTTGTCCTATAGATTATTATTATATCATTTACCCCAAAACCTCTGATTTTCTTTATTTGTAAAATTAAATACTGCTCTACACCTTTTTTTTGGTAAAGAGCTAAAAACAGGTCTGCAGTCTAACCTATTGGACACATTTATTTAGTTTTTACAATGTGAAAAATGAAAGACTTAAGAAAGTGATATAATTTAGTATTTTGCAGTCTTTGGACAACGATGTTCTAAACTTTTAATTTATATTTGAGATAACTACCTCAAATGCAGTTAAAACAACATGTTTGTATCGTTTCACAGGTATTGTTCAATGTTTTACAATAAATAAGATTGAAATACTCAAGATGTATGCTCTTAAAATTGGTGATTGGTGATCGGCCAGAAAATTGCAATCGGTGCACCCCTATTGGGAAACTCTGGATTATTGTGAAGAAAAAGTAAAGTTTATATAATAATGCAAAAATACTGGTATAGTTTATGGGTGGGGTGGAAAAAAAAGTACATTACTTACAGTAGGGGGCCAACATGATGGTTTGTATCTAGGGCCCAAAATGTAGTGCCACGTCCCTGCTCGTGGGTCCGTGGCGGTAAGATGGCTTCTAATCGTGGCTTTTCTACATCTGCTGTGAACTCACTGGCATGTCTGGGACTAGAGGATAGTTTACACTGGGACAGAGCTGAGAAATGTGTGCGTCACTGCTGTTCACACACCCTCTGTTCACTTCTGTCGTTAAAATGTCGAAGCAGTGAGATGTTTTTTGATCTGATTTGTATATTTATTCAAGGTAAAATGCATATTAAAAACAAGAAAATGCAAAGCGTATCTGTGAATATGCAGGATTGTAACCAAAGCTAATTTCCATCCTCAGTCCCCCACTGGACCAAAAACCAGCCCCATTACTTACACACTACATTTAATTCAACACATCACCAATATCCAAGCTCACTCTCATGTTCTAAGTCATCCAACATTAGAATGGCAAGCAAATGTATATTCACTCACACTAAAACACTGCATTCTCACACACAATATACTGTACATCTCTTTACACACCTAAATATGAATATAATTGCAGTTCCAGACTCCTGTGCATAAGCACAGTCACATGATTTTGCAATGTTTTGTTCAGTTTTTTTTGTCCAGCATCAGTGATTCGAGTTGATTAAAAAAAGGAGCTAAAATTGTTGGGATGGTGTTCCATGTATGAGAGGCGCAGTATGAAAATACTGTCCACTTTGGTCAATACACCAACACAGCAGTTTTCACTCTCAGCAGCATCACTTTATAACAACAATGCAACCAAACACAATTGCTCATTTTCTCCTCTATGTTTGTCCACCCAAACTTATTTTCCCTAGTCCCTTGGTTAAGATATGACAAATTATTTACAAAAGTACAGTTTGTATAGATATTTGTGCACTTTTTCGCGGTGACATCAATGTTTTTTAGTTAAAGCATAATTGCAGTCTATATATGCCTAATTTTGGAAGAATTGCCACTTGGAAAGTTGGAACTGTCTGATAAGAAAATGAGTTTTGTTTGTTTTTTCTGTAAGGAAATGAAGTTCACTCAGGTCCTCTATTCTCTGTTATATTTTACAGATCAGTGCTGAGTTATGAGAATCACTACATTCCCCTTGGAGACATCTGGACCAGTATTCATCAAACCTGCTAAAGGTGATCAGGAGTAAGGGGTGTAACATAAAGCCAACAGCCTCTGGATGAAGTATTGGTAAAATAGTTATTCATCAGTTGGATGTAAGTACAATTCTTGATTACTGTGTTTATTAATCATCACTGTTGTGAATCCATTTTTGATTGAGTCACAATCGAGAGAAAGAATTCTGAAGTGTGTGATGTCCTACCACAGTGAACATGTGGAGCATCTTATCAAATCATGAGTTCAAAGGAATTATTTAATTCCTGAAGATTTAATCTCAGAAAGCTGAATTATATCAATGATTAACAGATCTGAAATGTTCATTTCTTTGAAAACCAACTTCAAAACACTAATATTTATTACTATTTGATCATTTTGTTTGAGCAGTGGACAAAAAAAAAGTCAAAAAGTTTTATGCTGAGATGTTCTGGCTTCTGAACATGCAGATGAAGATCTGCAGGAGAACATTTACCATCCACCCATTTATTGAAGGAACAAAAGTCATCACAGGTTTTGCCCTCAGTTGTAGCAGCTTTTACATTTCTCACTAAATTCTCACATATATAAATATTAGTGGTGAGACTTGATTTAAAAATTAATATAGTTAATTAGAGACTTTGTATTGAATTAGCCTCAATTAACCCCATGAAAATATTTGACACAAGAAGCAACATTTTTCAATTTAAATGCATTTTGGTATGTGACTGAATCAATGAAAATGATAAATGAGCTTAAACAACAAAATAGTGTTTATTATTTTCATCACAGAGTGCTAACAAAATGTGCAATATAAATTAAGAATATTATGACTGCATTGTTCACAAAGCACAAACTTAAATTTAACTAAGCTATATTCATGCTTTTCCGGACTTTTTGTCAACTTTCTAAAACAAATTTCTTCCCCCTCAGTGCCAGGCGTTTTAGAGAATTCTGACAGATTTTTAAAGACCCACAAAATATTTTGTACCATGACAATCTGAATTCTGACACCAGATTCTGAAATATTGAAGTCTATACTTTCATCAAAAAAATAAATAAATTGTTTGTAGCTTGTTTAGTTCCTCCGTAATCATCATTTGAATAGAGCAGTTTTACACAAATCGCCAGTTTCAGAGCAAAAACCTCAGACAACAGGCTTTTTCTAAACAACACTGAGACAAGGCTTTTGATGGCAAAATTATTATTTTGCTATCTGGCTCACAGTTGAATATACACAGTAACTTCCTCTTTCTCCCGACATGCAGAAATGACCTGTTTAGCCCGGTTAATTGATTGTTGTCTCTCACCATTGCCACACTCTCAATAGTCTACTTAGTTCTACACATGCTCTGGTCGAGTGTGAGCTGCTGGAAACTTCAGCATCAACTCTCGTAGCACTAGAATGTTTTTCTTACTATATTTTGTATCTGCCTCCCCCCGTCAATCACACTTCCTCTTGACGATGACTCGTTTGGCCCGGTTAGTTTTTAGTTTTATCTCATAATCGCAACATTATCAATAATCCACTCAGGTCCACACATGTTCTGTGTTAGTATCTGGTACTGTGAGCTGCTGAATACTTCACAATATCACTTCATAGCGCCATAATCTCCCTTGTCTCTGCTTCTCCTTCCTTAGCTAATGGTAGCATCAGTGGCTAATTTCACATCTAAAGATGCGCTGCTGCCACCTTCAGGGCACCAGTTGGTTACTACATCACATTACAGCTTAAATATGGATGAGGGACCTCCGCCAGGGTGTTTCTAGTAATCTTTGAAAGAGGCAAATTGTCTTGTCAATGGCACTGAGTGAGTTAAACTCTGAGTTTAAGGTATTGCAGCACTGTTTGTATTTTGAGTCATTTTAATATTTTTGTTGTTGTTTGGTGTGTGTGTGTGTGTGTGTGTGTGTGTGTGTGTGTGTGTGTGTGTGTGTGTGTGTGTGTGTGTGTGTGTGTGTGTGTGTGTGTGTGTAAGACTCGCTACTCTGTGACTCGCACACGCGCTTTAGCCACACACATGCACGCACATCAGTGACCCACATCAGGCCTAATCAGTGAGACTTGAGAGCTATAGTATATCAGTGTGAGCACGGCTGCTCAGACGCTCTGCTCCCCTCTCTGGTCTAAACTATCTTCCTCTCTCTCACTCGTGTGTTTACAGTCAGTGTCTGCTTGGCTGTGTGCGCAGCGATTGGCTCTGGCCGAACACGTGACTCTAGCTCGCCTCTGTGAGGAGCTGTGCAGTGAAATATATAAAGATGGTGCGCTAGCGCTCCCTCACACACTGAGGTCAAAAGCTGAATAGGTTTTACTTCTGGGTGAACATGAATGTGCCGTCAAGTCAAAATAAAATTAAAACAAACATTTGGAAATGACCAAATTACTCCAAAATAACACACTCTGGGTATTTGGAAGCCATTGACAAAGTTTCAGGTGGAACAGGCACTGCGTCGGGGAGATATTTGCTCCACACACACATAGACCATCCTTGCATTATAGATAGACTTGTACAGTTCCCGTCGGAAGTATGCATTCATGTGGGAGCATAAGGGGTATATTTGCGGATGCAAAATGTGGGTGCAATTTTCCTGGTTTAATTCTATGAGTGCATGATAAATGTGTTTATTGTTTTGTTTTTTTTTACTCACTTTTATATTTTTTTGTTTGGTGTATTTTTTTGTAATGTATGTTTATTGGAGTAATTTTGTGTGTTTTTGGAGCCTTTTTGTATATTTTTATGCATTTCTGTTGTCATTTTGTGTACTTTTTGTATAAATATTGTTTAGTTATTAGTTTTATTTTACTCATTTAGTAAATTTTTATTATAAAAACTGTGTGTGTGTGTGTGTGTGTGTGTGTGTGTGTGTGTGTGTGTGTGTGTGTGGGTGTGTGCGTGTGTGTGTGTGTGTGTGTGTGTGTGTGTGTGTGTGTGTGTGTGTGTGTGTGTGCGTGTCAGCCTTCCCTTCTATCACACATGCGCGTCTTGCACATAATCCGTCGCAGGTTGTTAAGAGAGACACGGTAACTATGGTACGCCAGTTAAGTCAACTATTTATCAGCATGTATGTTTATACTGTACAACCCCTCAACTAACAGAGAAAGTTTGTCACACCAGTGCCACCACTGGATACGTTTGTGTAGAGCCCTGATAATAATAAATGTTGATAGGAATATAATATTAACAGTGAAAGTAGTAATAGTAATAAAAGTAATTAATAGTGATATTAATATTAATAATTGCAATAACAAATTAATATAATAATGCACTAAAATCAATATTAATAATAAACAATATTAATTAATTATGAGGTAATATAATGATAATATAGCAATGCTAATAATACAATGAGAACACCAGTAACTATAATAAAAAATAATAATGAAAAAGAATATAATGGTAGTTATAATAGCAATAACTTTAATACAATAGTTGTAAAATTATACAATAACAATAACAACAAAAACAAAAATCCAGTAACTATAATACAATAAAAACACTAACATAAAATAAGGTAATAGTAATAACAATAATACAATAAGAATACCAGTAACTATAAGATAAAAGAATAATATAAGAATAGCAATAACAATAATACGGTAGTAGTACGAATACGTAGAGATGATATAATACTGTGTGTGCCTCCATCTCCTCCGTGCGTTGCCTCTTACACACTCGTCATGCACAGAATGTGTGTGTGTCTACCTCTATCTCCTCTGTGTGTTATCTCTCTCATACGTGCGCGCAGGTCATGCACATAATCCGTCAGATTGTTGAGAAATTTAAAAAGAGAGAGAGAGACCCGAAAGTACCACGAAAAATAAACGTTTTGCAATACCAAAGTCGCAACTCTCTCTCTCAATGGCTCTTTGTGCGTTCACCATGTACATCCCGACGTAGTGCACGCTCGCACGCTCATCAGCCGTGTGTGTGTGTGTGTGTGTGTTTGTTTACATTGTAGCTGCTAGCATCTTTCTTAGCACATAAAAGAATATAAGAAGAAACTCACCGTTGCGCAGAACAAACAATAATCATAGTGGACCCATCCGCTCACAAAAACGTTACATTCCTCTGTCTGAAGAATCAGAATGTTTGTGATATTATCGGCTAACCACCGTCGGCACAGCCCCCGCCCACAGTCATGGAGATGAAGGAGGAAGTTTGGAATCACGGGAATAATATTAAATAACCATGAAATATTCAGTTAAATGACTTTTAGCAGTACAAAAACGTTTTTATTATTGACCTTTTTTTTTTTTTTTAACCCAAACTGCGACACGGTGATGTCATGAACCCGGAACCAGAAGTAACGCGCACAATACCGCGCTCCTTACCGAGGGAGCCGTAATTATAAAATGTACGTTTTGATCATTTTGCTACACCAAATTACTCCAAAATAACAGATGCACGCACTCGGGGTATTTGGAAGCCGTCAATTAAGTTTCAGGTCAAACTCTTACCGTGTCGGGGAGCTATTTGCTCCACACACGCACACACAGACAGACGTTTCTTGCTTTAATAGACTAGTACAGTGCCCGTCGGAAGTATACATTCATGTGGGAGCATAAAGAGTATATTTGCGGGTGCAATTTCCTGGTTTAATTCTATGGGACATGTGCATGACTTCATCATCATTTTCATATTTTTTTGTTTGGTGTATTTTTCTGTAATGTTTGTTTTTTGGAGTCATGTGTATTTGTGTATCTTTCTGTTGTGTTTTTGTGCATTTTTTGTATAATTATTGTTGTGTTGCCATTGTAGTGTGATTCTGGAATCATTTTGTGTCTAAATATTTAGTTTTATGTATTTTTAGTATAAATATTTAGTTTTGTGTATTTTGAGCCATTTTCACATTTTTGTTGTATTTTTCTGTAATGTATGTTTTTTGAAGTCATCATTATGTGTATTTTTTTATCTTTCTGTTGTGTTTTTACACGGACACACACACGCACACACACACGTTCATTAGTTTTATAGAGAGATAGATAAATTATTCATATTTATTTCGTTGCGATAAGTGTTTTTATTCTTTCTATTTATATTCATGTTTAACTTTACTTGCTTTTGTTTTAAAGAAAAATGACTCTTTGCAGTTATTACCTTGTTCATTGTGTTTCTGCTCAGCAGAAGTGTTTTTGAAGGAATCAGTAATGTAAATAAATTATTATTGGCTTATTGAAAATAAATTATGAATACATTTAAAACCAGGCTTTAACAAGTGGTTGTGTTTATTTATCTTCCATTAGTATGGATTTACAAACATTTTATTTTACCCTGAAGTTTAAAGTGGTTCATCAGTTAATGTCATTTCAAATACTTGACACTCAGGATCATTCAGACCGTAGAGGAACAGTTAGTAAACTATTGCCATCATGTTCATAGAGGAAATATGTAATGAATTAGTTTATAATTAAATAATGGCAGTGTGGGGCCCCCAAAAGGTATCCCGCTTATGGCCTGGGGGATAAGGCTTTTCACACTCACTTTCTGCTTCAGTTCCGAATGTGTAATAATAATATTATGAACACTATCAAAACAATAACAATCTCTGGAATAACATTAAAAACACTGTTAGGTTAGAAATATCAACAGAATAAACAAGCTTGTTTACATTCATATCCCTCTATATGACCCCCCAAGTCGCGCATGTGCAGTTCCAGAGTGTGAAAAGGCTAATTGGTAGATATTTGATTTTTGTAATTATTAGTGTACATTGTTGCAGAAACATGCTAGTAACAGGAGGTCAGTGCTGTGTAATCTGTTCTTAGTTCTAAATAACAGCAGGGAGGGCCAGGGTTGCAGTGTTGATTTAATGTCTCGTCCCACTCATCCAACATTTGAAACAGGATTTTAAAAAAGGTCGAAGTCTGTTTTCTTCTCAGCAAGTTGGTACATTCTTCCTAAAACAGTCCCTTCATCTGGAATTTCTCCAAATAAAACAGAAAAAAAGCCCATCGAACAGAACAGCAAGTAAATTAAAAATCTCCAGAAAAGTTCTGATCATCAACTTCAATGTGAAGAAGTGAAACCGGAAGCAATTTTCTATACGCACACCAGCACAGACCTGCTGTTCTTGTGTAAACGTCAAAGCCTCTCGGCTCAATGAAGCTTTCACACATAATCACTGCACGGTATCTATCCATTCATTTAAGGAAATGTAGGGTCCATTTTTAGAGCTGACCTAGCTAAGTGGGAGCGACCT
This sequence comes from Gouania willdenowi, assembly GCF_900634775.1. Classification (NCBI taxonomy): domain Eukaryota; kingdom Metazoa; phylum Chordata; class Actinopteri; order Blenniiformes; family Gobiesocidae; genus Gouania; species Gouania willdenowi. Next base: position 42,168,188 of record NC_041047.1, read on the forward strand.
TAGCAGGCATACTGTTAAATAGGCCGTAGATAATGTTTTATTGGGCATGTAGAGGAAAGGCTAGCTGTTAAAAGTCCACCAATTTCACATTCTTCAGCATCATCAATGTTTGACGGGCTGTAATTTTCATTCTCACATAAGCAGGATCTACTGAGCTATAGATGATGGAGAAGACAATAGAATTTCTAAGCACCTGTTAATCTGCTGTTAAATCCCAAATATATGGGGCATAAATAAAAACAGATGTCCTTGGAGCAGTATAACTCATTTATTACCATCGCCTGTCACTGAACATTTCATTTTGTCACTCTCCATCGCTGCATCGATGGACAATGTGCTCTGAGTAATAACTCCAGCATGGAAATGCTACAGCAGAACTATAATTTTTCCAATTTCCTCATCAGTCCACACATCACTCACTCTGTCAATAATTGTGCATTTTTCTTGTGCAAAGGCTGCTTGATTATTTTACAATTATTGATCCAAGAACTTCCTGTCAGTCAGGAAGAAATGTCCATTTAATTATTGAAATGTACTGCAATCACCATCAGTGACGATCAAAACATGTTAGCTGGTATATGACAGCCTAAATTGCATGTTGAATGCTGTACTTGAAGTCAAATGAAAAAAATATTTATATTTCAGCCGTTTCATAGAGCCACTCATAAAAACCTAAGAAATCAGCAATGTGATTGGCAATGTGAGCAGTGATAAGGAGGATACACCTGCTGTCATGCAACAAAGGCAGTTCTGAGTGTTGTATCAGCTTCCGGTTCTGTGATAGCTGAAAACCAACATTATAAAACAGAAATAGCAGTCTGACCCTTTTTTCTTTCTCTCTACTGTATTTAAAACCAGGCCCCAACATGACACAGAAATGCTTCACAACAATAATCGACAATATCATGCATTTACACATCATTTTTTACCTGAAAAAGGTAATTAAACGTCTAGACAGTGTGACTAACAGATATGTCTAATCCCGTGCATAATCCCTTTCAAAACTTGGCGCTGTGTGTTAGTTTAAATAGTGATCATGTTATCCTGTGACTGAAAATGAATGCAGAGCTTCATCTAAATTGTATTTTTAATGTGTTGGTTCAGATTATTCAGATGAGGGTGATTCTCCAGTTGAAAGTCATTAAAGGGTTCCCAAAGAATGTTTTGGGACAATATCACATTTCGCATGGGATTTTCCCTGTTAAAGGGAGGGAATTATGAAAAAACATTTTACAATGGGTTTGCTACACTGATATACATCCCTTTAGCCTCATTCAGAAGGCCGAAGTTGAAAAAGTTCTGTTTCCTCCCTCCATTGTTATTCCACATTTTGTAAAAAGTCACACAAAAGAGTGTGTGGATATCATTTGCTCAGATGTTGTGATATTTAGCATGTTTGGACAATTTCAGGAGGTTTAATAGCAGTAAAGTATCGAAACAGGTAAAGATGATCATCTGCGTACCTTTTGTTCTTTGGTTATTTCGTTTCAAAAGCAAATTGAAAAACAGAAAAATCTGGTTGGTTTTTTGGTTTTAAAACCAGAAACAGAAAAACAGAAAAACCAAAAACCAAACAAGCAGTATTTTTCTGTTTTAAAATGAAATCTGGTTCTGTTTGTGTGATATTTGGATATTTACAGGGAAACTAGGACAAATAGTATCCAGATAAACTGGTGACTGGGCGGACTTTTGCTCCCGGTCCAGACATAAAAAGAAGCAACGTATAAGTCACATTACTGGTGAATTGAAATGTTAATAAATAAATCAAAACCAAAAAATGGATGTTACGTAACACATGCTCACATGTGGAACCTGAGGTGGTGTAATTACTGGTGCTGCTTGTTACTTATGATCAACTTCCGTGTGTTTTGACGGCTGCTGTTAGCGGTATTTATAATGTGCAAAATAAACATTTTTACTGCCTTCAAAAAAGCTGTAATTTTTTTGCAAAAGTGTCAAATCGTAGAAGTTCTAACACCTATATTGTTCCTCACACCAGCCTCACAGTTAAAAGTCAGTCACCAGTTTATTTGGACACTATTTGGATCGTAACACCGCGAAACAAAACATAAATGTGAGCAGCTTTAATACGCGCTAAAACATCCACAAACTGAATGAAAACATGAGCAGGACCAGAAAACTGCTGAAATAAATCCTAAACAGTCCTATTGTGTGTGGAGACCTGGTCCAGGACCTGGGGAGGGAAACCAGGTGCAGCGGACTTCAGTTCTCACTCTAAGGTCCCCCGAAAATATCACAAACAGAACAAGTTTTAAAAAAAGACTAAAACAAAAAAACAATCTGGTTTTTGTTTTTTTCTGTATAACCACACTGTATTTGTTATTTTGATTTGGCTTTAAAACAGAATAACCAAAAAACAAAGGGTACATTAATTGATGAGGAAATAAGATGGAAAAAGAATCTGAGAAAATTTTAAATTGAACATGTTTGTGTGTACTGAAATATTGTTGGAACTGGATCTTGAGGATTTGTATTTTGTTTACCAAATCAATTATTATAAAGCAAATGAAACGAATATACAATATAAAGTCATTGGACATGTGTCTGTAGTAATAGGCCTAATAATAATACCAATAAGGCACTTAGGGTGCACTGAGCAGTGTCTTTGCATGAGGTCATCGCTTTAACTAAGCGATGCTAACTTTTCTTTACAATCCATGAGCTGCATTTGTTGGTCCTGTAAATATTTGCACATACCTTTGAATGCAGAGCAGTAACCCATTCAGTTATGCTCTCAGATCAACATTCACACAGCACTGTCTTCTTAATGTGTGACATTTAATCTTTTAAACAAGCAGGAAAATAGAAAAACTAACTGACATGTGCATCCAACATCCAATGAACCAATAAAAAAGGATAAAGGTCAGAATGTAAATTAACATATGCACAGACATCAATAGACTTTTCTGGACATCACCAGCAGTCATTCTGACCAGTCTGCTTCTTGGCAACTATGAGCAATCTGACGCCTCACTGAGCTATTGAAAAATATTCCAGCAACGTGCACACACACTCAGCAGCTCCTAAACCACTTTGAATTGTTCAATAACCCTTTGAATCAAACTTGCCAGTTGTGCATCCAATGTTGTGTCCTTGCTATTAACGAGAACCACTGAATGCAGGGAAACAATGGAACTGAGCTCCGATATTCATCAACCACCAGATCATTAGATCTGCCACAGTTTAGTCCAACAGAAAGATTCTCAAAAAATAAACTGGCCATGAAATATAATTCATGTACACTGTTACCCTGCTTTTTATCACTACTATTATTATTTTATTCATATTATATATTAGTCACCTGTATTGATATAAGGATTGGGGTCAGTTACATTTTTTAAACACATTTACATTTTCAATTATTCATGTTCGAATTGCTAATGTTCAGTTACAATTAATCACAATTACTGAGCCTGAAATAAATATCCTCATAAAAGTTAACATCCCTCTTGTGTTAGCTCTCTGTTAGCATCTCTTATGATAATCCTAAATCAGCTATAAAAATACACTAAAAACAAATATCTATCATCAAATTTGTTACATGGTTAGGCTTCTAATTAAAAATATAAGTTTTCATATTTATTGTGTGGGCGTCTGAGCCTTTTTTGTGTCAGTATACCCCTCCATTTAGTTATTTAATAGTAAAATGTGGGAAAGCTTGACATTAAACATATTTGAATAATTGTTGACTACATATGTGTAGAACTGTACATAGAACTGTAGCATGGTTCCCCAGTTTTGCGTTAAATTCTAATTGACAGTTTTTTTTCTTACTTTTTATTGACAACTTATAATTGACAGTTTTTATAGAATTTATATGGCAATTACAATTACAAAGTCAATTATCGAAACTAAATTACAATTTCATGATGATTATGACAGCAACAAATTTTTAAAATTACAATTAATAGTAATTATGTGCGTGTGTATTTGGAGACGCCTGTTTTTTTTCATGTGCTGTGATTGACAGCTGGGTGACACCTCAGGATGACTCTTTCGCCTCTGTCATGTTTTGTCCTCCCCTCCCCTGTCTCCCATCCTTTCTTTGTTGGATGCTCTTTGTTTTTATAGTTTACACGTGTGTCTTCATCTAACCCCACCCTCCCAGGAGACCTCCCCGTCTCTGAGCCCTTGAAAAATAAAGCAATGCACTGGATGAAGCAGCATGGGTGTAAATATGTATGAACTCCTCTTTTTTTTCTTTATACTTCAGGTTTGCACCAAAGGCATCAGAGAAGTGCTGCAAAAGTTCCCAGATGATTGACAGCTGCAGAGCCTGGTAAATCTATACTTTTTGTAAGCCATCACATCTGTGACCTTCTGTGTGGAGAGAGGAAATGGACTCAAAGCCTCAGAATTTCAAAGATTGAAGAACAGCAAGGGGCAAAGTGATTTTAAACACCTGTTGGAAGTCACTTCAGCAAAAATAACAAATGCATTCCTGAGAAAAAAAGTTATTCTAATAAATTCATCCACTGAAATTTACAATGTATTTTAATCTTTCATGTTTTATGTTGGACACGATCCCACTGATTTTCAATGGCAGGGTGTGCCAAACTTCATCAATCATACATTAAACACTACCCCCAGGCACTGCTTGAATGCCAACACTTGGTTAATATATTATGGCTAAATAACAAGGCAAATGTAACTATTAAAATGTCAATGAGGCTCAATGGTATTGAAACTCTAATGAAATCTTTTCAAAGTTGTCACGTGGTGGTCATACTAACTTAAAAAAGTTTCCCCTCAAGGACTTTAGAGTTCACAGCGTCACTTTGTGCCCCCCCCAAATACTTGGAGTTTGGTGGTGTTCATTACAGTTTTCCCAATTCTTAATACAATTTACATAATATACAAATACATAAAGTGCCAAAGGACCCCAGCGGCCGATGACATTTAACCCTCCTGCTTCCCGTAGCAGCTCAGAGCTTTGTTTACAACATGGTGGACACCGTGAGTGCTCACGTAGACTCACTAGTTTGTTGTTTGTAGTGATGCACCGAGAAAACAAGCAGGCTAAAACAGAGAACGAACAAACCCTGTGATCAGTGCGCACTTGCATGGATACAAAGCGGTGGATTAAGCGGCGCTGTTCCAAACTACTCCCCCCTCCCCGACAAAATTGGCATCCCCTGGTTGCCACGGGAGTGCGCAAGCATTCAGCAAAGGCGGAGTAACGTTGTTAGAGACTTATTGCCATAATCTACGTTGTTGGACTTTTAAATGCTTTTTATCCATATGTATCCCTTTATTCTGTCCTACCTATTAGTAATTTACAACTGCCAACAAGTCTTTCCCTCCATGTTAAAGCGTATCTCTCATATTAAAGCACATGTATCCAGAGTTGAATGAATTTACAACAATAAATGATGTGTTGACTAGTTATTTCTTGGCATAAATGCTTTTAAACACTTGCTGTACATTCAGCTGACATAAAAATATTCTTTTCAAATATGTAGAATAATTGTGAATTAATCAATAGCAGTAGTAGTTTTAAAATTTTAGTAAATTTTTTGCAGGCACCGTTTTTTCTCTGTCAAATGTATTTAAAAGAAACTAAAACTAAAGAGAAAATGTTATTTAACTGTTTTATTTATATATTTTTTTAAATTTAAAAAAAAATATTTATGGTCTTGGTCTTGGCTTGTCTCGGTCTTGGTCTTGACTCGGTCTCGGCTCCCGGAAGTCTAGTCTTGGTCTCGGTGCACAAAACGATGGGTTGGATCTGATGACTCTCTGTTTCTCCCTCCCTTCCTTTCTTATCTCTCTCCCTGTTTGACTGTGTCATGCTTACATTTATGTTTGCGGAGGCGGTTTTTTTCCTGGTTTCACACTGCTTTCTCTGTTTAGGGAAATCAGTTTCAAACTGGCAGTTTTTTTCCCCTCACCCCTCCTCTCCTCCTGTTGTTGATCCCTTTTTCACCTAAATATGTGGGCGCCGCAAATGGCTGCTCCGGTGTGTTGATGTGTCTTCTTTCACTGCAACTACCAAGTCAAATTCCTTGTATTGTTCTAAACATAAAGCTCTTCTGATTCTGATTCTGATGAACTGTTTGATGTTTATATATATATAACACGGATAAGGTAACTAGTCTGAGTGAAAAGCTCAGCCTTGTTTAAATCCATCTCCTGTATCCTCCTCTGACATCCCCATCAGCTTCTACAGCACTTCCATTTGTTCCACCTCTCTGCTGTGAAGAGCTCCTGTCGCTTCATATTCCGACATATTTTTCTGCTACGGAATTGACAATCGTACTCATGCGAGTGCTTGTCGAAGCAGAAATACATATTCTGTGTCCAATCTGTCCCCTTTGGATGGTTTGTGTGTGTGATGTTTACAGTGGGTGACAGACAATGGTGCCTGGACATCCAGCACTGGGGAAGTGAGAAACGCTGGAATGGAGAATTGCTGAAAAAGTTTGACAAGATTAAAGAGGCAGGAAACACTCATTCAGTTGAAAGTGATTGCACCATGACTAAACATGGTTAAAGATATAAAAATATGGAATGACATCAACTTTAATAGCATGTTATACACACTTATCCTTTATGGGATATAAATAGAAAATATAGAACAGAATATATAGACTATGGGCACGTGGAGCGGTTTGCAGATTCCAGCTTCTATTGTATTTTGTTCTAAATAAAATATGTTTTTGAACTGATTTTTCTTTGCAGCAGATCAGACAAAAGAATACAAAAATGAAATGTTATTTTGACAGGCTGTGACAAACCCTGATCTCCAGTGTGTGAACTACCAATTATAGTTCTCAGAAAATAAGTTTGCTGTAAACAAGTGAAGATGAATAAACAATGGGAGCTCAGAATGATGCGTCGCGTTATCATACACGGAATTATGAAATGACACTAGCATGATTTTCATTTTAGCAAAGAAGCTAATTAAAAGCTATTTACTGTATCCAACTAATGTGGTGTCAGATGCGCTACACTAAAGGGGGCATGGCTCTGGAAAAAAACAGATGATGGTGAGATGATGGTGAGATGATGGTGAAAAAACAGATGATGGTGAGCTTTAGGTTAAGTAACATTATTAGGAAGTTAAAGGCGCTCTTTTTCTGTACTGCTTATAACTGAGACAAGAGGTGGGGGGGTGGGGTTAGGGTTAGGCTTATTGTGGATTTTTCTCTGCATTACAAAGTTGAATAATTTTGATATTTTTTACTTAGAAATAATCAAATTTGTTAGATTTATTTCATGATTAATATTTAGACTTTCCATGATGCTGGTGCTGCTGTACAGCCCCCCACCCAACATACTACAGTGTACAGTTTATCATGCAACTGTCAGGATTCATGTTGTTATTCAAGACTCTGACTAAGCCCTATCGACTTAGCTTAATCACACTCTAAATGTGAAGAAAAAAAAGATCCACTGTGGAGCATTAAATGTCCCAGTAAACCATTGATTTTTGCCTTAGGTCAAAACAAGGATTTGCACAACAGAAGAAGTGAAGTTTGGCCTCAAGGACAGTCTGTCTGGTTTCTTCTCATTCTTGGTAAGACAATATCACATTTGACCAGTGAATGGATCGGGATTAGTGTTGACTTCTCAATTGCTTCTATGCCTCAACAAACTTTATCCTTCCTTCTACCATTGACCAACATAGATCACTGTTGCCCCCACTGGCCAACAGATTGTTTGTCTAAAGTAGGGAAAAGCTATAGAGGGTTTTCACCGACTTCACTTCCTGGGCAGTAACCCAGATGCACGGCCATGCTGCAGGTAAGCGGTTGTTGACACTACACGTTTTACTCTGCGATGGATAAATCACAGAAAAGCTCCTCAAAATGCATTATAGATGCAAAGGCATACAGGAAAGGACTTGGTCTCCAGGAAAAGGGCACGATATTTGGAAAAAATGTGGTTTATTGGTAGTGCAGATCTATACGAGTCGGCTTCCTAGTCTTGGATCAATGACGACCCAGAGAGTCTTCCCTCTATTATGTATCCCGATATCATCAACTACTTGGATTTCACCAAGCCCATACACAGCGGAACACCTTAAATCTTATAGAAGTTTGGCAGTCGGCTGCAGCTTTAGAGGCTCGCATTAGCAACGGATATACTGTATATTGGCAGTTAACTCAGTCAGTTCTAATAATTTCACCGTGAACTGCAGCGTAGTTACTGTAAAATAGTATACGACCGCCAGGCAATCTTAGATTTAGGCAAATCAAACAGTTATAGTCCGTTAGATGCGATTACTCTGGACCTTGAACCTCGGATTGCTATGCTGGCAACATCAAGCGGCCTGCGAAGCAGGGGAGCCTTGTACCAGCAGTGTCCGCCATCGGAGAAGACGTAAGCGGTGTGATCGGGAGCAGGAGCGGGGCTAGCAACCAAGCTAAAAGCTAATCCTCAAAGAACACTGCTTCCTTTTATCCTACATTCTAATGTCCGCTCTCTGGAGAACAAACTGGACTACCTGAAGCTGGATTTAAATGCAAGACGGGAGATGAGGGTTTACATAAACATCAATAACAACTGGTGCAACAACAGTGAGCTCGTCTCATGTCACTGCTCTCCTGATGTAGAAGTGACTATAAAATGCAGACATTGTTCTTCCTGATTTGTTATAACTTTTGGCAGTCTATTAAACGCCACATGTTTTTCATGGTCTGACCGATAAGTACAGCTAAAAACATGGCAATAGTTTACTGATTTGATTACTGTAAAGTAAGATGTGAAGTTGTAGGCGTGAGGCTTAACTATAAAGGTGGTGGCTGTGGGCAGAGGGAAGGAGTGAGTGGTAAAACCTGAAACAGGTATTTGAGATCAACGTGTCTAAAGTTAAGCCCACTACAAGTTTAATCCCACAGTCCAAGGCATGCTAGTGCATCGTAGACCAATGTATGTGCAAGAAACTGCCACTGTAAACCCAAGCGCTGCCCCGGACTCGAGGACGCAGCCAGAATTGCAGAAAGAGCGAGGGCCAGGGAGCCCAGGCAACCCCCCTAACGGCCGAGCAGCCCTCCAGATGCCCCCAAGACACCAAGCCGAGAAGCAGCCACCGCCCCCCACATACACACCCGAGAAAGCACCTAGAAGCCGAGGAGCCGGCGCACTCCGCCACCGCCCCCAACCCCCAACCCCAAGGCCCCCCACCCCCACCAAGGCCCCCCACCCCCACCATGCACCCAATCCCCCATTCGATTAAAGACACCATGCAATGGGAGAGCATTTCTTTACTGAGTTGTTTTAATGAAAAAACAACCTGACAAGTTTCTCTGTTTGCATGACTATATGACAAGATAAGCAATGACATCACGTTTTATTCTTTAATAAGATTTACTTTAAAGCATGACTTTCATTTTCAACCCTAAACTTACAGTTACATTTGTCTAAAACATCTGAAATCACTGTGATAGCTGATTCTGATTGCTTAAACTGAGGGTAACATACAGTAAAGTAACGCAGACAGTACTAAAACACACTTAAATGAATAGCTTTAATAGATTTCCGTGTGTTTTCTCTGAAAATGAATAAACATGATGAATAAAGCTGCTAGTTAGGGGATTGTGACTCATCAGCCTCAAAGCAGATTCAAGTTTATATATCTAATAAACAGCTTACTGTATGCAAGGGAACGTTTCAAAATTTATTACCAAACCTACACATGGGGGGTGAAAGTAAAGAGTACATTTTTCTTTGAGTACTATTTAATTGAGCTACTATTAACTATGTTGAGTATAACTTACTAGTACTTGTACTTGAATACAATTTTAATCAAGTAACAGTACTTCTACTTGAGTAGGATACATCAGGACTCTTTACACCTCTGTTGAAATCCAATTGTAACCAAATGTCCTCCTAAGAGCTGCTAACACTCTGTGCTATAGGTGCCACATTATGCAACTGTTCTACTCGTGTAGCACGGCTAATGCTGTAGTGCTGTGCCAATGGGCCTTGGAGAGCAGCAGCAGGGCCACGCTCACATCAAACAGTAGTCAAATTAAAAAGCAGGTTATCTGAGCAGACAGTAGTGTTTGATGTGCAGAGATGATATGAATTATTATGTTAAAGTAGCCTCTCCTAACAGAGTGTTCCCTCGGACACAAACATTCTGTTCAGCCTCCCTTCATTCTCACAGCTCGTCTGCTTTCTGAATGTCACAGCCTGGCATCATTTTCTAATCATTGGCAAAGAGCAAAACATTTCAGTTTTCACAAAAACAAATGAATTTCAATTGATTTTAAATTGTTCCTCCAGCAAACTGCCAGTTTGAGATTAAAGACAACATGGCAGTCACTGTGTGGGCCTGTGGGGGGGGGGTATCCAGTGTCACAGTCTCAATTATCCCTAGTCTCTAACCTTAACCCGCACAAACACATAACATCTCAAATAACCCAGACATCTTTGTGTATGTGCACTGATTGCTCAGACCACCACCCCAGTCTGCCTTCCTCTATACAAGCTCATGGTTTAGTTTTGAGTAAGCAATTATTTTTTCATTAGGTTGTACTCATTTCTGCTCTTTACTGAAGCTGGCCATAGCAGAAGTAATGAACAATTACTCAAAACACATTTAATGATCAGTTTGTCAAGAGTCAACTTTTAACCCAAGTCGCCTGTTTGACAAGTAGCCAAACAGGCATCATTTGTGTTCAGAGCCAGTAATGCGGGGGTCACACAGAGCCCCCGCACGTTACCAGTGTTAAATATGCATGATTCGTGACACTCACAACAAAGATCAACCTAACTGGAGAACGTTTGTAACAGCGTGTAGCATTCGTGGAGAAGTTTGGGGGGTAGGAATTTGTGCGTGCAGGCAAATATAAACCCATTTGGCAACAAACTCCACACTTGTAGCACCGCGTACCGTATTGTGACAATGTGCACTGGCACACATCCACGTCTGAGACCGAGCGTCACGGAACATGACAATTTGCCACTGACTCCTGCCATTTTCCATCCCTAAAATTGAAATGACGCGCTGGTGACGACATAAACCAAGATGGCGGCGGCCCGGACTACAGCCGACATTATGTAATAAAAGCCTTAAAAGACATGGATATAATGAAAAGAGTGGATGGACAGATGCATAAACATGCAGACTTTCACACGGACACACACGGACTTATTAAACACACACGGTAAACGGAACAGGCTTCACTGCTCGGCAGGCACTAGGACCCAGAAGCAGAGTAAGTGCGTCCCCTATCCAGCCTTCACAGACTGTAATATCATCAGTTTATTATTTTACCAGTTGTTAGAGCTACTGTCTTTACCAGGGAGATAATATTTATTACTGGTGATTGTTTTCTGGAGTTTTACTGGGATTTTTACCGGTGATTAGTTCATATCTCCTTCTGCTCCGCGGTACAAACTGACACCGTAGCCAGACACATATGAGTGTGTCACACACACATGTGTGTGACACACACATATGTGTATGTCACACACGTCACTCAGTCACATTAAGGAAGGTTGTGGTCATTATACGGGGTGGATTAAATAATGAATAAAATATTGTTTTATCCCGTTCTTCTCCGTGTTATGATCACATTATAAAAAAGTTTAAAAATAGCAGGAATTAGTGCTGGTCTTGAACGGACTTGACGGAAAATCCCGAGTCCGGGACAAGACCAAGACCTTTAAATCTTGGTCTCGAGACCGGTCTCGAGACCAAGACCGGTCTTGACCACCACAACACTACTAATCAATCACCAACCAAGCACACAGACATCACTGGGGGTGGAGCCACAAGCAGGAATACCTGGAACACAGACAAGAGTTAAACACAGGCCAGACTGAAACTGAATAAACAAAGACACCGAATAACTCCAAGGGCTAAATAACAAAAACAAACCCTGACAGGGTAAAGATGTAATAGGGCCTCATAAGTTCGATCCAACACATCCCAATTCTGTTTTTGTTTTACACAAATTCATCATATGCCCCTCAAATTAAGTTTGTACACTTAGTTATATAACAGTATGGCATCATTAACATGTCAATGTTAGAATAATAATAATGACATGCCAGTGACACTTTTTCCCATCTGCTTACAGTTTGTTACAGTGAAAACAACTATTTTAAAGCCATATTTTTGTAAAATTAAAAACCTATTGCACCATAGTAATTGAAATAAAACTACTAGACACTTTTTATCACTCACACAATTCCAAGTCTTACACTGTTAAATGTTGCAGAATGGTTTTTCAATGTGATGGATGTGATAAAGGTCCTGTTTATTTTCATGGACAGAAGCTGTTTTTCTGTGTGGATGTTAGTCTCCACTACAGTAAATATTAACAGTGTCCAGCTATTGGCCAGGAGGTTTATGTCCATTCACTTCTGTGCGTCTATAAATCAATGTCTGTCAAAGAAAACATGATGAAGCTACTTTGTGAATCTCACAGAAATGAAGAGGATATAATCTTTGTTCTTGTTGAGCAGGACTGATATGTGTCCATGTTTACAGAGAAGTTGATAATTAGCACTTAAATGACTATTTTCTGCATTTATTTTCTTTTTAATGATTTAAAGTTTGCACAAACATTAACACTATTTTGGTGAAGCAATATTTTGTATCAGGCTTTCCTTAAAGACTTAAACATAACACAAGGACATGTGACTAGTTGTGGTCAGTGTGTGTTAAGAAGAGCCACTGTTGTAGTAGCTCTTTTTAACGCACACTGCAAATAACTGCAAATCTTGCACAGGCTCATTTTAACCATGCCATAAAACTGCATTCAGACTTCTTATCCTGTGCTATATACACTTGGCTGTCATTCAAGTGAAATTGATTGACAATGTTTCGTAATCCCTGTGAAATAGATTGAGTGCAGTAGATAAATTCTGAATTTCTTCAGTGACAGTTATCGTGATGTATCGTGGATTCATTTTCCAGCAATATATTGATTATTATTGATATGATTTTTATATAATATCGTCATTGCGGGCAAAAAAAATAAATTAAAAATTGCAATATATCACATTGCAAGGTACCTACGATACCTGGCCCTATAACTCAGTATGCTTTATGAATGTCTGCTATATGTTGCTACCTCTAAAAAATTCCTTGCCACCCCATTGATTTTTTTCTAGATCTGCCCCTGAGTTCACTGAAAATATACTTAGAGGCTTATTCAAAGAGTATGCCACTTTCATTTTGGCCTCAGTAAGTAGAATAAGTGTACAGCCCTGCCGCTGCAGCCTCTGGCTGTACAGGCAGTGATGACCGGGGGTGTGACGTGAAAAGAAACTCACTGTTGATTGGATGTCGCGTCACTTTAAGTCATTTGAAAAGTTAAATTTGTTCAACTTTGAGCTACTCAGGACGCGTGACGAAGGGAGGTCGCTTGACGTTGCGTCATTTACATTGATTTTGAATGTGATCTAGTCACCAGAGATGCTTCAGTCTCGTTCGGTGTGAGACTAAAGCCGACCAATCATTGGGTCCCATCGGGTTCGGGCAAAGATCTTCAGCTTGACCGTGTGCTCGTCAATGCAGCGTCTTCACGTTCCTTATCCATGATGTAAGTTCTCTTCTTCTGTGATTCTGAGTTAGAGCTGCAGTGTACTTGCCTTTTTGTTGTTTTTGACGGTGGTTATATATGGATATTGTTAGTGCTACTGATGCTGCTGCTGCCTCCACCTCACCACACCATGACAATAGCAAAGTGATGCTTCGACGAAGGTAAAATAAAGACAGACCCTCATGCCTGATTCCACAGAGCAGTTTGCATTGAACTTCATTAGTCCTATTCTGCAGTGTTTACAGCACCGGCATCCTTAAACTCTTCAATTTCTGGAAAAACAATAAAACATTAAGTACTACTGATTGATTTAGAAATCCTCTTTTGTTTTTCCATAAAGCAACACATGTAAACAAAATAGGAGAATCCTTACAATAGAGGCAAAAGGAGGACAACAATCTGCAGCTAAAGTTAGAGGAATGAGCTTTCTGTGACAAATTAGCCTCTTTAACTCACAACTCACTAATTTATGCACTTACTGTCTCAGATTTGTATAATGAGTATTTACACGTGAGCTACTGTGAGATGGAGACAAAGAGGATTCTCTGTTCCACAACTTCTCACCGATGTATAAATTAGAATCCTAAAGAGAAACGCTTCATTGAGAGGAAATGTTCTCTTCACAGAGACTGCATGCGATGTATTAAGCTCAGTCCCTCAGTGATTATCAATTACTTCCAGTGCAATACATTTATGCAAAGCTCACATCTGAATGTAATTAGCTTCCCTCCACTGAGCACTCTCTCTAAATCCCTTCTCCGTATTTTTGAAGGAAGCAAGTCAACAATTAAAGGTAAAATGTTATTTTATTAAATATGTACTGTATGCACAGCTGTAGGTGGTACAAGTAAAAAAAGTTTCACACACAAAATAAACCTTCAGAAAATGTTCCACATATTGGTTAACATTATGTAATCTCATTTACTTTTTCAATGAAAGGAGTTGAAGCTGCTGTTTGTCTATGACAGGGGTCTGCAACCTTTACTCTCAAAGGAGCCATTTTGCCTAATCTCACCTGGATTAAGGTCCTTCCGGAGCAGGAAAAAGTACCTCCTCAATGAAGACACTACAGTGTATAAAATTCTATACAGCTGAAATAATTTTGAATAATTTGATGAGTTAATGGATTTGAAGGGCCAAAAAAACAACTGAATTTCACAACACTTGCTAATTGCTAATTTCTTGCAAATATCATGCATATTAAACCGGCAGATTGGAAGTTAAGTAATATTTACCCTTACAAATGAAATCTCTATATTCTTCCAGAATGGTCTTTTTGTTGGTTTAGTTATTTTACCAGATATTTAAAACTTAATGCTAACCATAGGTGCAGGAAAGTTGATGGTCTGTAGATGTTGTAGCAGGTGAAATAGGAAGGTGGAAGAGTTATTGCACAATAGGTTGACAAATTGTTATATCATGATTTGATTTGGTGACAATGTCATTTATCATTAATGCCCTCTGTAGGAAATAACAATTCGTTATTTTAATATTTTTTATAGCTCTCGGGAGCCATTGCAAAAGAGTCAAAGAGCCATGTGAGGCTCCGGAGCCACAGGTCTATGACATCCTCTAAAGAACATTTACCTTTGCTAGTCCAAGTGTGAAATGCTTCCAACTCATTGAGTGATGTCATAGATATAAGTGTACAAATCTAAGAATTACAAACATTTTGGGGGATTCACTAAGATCTGAAATAAAGTGTGGTAAACCAGATGCGTCCCTAAATCCTTTGGTGGTGCTGTTTGCTCACCTGCTGTGGGGAATTCACTAAATAGGTGCTCGTATAGACGTGGTTGAGACCACCCTGTTTAAATGATCATTTTGCTCATTTAATGTGGAGAGGTGAGTGCACAGAAGCACAACATGATATTTGAAGAAGTTCAAAATGGAGGCAGGTGGACTTCTCTGTCTGCTGCACAAACATTCAATAATGTAGAAAACAAAATAAACCAATAATAATGCTGTTTAATAAACTTTAACCTTTAACTTTAAAACCTAATTATTTCCCCCCTTAATTTAATGTTGCTGTTCCATTAGTTCTTCCTGTAACTTTGATCTTATCGGTCCTTGAAAATAGGAGCAGCTTTGAACAGAAACCATTCTATTGAACTGTTGATGCCATTGATCTGGGTTAATGAAGCAACAGAGAATGATCTACTGAGATTCATCTAGCAGGTCTGAGCTCCTGAATAGTGCTATGTCACCACACGCTGGTGACGCTCATTGCAATCAATGTGACACAAGAGTTTGAGTCAGAAGGTACATGGAGAGGAACTCACAGTTCAGGTGCTTGTATCTTTGTGCACAGCATCCTCTCTGCACCACAGCATTACCAGACTCCACATGGGCTGTCTCATGTTTACGCTGCATTTTCTTTCAGTGGCTGTTAATATTGACTATTGTTTTATTTAAAATAATTCCGTTTACTAGAAAGGTTTACTGGAGCCTTTTATTTCATCTCCGCTGTGTATTGTCATCATTCACTACAGCTATGATCTCTGTGTGTGAGTTTGCACCTACCTCCCAGTCATACTATTTTCTGGGGCAGAAACAGTCACTGCAAAAAGTTCCAGATTTGATGAATTTCATCGTGTCCACTGCGTTTAAATTGCATCCGATTATTTATCCATAAATATTTTCCATCATTGATTTACTTAATATAACATATCATTCTCTGGCATTAATCTCAAAGTGGTTAGCACTGAAAAAATTAATTAAAAAATTCTAGTTGCACAAGCAGACTCAATCAATATACCTGGTCCAAGAAAAGTATGTTGAAACAATCATATTTTTGCAATATTTTGGCTGTAGCACCTTGTGTTTGAGGCAAAAGGTTTGTATTTACATGATTTCACATCAATACTGTTGTGAAGCTATTTTTTTTAGTGTTATTTTGGTAGTTGCTAACCTTAGAATGTTAGCTTTAACTATGAAGCTTCTGCATCTCACAAAAACAGTACCCTTGGTTATCAGTGTGTTTTATTTCTGTAAGAAATATAAGCAGAAGTGGACAAAATAAGGTTTGAATACATTTAATTTATGTCATAATTGAGATGAAAGGAGATAAATATAAATTAATTGTGGTGTGTTTATTATTTTGCATTGTAATTTCAATGTGTCATTATTAAAAGAAAAAAAAAATAGTAAAGTACATGATAACATTAATAAGTTCAAATTCATGGTACATTCTATGGTTTATAATAATAATAAATAATTATAGAAAATTTCAAGGTTGTGATTTTACACATTTTGAACATTAAAGGAGCTTAGGTTAAATATGTGTTTACATACATGTATATTGATATGTCCTTTTGTTTTTTTCATCCTCGCTCTTATGGTGTTGACGGTGTTGATATGGTGTTATTACTCAGCACTAAATGTTAAAGGAACTCCTTGGAAAATAAAACATCCTGAAACATCAGTTTGGGAGCCAGACCATTCTTCAGCACGGGGATTGCTTACAATTCTTGTAGCTCCAATATTTGACACCCATCACAGTTCAGGAGTCTACAGTTGTTCTGTTGATAAAGCAGTGCTACAAAGTCAAGGTTAATTTATTCATGAATTCATTCTTGTGTTTTTGATTCTGTGCTTCTATAAATAGCAGATTCTGGTCTAATCAGAAGGTTCATCAAGTTATGTGCGTATGTACAGACAGTGTGTGTATCCTCATCTGTCTCTGCATGTGCGCAAACGTGTCTTTATGTGTGTGTGCGTGTGAGGCCACGATGTTCTGATATTAATGGTGGGAGTTGGGCAGGGACTGTTGGTGAGTAATATAGCGCCTGTGGGGCTGTGTGGGCTTTGTGTTTATGCTTGTGAGCTGTGTATTGTAGTTGAGCAGGCCGCACTCTGTCACTGCCAGCACTTCCTGAGTGGGAGTGTCTTACTGTAGGTAGCCCCGCCTATAATCAAAGAAGTTTTTGAATTTCTTACCTTATGGCAGGTCAGCAGAAAGCAGGGGTTTAGTTACTCTTTAAACGGCAGCCATGATGAGAAATTTCAAAATTCTCTAAAAGCTAAAGAAACTTGGATCAATGCTTCCTTTTTTTTTACCTCCTTTAGCCTAGGAAACACTGATGTAGCCTTTACCAAAGGAGACCACATAATGCTGACCCACAATTCCTTGCGGCGACAACAATTTAAAGGAACCCACTCGACCAAGTGGTAACGGAAACTCACAAAGACTGGTAAGGGATAAATAAATATATTTAAATAATCTAAAACATCAGAGACATTTTTAGCCATATTATGTTTTATTCTCTGTGCGGTTGTACATGTGTATGCATACAATGTTATGTAGGCCTATATCTTGCATAAACGTAACATACTTATTTTGGATTAATGTTGATTTGTGAGTGGAAGGTGAGTGTGAGCAACCATTCTATGTTCTTTTAGCTTCACTTTTGTTCCTCGTAGCCTGGTAGCTAATTTTTCCTTTGATTTACATTTAAACTTTGTGATGTTTGAGATTAAATCAGCGGTTTGAGGCATAGGCGGAAGTGTTAGAAATATGCTTTTAGTACTCATTTTTCAGAAATTCATAGTTTTTTCACCTTGGCAGACGTCACTAACCTTTGCCGGCGTCGGATTATTACTTCACCTCGTGGAAGTGCATCTGATTGTCGAAACAACCTGATGGCCTTCCCCTAACTCCTTTAGGAAGTCACCTAACACCTTTCCTTAACCCTGTGATGTCTATCTATGAGGTTAAGGAAAAGTGGACAGGAAAGGATATAGGAGAACAGTTCAAAATCTTGTAATTTTGATGTTTAGTTTGCATCGGTTCTCCTGTCTACCCACAATGCTGTGCGCTCTACGTCATCTTGGACACTTCCTGTTTGGTCCGAGCCGAGAGCGTTTGTGTTCCCAGCTTACCTGAATCTCTCAGACTTCCATTGCAAACGCTCTGAGTCCAAAACAAATACGTATTCTCCTTTCAGATCCGCTCTAGACTTCAATTGCGTGTTCACTGATATGTAATTACAGAACTCTCTTCATTATTCGTCGGTGTGGTCTCCTCTAATCCCGGAGGAATCCTTGGCATTAGCATTGTGAGTGAATGTCCCTGATTATGTAAACTGTTGGAGACTACTTTTTAGATTTGAAATTCCTCTAGAATTTATAGTCCAAGCTGCGATAAAAGACTGGTATTAATTAATATGTCATTTAGTTAAATAAGAAGAAGACCTAATCGAAGTATAAGGCTTTTTTAAATAGACTCAATATATTATCCTCAGAAAAAGGTCACAAAGATTAATCTTTCAAATAAAAAAAACAATTAACGCTGTAAATGTAGTCATTTCAAAGACTCGCTCCTACTCATCATGTTGCTCAAACAGAACCTTGGTTACCTTGCAGTGAAATGATGCAAATTAGATTTAACCACAAACAATTTGCAACAGAGATTACATGTGAATCACAATTGCATGTGATTTATTTAATTAGTCAACTTAACATTCAGCAAAAATAATAACAGAGTCCAGACTCAGCATAATAAAATCCTTTATTGTGCTCCAGAAGAGTATTTACTATTTAACCAGAAAGAAAGACAAGTGACAAATAATCTACAATACAAATGCCAAACTTGCTCACATAGCTCTCCTTGTTTTACATGGCATCCTGAAATCAAAAGAACCCTTAGTTGTTAGACGGCCAGCACAAACCTCTGAGGCTGGTTTGTTATAGATTCTGCTGCAATTCGAGGTGAAACGATGACACGTTGCGTTACATTCAGTCGCAGTGCTTGTTGCTCCTGTCCAACACTGAAACGTCCCTCTAAAACAGGGTTACCTTAACGCCTCACACTGCTTTATTAAAACTTATGTGTGTTGGGATTTCAATAAAAGAGGCTTCCTGGGTTGGTTTCCCTGTGAATAAAGAATGGAGTGGATTCAGTATCTGCTCGTATGTCTTTAATCTTCCATCTCTGATATGGATTTAAACTTTTGCAATGAATTGAAGCTGTTAAGAGCACAAAACATTTAAAGAGGTGAAAATGACCGTAATAAACTGGACGGATTTAATTACTTATGAAGCAGATCAACATCATCATCAAACAACACAAATTGCACGAGTTTCAGTGATGATGAGAAACTGAAAACAATGTTTTAAAGGTAAAAATAAACACGAAGGTATGTGAACCTTGAACAGTTTGTAGCTATAGCTTTAGATTACTTCCATACTACTGTTGACTGCACGTCAGGGTTGAGGTCAATTATAATTGTAATCGCATAGTTGATTATTATAATTATGGCGTAATTATAATTGTAATGGTAATTGTTAAAATCTGTTGCTGTCGTAATTCAGTTGTAACTGAATTTATATAATTGATTTTGTAATTATAATTGTAAAAATTGGCAATGATAATCTAACGTAAAACTGGGGAAACGGTATAGTTTTATGTAAAGTTCCACACATATGTAGTTAACAATTATTAAAATATGTTTCATATCAACCTTTCCCACATTTTACCATTTAAAAAAAATAAAAATCTATGCGTATACTGACACACAAAAGGCTCAGACGTCCACACCAAAAACCTTTATTTTATTTTATTACTAAGTCTACCATGGTAACCAATAGATATGAAGAAATTAGAAGCTAACACAAGAGGACGGTGAACTTTTATTAGGTTATTTATTTCAGGCTCAGTAATTGTGATTAATTGTAATTGCACTTTAGTAATTCAGAACTTAATTGTAATTGACTTTCTGAGGATAAAAACTAATTGTAATTAAATTGTAATTGGAAAAAATGCTGGTCACTGTAATCCTAATTGAACTGTAATTGAACATGGGTAAATGTAGTTGACCTCAACCCTGCTGCGAATCATTTAGAATGAAAAAAAAAAAGATATTTATTATTCACTGTATTTTCTGTGAAAAAGAATCTCTCCTTCTGCCTTCCACCCCAAGGCCTGGGCCAGATCAGTCGACCTGTGGTTAGAAGAACCTGTTAACATGTTAAGTGGTTTTAGCACCTTTAGAGGTTTGTGATAAGAACTGAAAGCTATCACCTATATTTCCAATGGAGCCTCTGAACTATTTCTCATACAAACACATTCTGTACAAATACATTTTCATAAAAAGCTCAGAAAATCACTGCATTAACGTAGCAACTATAGACAACTGTGGCGGTGGTAGCAGAGGAGCTAGCAGTATCCATGGTGAAAGAAGAGAATTACCTAAAGAACCTTAAAGCTGCAATCCAGAGTTTCTGAGAAACGTCTCGATGTCCCGCCCTAAACAGCCTCACTTCCTCCACTGCCTCTGCCAATCTACCAGAAGCCACGCCTCTACTTTTCTGCACGCGCATCACGGAACATAACAAGGTTGCATCGGGTCGCATTGATATAGGTCTATGGGTCAGATAAGAGTCAAAATCATATTTACCTGTTTGCTGTTGTGGCCTTGTTTCCTTGCACAGTTCATCATTCACTTTAATTGACAGTCTCAAAAACAGGAAGTCAAAGCCTATTGGCTGGGCGCGGTCGGCGATCGTTTCTATTTGTACAGGGGTCTATAGGACGAAGGAGGGACTTACATTCATTAATGTATATGAATGACCACCAGCAGTAGACCATAGTATAAGACTAGTTATAGCTCTTTTGAGACCTCTGAAATCCATAAATTAAGCTCTCTGCCCAAATGTCTTGCACAAGTTAAACAATGGCTCGGCATAAATTCCCTCCAACTAAACTCAGACAAAACGGAGATGCTGGTGATTGCCCCTGATGACGCCATTCCAGGGATTCACCAGTATCTCAACCACCTGAGTTTGTCTGCTAACACAAGGCTTAGAAATCTAGGCGTTATCTTTGGCAAAGCAATGTCCTTAGAGCATCACTCAAAACTGCCTAACAAGGAACTTTTTTTACCAACTGAGGAAAATCTCTAAACTTAGAACAATTGTTTCCAGAGATGATCTTGAAATGATTATCCACGCCATTGTGTCTTCTCGTTTAGACTACTGTAACTGTTAATTTCCTTGTCTAAACAAGAAGAAGCTGTCTCATCTTCAGCAGGTACAAAACTCTGTGGCGAGGTTACTGACTCGCACAAACAGAAGGACTCATATTACTCCCATTCTGTCGCGCCGACACTCTGGAACGATCTTCCGTTTTCCTTGCACTGACTTGATTCTGTGATGTTTTTAAGAGCAAACAGAAAACCTATTTGTTTCAAAAAGTGTTTTAATTCCACTGGAAGGAATAAGGGTTGTTTTATGACCATCATGTTTTGTGACTGTAAATGTACTTTGTATTTTTATTGTAATTCTGTGAAGCACCTTGTGACTTCTCTGTCTGTGAAAGGTGCTATACAAATAAACATTACTTACTACTTACTTACTAGTTAGGTATTTTTTCGCATTTCAAAAGAATCATACATAAACATAGATTTCTCAGAAACTCCAGATATCAGCTTGAAGTGTAAAATCTCTCACATAGCAGGAAATTCATTTGGCTTTCTTTTTTATGGCCCAGAGTTAAATGGAGTAGTGAGCAATTAGCTTTAATACAGGCTTAATTTATCTGTGTATGTTTATAGGTGCTTCTTGTTTTGTTAAGCTTTAGTTTACGTAGCTAGTCGACCTCTTTTACAGTATCAGAGTCATCTGTCATTTCTACTTTAAAGTTAGTTGCTGATGAAACCATTTTACTTTGCTTTTTCCCACTGAAAGAGAAATTAATCTATTTGAATGCATTTGCTCTCTTATGTAAGCCTTCATTTTGTGAGTCATTTCAACACATTCTTTCTAACGACTTTTTTTCTCTGCAACTGTCAAGTCCAGTTTTCCGTAATCTAGCAAAGCAGCAGGAATACTTGTTGTGCTAACTAAATTAAGACTGTATTTGTAAGCAGTCGACACATGAAGTCTAAATCATGCTAGCAACTGCCAGAAAGCATTAAGTTAACTGCAGTTTCAAGCTATTTCTATTTATACATCTAATCTGTCAGCTGCTGACCAGCTCCTCTGCCACTTTCCTCTCGGGTGTGTTTAGTAGCACTTTGTGTGTCATAAAACAGAATAATGAAGAGTTCAAAATTAGAATTCCTCTTTAACGGTCATCAGCTTAGCATGATGGCACTTTCTCGACGACTCATCCTTCATCACAATTCCATGCTTATGGTTCAGTGAGCGCCTGTTGATTTTTGGAGCTACCAACTAAAAACCATTTATGTTAATGCAATTCCTCCCTAAATGTGGATACTGCTCATGAATTACAACTGTACTACTAATTACTGATTTGGTCAAGCAAGGCCATTTTTCATTATTTACCTACCAATGCAACCTGATGAATGTTGTGCAATTCAACTCAAGGGTTTTTGATAGATAACTATGCAGTGTAACATAAAAGCAGGTGAGTCACGTTTTAAAGTCAGTGAATGGCAGAACATTCATTTAATTCTACCAATGGGCTATAAAATGCTGTAAAAGCCATAACATATGCCGAACAATTCTACCTTTCGGCTCCTCTAACGTGCACTGCAATGCTGTTCATTGTAGGAAGTAGGTCTGCATTCCCATTTAGATTTGCAATCAGGTAATAGTAAACCTGCAACATCTGAGGTTTAGCATCTGTGATGTGTTTTCAGTGATGAAACTATTACTTTGACGGCTGTATTGGCGTGCAGGTTTCATTAAAGAAGACATTAGGTGATGTTGATATCAGGGGGAGGTGATTTATTACACGTTTACGGGGGATCTTGGTCCTACTCAAAGCTATTAGATTAAAGAGTTACTGCTTTGACTTCTCAGTTTTTTTTTTTTTTTTAAAAGAGAATTGTACATTTTGACAACCTTTTATTTCATACAGATGTATTTGTGGTAAAAAAAAAAAGTTGAGTTCCTATTGAGCAAGATTTAGTTTCTTGTTTTTTAAGTTTATACATGAGATGTTTACTGTATGCAAGGGAACCATGGCAAGATTTATCACCAAAAGTAAATGTGGGATGTGAAAGTAAATGGTAACTTTTACTTTGTCCTATTTAATTGAGCTATTTTTTACTTGTACTTGAGTATGTTATGTATGATTTACTTGTACTTGTACTTGGGTACAATTTCAATCAAGTAACAGTACTTCTACTTGAGTAGGATAAATCAGTACTCTTTACACCCCTGGTTTTTACACACCCGTTGTGTCAGTATGTGCTGAGAGAGAGATTAGGCTCCCCCGTTTCCTCTCAGGTGTGTCTTTTTTCCTGATTGCCTTTCTGTACTATTTAAATTAGTGATTGGACAGTTTGTTTGCAGGTACATTGTCTGGAATGTTTTTTCCGTACCCTGTCAGTCTGCATCCTCCTGTCAGTCAGACAGTTTTGTATTTTGAGATTTTTAGAAGGTTTGTACGTTTTTGATTTTCTTATTTTTTAATTAAATATACTTTGATTTTAGCTTCACTTCCGCCTCCTCCTCTACCTATTGCCCCAATCTCACACAATCTCGTACATTGTGATATGACCAGTGACATAAGTAGGCAAGGTGGGCAGTGCCTACCCAATGGTGAATTGATATTTTGATAATTTGTTTTAATAATAATATATTTATTTTTCAATTTCCGATAGCCTACAGGACCTATAAGTGTGAAAGTGTCAGCATTTTGTGCGTTTCATAGACCATATGACTAAACGGCGCTATTTCCTGGTATGGCAGAGTCTCGCTCCGCTGTAAGGAGGAGGCGGCCATGCCCTCCCAAAAGCACATTGCAGCTCTGCCTCTGGCCCATAGCTCGTTTTTATGTGTTTGCGCCTGTACAGTCAGTTCCCAAGATGAAAACCATTTATGTACAAAAACAGCGTAGAGAGCTGCCTTTGTAACCGTGCAATGCTAAATGCTACGTAAGTTCACAGTGCAGTTGTGATTTGATCCAGCGTGGCCGCTGCTACGTTCTCTAGCTAGTAGGCAGGATAACACTACAGGCAGGATGACAGCGCTAGAAATGATAAAGAAACTTTCTTTTGAGGAAAAACGCCAGCTTTTAAAAGATAGGAGACCAACACCTGAGCTACCAGACCTTCAGCAAAGGTAAGGTCAGAACATATGTTCATATTTTCTACAATGAATGGTACAAAAGAAATGATTGGCTTTGTGGATGCTCCTCACTGAGGCTGTTCTGAGTTGTTGTTGTTGTCATTTTCTCTGTGTTTCCAACACAAACAACGGATGTGCTACTGTGTAATCAGATATATCTTTTTGGGAGCGTATGGAGGCTATATTAAATAATTGTTTATGTTAATTTAATGGTGTTATACAATGTTGATTTTGTTTGATTAACACTTGCCAGCAGAAACAAATGAAATTGTCATTGGTGGTCTTGATTTGCAACATGCCTACCCAACCTTAGTGGTCACGGCACGTCACTGGATATGACCAATTTTTTGTGTTGTTTTTAATTAATAAATGATATACAAGGACATAGCATGAAGTTAGTACTTAGAAAACAATAAGCTTTCAGTGTATTATTTTAAAGGTCTGTGAAGGAAAATGTGGATGAGAAGTCATAGAATATGAAAATTAGGAACCAAAATAAAAAAAGCCCTGGAACTGTCCCTGCTTGGACTTTGTTTTATTCAGAGAAACATTATGGAACAAAGAAACAAGAGTTCCTTTAACGTAAGAGCTTTACTGTAACAGAAACCGCTTGATCCCCAACACCCAGTTTGCTGACTGAAATGCTACATGGGGAAACGTTTGACTAAGTGTGTAATGCGTGTAGGAGAGGCAACGGCAGGGCCATTTACTCTCACAACAGGGCCTTTGGAACACTACATTAAAGTAAAAACAGGGAAAAAAATCACTTCAGCTTCCTGTTTCGCTTCTCAGCACCAGTGTACACATTTTTACATCTGAAGAAAGTGACATTACCACCTGGGACGTCTTTACTTTCTGTTACTACACAATCA
This sequence comes from Gouania willdenowi, assembly GCF_900634775.1. Taxonomy (NCBI): domain Eukaryota; kingdom Metazoa; phylum Chordata; class Actinopteri; order Blenniiformes; family Gobiesocidae; genus Gouania; species Gouania willdenowi. The sequence continues at coordinate 42,193,623 of NC_041047.1, forward strand.
TGGTGACTCCAACCATGTACCATGTTCATTTAGCCATTGGTAATAATTATCCATCCTTAGCTTTAGCACTTTGATATGATGATGTACACCAGTGGTTCACAAACCTTTTCGGTTCAAGTACCGCTGTTCTCTTAATTCAGAATTCAAGTCTCCCCTTTGTCTGTCTGCAACATTTTGCTCAGAAAACTATTTAAAAATAACTGTAGATCAAAACGATTGAATGAACGAGTGATAACACACATTTTACAAAATCTAATTTTGTAAACAAGTAGAAAAAAACATTATTTAGTGCAGTGGTTCCCAACCTTTTTTCAAGAGTCTGAATTAGTTTTTGATCATGTTTGAGCTCAGTTTTTTTTTTTTTTTTTTTTTTTTTTTTTTTTTTTTTTTTACTGCATTTTAGTTAAACTAAATGTTTTTTTTTCATTGTTTGAGATTGTGTTGTTTTAATATAAAATGAAATTTAAAAAAAAAAAAAAATTAACATACAACCTACAACATGGCGGCGCGCTCAGTCGCAGCGGTTGACAGTTGTGTGCATCGAATGCCTGAGAGGAACACTATTTCGTTTTTTTGTATGGAAATAAACTGAAATGACAAATAAAGAACCTTACCTTACTTTACCTTAAAAAAAATTCATAAATCTATTTTAATTTTTCAAAAAATTTTAGGCCACTGATGTACACTGTTTTTTATGACCTTATAGGATTAATAGATGCTGCACTGTTTGAAGTAATCCCTCATTTGTCTGATGGCAACATTTTGCTTAGAAAGCTATTTAAAAACAACTATAGATCATAACGATGGAACGAACGAGTGATGCACATTTTAAAGAATATCATTTTGTAAATAAGTGAAAAGAAACAGTATTTAGTGCAGTGTACTGGTTCCCAACCTTTTGTCGACCGTAACCCCATTTTTATATCAGTAACTTTTTTTTTCTAGAATTAGTTTTTAATCATGTTTTTTTTTACTGCATTTTAGTTGAACTCGATATTTTTTTTCACAAAGTGAAAGTATAGAAATACAGTTGTTTAAGATTGTGTTTTAATTAAAAAACAAACAAACAGAATTTTGAAAAATCTATTTAAATTTTTCAGAAATTTCAGGCAACCGCATTTAAGCTCCAGGTGACCCCACATGGGGTTCTGACCCCAAGGTTGAAAAACACTGATTTATTGGCTCCTGAATAGATAACTAAAGTTTTTATCATTTCCGGTCATACAATGCCTTGGTTGGGACTAAGACTGAAACTTTATTTGTTCTTTTTCCACTCTTTCTCTCTCTCAAGTACCCCCTGTAGTGCCATCACGTACCCATAGGGGTACTTGTACCCCCATTTGAGAAACACTGCACTAGACAATGTCACTGCCCACTGACTAACAGCAAGCTGAACTGGTGTAAATGGTTAGCTGTGGCTAATAATGAAGCAAAGGTCCTTGTAGTGTTTATATGCTGTGGGAATGTCGATCTGCATGGATTACTGTAGTGGTTCTAATCTGGAGCCTCATCCGCCTCGGTTAAGAGGCTGTTGTGCAAACTGATGGAAAATAGTCAAATTGGGAAAATCATTTAATGAAAAAAACTGTTTGTACCTGACATGAACAACATATCACACCTTAGGAACATATTTTAAATTAAGTTTAACAAGAAACCTAAATATCTAACAGACAGAGATGCTAAATCGTTCCTTTCATACTTCACCATCTATCATTTATGTATTCAATAACAACATATTTATTCACATATCATTCACTAATCTCCTGTATTGGCTTTTCTCCCGTACAGGGTCACATGTGTGCCTCTCCCAGCACACAACAGCTTGTGACTTTCAATACCAAAAGATGTTGTTGATCAGACACAACTGGCATCATATTCAGAAGAAGAAAAAAACCCCAGTGCGTTAAGCAGTCATTTTTATCCACAAACTCATGAAAACAAAGGCTTCAAATTGTATCCTTTTAAGCAATTTCATGTTGTTGTTGTTTTTTATTTAGATCTGCTAATATAAAGTGCAACACAAATAATATACTATTATAAAAATAAATGAAACCTATCCATCCATTTTATGACCCGTTTTTCAGGGTCGCTGGGAATAAATTAAACAGAAAATGATTTTCAAAAAGGAGAACATTTATAAAATATGAAGTTTTTTTTTCTAATAACCTTATCAGTAGATAATGAAAAAACAGTATTAAAAAAACAAAAACAAAAACAAAAAAACCAGCTGTTTAGAGAGAGCTGCAACAACTCCAATGAGCCGTTTTTTTTTTTTTTTACATAAATAGTGGTTCATGGAGTCTCACAATAGTTCCCGGAAGTGAGCAGTTGACTATTGCAGCGCATGGAGCTTGAGCGGAGTAGACAGTTTGTGATGCACTTTTGAATGGTAAGATGTTTAAATAATCATATTGGATATTATTATTATTATTATTATTATTATTATTATTATTATTATTATTATTATTATTATTATTATTATTATTATCAGTGTATCTAAACCCATTAACGTGTGCATTAAATTATAATTGTAAAATAATTGTATATACACACACATATGATGCTGTACTGTATAAATATTGGAAATCAATGCAGTTATTCACGACAAATTATTGAAAATTCCAGTTATGTCACTCGGAATCAATGGATTCGAATTGCCCTCCAATAACTTCCGGGACCTATTTGAGTCTACATGAATCACGTGACGGTCAAGCATTTCGAACTTCCTCTCTCACTAAACGGCTCAGAAAAAAACAAAAAAAATCCCTTCAAATTAAGAGCCCGTTATTAGATTCCTACTGCTCTCTATTACTACTAAGTTAATCTTGATTATTTAGGCAATCATCAAATTTCCATGAAATAACCAAAAGATGACTCTGATCAGGAGACATTAAAACAGGTATCAGTAAGCTTTCACTTTCTAAAAAAAACCCCACCATCTTCTAAAGCATTATAGTATGCAGAGACTTGTAATTGTTTTTCATTCTATTATTTTGGAGGAATCAGGCTGTGAAATGATAAGTAGCATACACGGATAGCTTGGTGTAACACCCTCTGCGTGCACACTGCCCACGCAATGAGCCTTGAAACATGATGAAACCTGCATGGAACAATATATCATGGGATTTGACTTAACCTCATCTTGACTTACCCACCCACTGTGTATTTTCACAGTTCCAAACAAAGTAATACGTCTGTGCTTGGCCTTCGACTTGAATTTGTTACGTATTTGGTGTTCGTGTACAGCACAACAGAGAACCACGACTGGAAATGATTCACTCGCCGTCAGCGCTTCTGCCATCTCCTAAAACGAAATAGATAATGGAGTAAACTGTGCATTTAATTATCTCAAAATGGTATGATGAACTGGTATGTAAAATAGTGACTGACAATAATCTTAACTAAAAGTGCAATGCACTTGATTGATACAGTGTTATGTAATTTAACCACAATTAAAGTAGAAAACTAGTCCCTATAAGCCCAACTTCATTCAACATATGATGTATGCAGTAAAGATTTATCACGTACCCTCCCACCCCTATTTACTTTGCATCTCCAGATCCAAACATCCACAACCTAGAACTGCACTTCCCACGTCCTGCAAAGGTGTGTAATTTCCTGGAATCCAATCAGGAAAAACGCAAGGGACAGGATTGAAAAATTATTCTTAAGAATGACAATCAGCCGAGCAGCCATCAAGCAGATAAATTGTCATGCGCATCGTGCTAAAATATCCAATTATCCTTTTGTCACCCAGCTCTGTGTGTTGGAGTTGGAAGTGGCAGAAAGTCAATATTTGGGTCTCCTGCTTTCCACTGGTTCAGTACTGGCTGGTAGGGTTGTAGTATGGGCGCCCCTCCTGGGAAGAGAAGAGGGCTTAAACAGCCTTGGTGCTTTGTGTACCAATCTAGATATGTAAATATGTTCTATACAATAAAACTGTTCCAAATCCTTAAAAATAAATGAATGAAAAGTTTCAGCAGAATTTTTTTCCCCCTCGTAATCTTTCAATTGTGCATACAGAGGTTTGTTTCCTTGAAGTTATTCCATCACTCCTTTTCACCTTTTTTATATTTGTTTTTGCCTTATTTTACAGAGCATCCATTCCTAAAGTTTGCATGTGCACTCTGTCTTCTTTGTGTCCCACAAACCGAGTAATCCACACCGTGAAACCAAAGGAAAATGATGTCTTCTTTCTTGTAAAAAGTGCTCCTTTGGCCTCACCTGCAAAGCGTGCCTGATGCTCTGTTCTTCCAGATAAAACCGCCAAGCTGTCATTTGTCAAAAAATCCAGAAGGCCATGAGTGTCACTGGAAATAAAGGTTTCTTATTGGACTTGGTTTTTATGCAGTGTCTGAACAAAATATCAATAGAAAACACGATCCTTGTATTAGATAGTGTGGTTGTTTCTCATCAACCTTCAATAGATAATTCTGTTCTCATCTTATTTTTGTACAAAAACACAAGGATTATTCTCTTGTTAGTCAGAAAGCCAAAGTGTATTCCCTCCAGTATGAACAAAGTGTACAATCCCAGTGTAATTCCATGAGTATCTGATAACTCCATGTATCCGACGAAGCTTCCAGACAAACACGTCACTACTTTGACAGCAGCAATGGCCGATTTATTCAGCCGTCCTGTTCCTGCGTGCATTGCTTCATCAGCAGGGCTATACGCGGGTGGTGGAGTGTGAGTGCGGGTGAGGCAGGGTGTTGTTATGCCCGCTGCCAGGAAAGGTGTTAAAAGAGTGCAGTGAGGTGAGCCCTCCCATGGTGCTGGGGATCATGGTTATGGTGTTTGGCGTCATAAGTGGTATGTCGTCCGGAGAGCGCCGCATGGCCAGAGTGTAGTCCGGTGGGCAGGCAGTCCTCAGCACCACATCGTGAGGGTGGAGAGAGTCCGCCACGCCTCTGCAGTCCCGGTCCAGGTCTGAGTGCTGCTTCATCTGCAAGGACATGATCTCCTCCTCCTGGGTATGGGCCAGGTCGTTGGCGGTACTTCGCTGGGGGCTACAGCGTCGGTGGACATCATGTCTGCGCTTGTCCTTTTTGTAATAAAGTGCAGCAAATGCCAAAATGTTGAGGAAAAGCAGAGATGCACCAACAGCAATAGTTACAGACAGCTCAGTGGAGTAGTCCCGCTGGTCCACCAGGTGAGGCTGGTTGAGACTGTCCTGGGACTCCGTGGGGAAGGGGGTCGGGTTAGGATGTTTGGTCGCCATGACTTTGTTTCTTGGGGTGCGGTTGGTCACCTCAGGTGGAGGTACCTGCAGAAAGAAGGATTAAAATCCAAGTTTTAGAGCATGTACATATGCCTTCTGAATTTGTGATATGCATACGAATTAAACCCAGATCATGGACTGAAGGCTCTGCTCAGTGATAAGCATTAATACTAGTGTGGATAAGTAACAGATAAAAGGACACACAGCACCAAAAGTCATGGTGATGCTAAATGCAAGAACACATCCTAAATAGTGACCTTGTAAACACTTAATTCAGAATGAAAATGCAATTCCGAATTACACTTAAATCCAAGATAGGTGGCTGGTTTATTCAGATTTTAATTCTGAATTAAATGTGTCTCAAACATTGGTTCCCTAAGGCAGGGGTCTTCAATGTTTTCCAGGCCAAGGACCCCCAAACTGATGGAGAGATGGAGAGGGGATATTGTATAAAATTGTGTTTTATATTAAACTGGTCCTATAGTGCCATGTATAAATGTACTATTGTGCATTCAATACTAAGATATTCAAATAACACACAGGTTTATATATTCTTGTTTTTAGTTTAAACATGTGCAAGGTACAGTGAGTAGGGTGGCCATGCCACTGCCATTCATACACATAACATAACATAATAAACTCATACCTGCCAAGATCAACAATGTCTGTCAAATTGCATGTAACAACATTTTGCATAAAAGCTGTTCAAATGGACATTTTTGTTCAACATAAATGTGGAAACGAAAATTATTGATGCTTGTTAGTGCCACTGGCATGCATAAACATACCTGTTATCTTGCATACAATACTGAACTATTAACATAATTGACAGATTCATGTTTTAATTTTAAACATACATGTAGTATGGGCAGTGAATCCTCAAACCAGCTATGGATGGCATACATTAGTGAGATGTCTGACCCTGATGAGTAGCACACAACTTGTCTAACCTTGGACTTATGGAGGTTGTCAGGCAGAGAGTCATATCAGCCTCAGGCTGCAGTCTTGACCTGTATTTGTTTTTGCTCTTGTGGGTTTTTTTTGTAGTGTTACAAAACGATTCATTTTTTATTTTTTTTGATCCAAACATAAACACTAGCTGCTAGCATAACAGCTTAAGAGTGACCGCCCACTTTTTTAACCTCACTGTTGAGCTCCAGAAGACTGGGCTCTCGGCCAATCACGGGGAACCTGACAGAGATAGCGTGTCAACTACGGCCTCGTGATTGGCACAGCAGCGATAGGGGTGGGTCCTCCTCGTTGATGGGACAGGTGAATGAACCAGTGCCCAGCTTGAAAGAGCTCCTGTGTGTCGCTGAACATGTGCATTGCTGACTGAAAGACATCTTCTGCCTCCATTTATCTGTTCACTACAGTGTGTTGGATTCATGTTAATGTGTATTTAAAGACATTTCAATTTATTGAAAAAATTGCGGGGGGGAATATAAAAAAATGTCTAATCAACCAAAACTTTCGCGACCCCCCTGCAGTACCTCCGCGGACCCCCTAGGGGTCGCGGACCCCCTGTTGAAGACCTCTGCCCTAAGGCTTTATCAAACAAATTCAAAACAATGAGTGGAATTTAAAGTGGAATTTAGGTCAACTACTAATTTTATGTGATTACTTCAATAATAAGTAAATACAGTCTCCTTTTTAAAATGTAGCTAAATATTGTCTCCTATTGTCAGAAGTGTGATAAAACTGGCCTCGACAGCATAAAATAATATTGTTTCAATGAATTACAATAAAATATAGTATTTTATTGAGCAAATTAGTTTGTGGTGAATTTGGTTCAAAAATAAAAATTAAAAAATAGCCTGAAAAGGAACTAGGAACATTTCCTTATTATTTTTAAATGAATTGTTAAATATTTCCGAGTACCCCCTGCAACGTGCTCCTGTGCCCCCAGGGGTACATGTACCCCTGTTTGGGAACCACTGATGTATAGAAAGGACTTACTTAAGCTTCAATTCAGCGTTGAAAACTCCCACTGACTTCAGAGTTAATTAGCTTTATCATTATCATTACACCACCTACTCTCACAGATGCCTCTATACTGTAAAGCAGTTGATTGTTAGAAGAATTCTGTGAATGGAGTTTCCTTATTTCCATGTAGCCTGATGTTCCTACAGCTGGGCTGCTTCCTCATTATACTGGTTTCATACAAAATCCAATATGATGAAGGGGAAGGGGGTGGCAGCATTTTTTCACTTGACCTGTCAGTCATTCCTAAAACCAAACTTAACCACAATTCATTTGAAAGCCTCTCTCTTGGAATCTGTAATCCCAAAAATAAAACACAAAAAAACATTATATTATTGGTTATAGTTTACCATCCTCCTGGTCCATATTCAGAGTTTCTCTCTGAATTTTCTGACTTTCTCACTGATCTGGTGCCGAGTACAGATAAGGTTATCGTAGTGGGTGACTTTAACATTCATGTTGATGATGAAAACATTTAACCTGGCAAGAGCTAGATTGATGTGTAGCCCTCCCTCTAACTCAAGTTCTCCACATCGATCTGGGTCTGTGTCTGGCGAATCCTTTCGGAACCAGGGAGGAACATGAACAGAATGCTTGAAGCTGATTGGAGGAAGCACCTGTCCACCCTTATTTGTTTTAGCCAATCACATGATAACTGATGATGTCGTCATCGTCACATATACCGCCCTAAACCACAACACTGCCTCATGATTGGTTCGAATCGGTTTGGTTTCAAAAGGCAAAGGCGTGAACAGCACAAGATGTTTGTGAACACCAGGACAATCCATCTTGCAGGCAAGGTTAAAAAACAAAATAGCCTAAATAAATGATTTACCTCTTTGTTAGATTCAATCAGCTAAAACACACAAAATGCCTACAAACCAACTCCTTATTTTAATCATGCCCTAGACATTGTTCTAATATATGTTTTAGACATTGATCATCTGGCAATTTATCCTCATAATCCTTTTCTTTAAGATCACTTTTTGTTATCTTTTGACTTCCGAATGCTAGCTTGCGTCGACTCGAGAAAACAGTACACTACAGTAGATCATTGTGCAGGAGTGGAAAGTAATGGATTACATTTACTCTTGTTACTGTAATTGAGTAGCTTTTTTGTCTACTTCTACTTTTTTTGAGTACTTTTTAAAATCAGTAATTTTACTTTCACTTAAGTAAATTTTGTTTCAAATAACAGTACTTTGCTACATTTGAAATAGATTCCGTTACCGAGTAAAATAAATCCCGCACGTGGACCGGACTCTGCTACATTTCTGCTATTGAACGTACCCTAGAGCTGTTGTTAGGATCAGTGTGTATATGTCTATGGCCTGCTCTGTTGATTCACGTGACGTCACTCACACTGCTGCATCACGACAAAGTGAGAGTGCTAAATTCTAATGGAGAACAGGAAACTTGAGAATACCAAAGATTGTCATTCACAAAGGTGAAAAATGTAAAAAGCTCACAAAACAACGCTATAAAAAGTGGATTTTAAACCTACGTCTGTGATCGGGAGGAGCAGAGTCTGCTGATGTCCGTGTCTGTGGCGACCACTTGATCAGAGGCATGTTTTTATGGGTGTGTTTATATAGCATATAGGCTGTGTGCGACTCAGACCGGAGCGTTTTTGTTTCTTAATGCCCAACCCAAATAATACTTCATGCCTGGTGCCAACTCTGGTCTCCCGTCGGCCTCATCCTCCAGCAGTGCCTGATAAGCCACTGTGCATCTTTACAAATTGTGTGCGCATTTCTTTTTATATCAGCTACAGGTGTTGTAGCCAATTGATCAGCAGTTTTGCGCAATGATCATATGATTTTAATTACAATTATTATTATTATTATTAATATACAACTGTATTTGTAGGAGCGCGCACGTCACCCTAGGGCGTCAGTATAATTTTTTCCTCCTTCGGCTCATTCCACCTAGAATGTTTTATAGACTTTATATAACATACTGTACGCATTTCTTGCTTTCAGAGGTGATTTATTAGATGCTCTGACACAATGTATTGGATGTATTGACACAAGCTCTTACCTCATTGAATTGACATCCTTGATATTTGTTTTATTTATTCAGGTTAGCCACACCATGTCTTGTTATTATGCACGTTATTTTGAAATGATGTGCTCTAATAAATATAAATAAATAAATAAATAATAAATAATAATAAAAAAGAACCTAGTTTGATCTGTATACACGTCTTTTTATTTTACTTTTACTCGAGTTGATTTTTACACCAGTAACTTTACTTTTATTTTAAGTAAAATTCAATCAAAGTAACAGTACTTTTACTTAGGTAGATTTTTTCTGTACTCTTTCCACCCCTGTCACTAGTTTTAAAGATCTGGCCCCATTACAGCTTACCTCTGATCCATACAATATTCCAACAGAGAGTAGCTATTAATGTCTTACTAAAGATAAAGTAGATGATCTTGTCAACAGTGCAATGGTGTGACTGCACACAGCTCTGGATGCTGCTGCTCCGCTTCAAAAGAAGACTTTATATCATGGTATAATTAAAAAATGCATCTTTTAAAACAGGCATCATGAAATCTAGAAAGGAGGTGGCTTTCATCAAACCTGGAAGAAGCTCAGCAGCCTGGAGAAATAGTTTGTTAGCCTATAAAAAACCTCTCTATGAAGCTAGAACTTCTTATTACTCAACTTTAATAAAGGAAAACTATAGCTTTAATTATAGACCAATAGCCAACCTTCTTTTTGACTGGAAAGTGTTTTTGTGATTAAAGAAACCACTGATAAATGGTGTCATGTGCCCTTAATTTCATAGTAACAATTAATTTGTGTCACCCAACCATGTAACTCGCTCTGAAGTGACAAACAGTTTGTGATAGAAACACACTTAGGTTGGATGAAGAATCTTTTTTAGAACTTTAAGAGTAATATTTGCATCTTTTTAAAAAGTTAAATAAATAATCAAATATCCGCTAATGATGGGTAATAATGATAGACTTGTTCTGCTACCGCAAAACACATTAATTTATTTGAAAACACTTTGTCCCTGTTCTCTAATCGGTTAAGTATCAGCGTGACTTCTCTTAATTTAATGTTTATCACATTTTCTAATTTCACATATTGTTCAATACCATTTTTTTTCCCAGCACTATGTTATAGACCTGATGTCTTTATACGAAATGTATTTAGGTCACAAGCGCTCTCACTGCCCTCTACAGACAACACCAAGGTCAACAAAGAAGTCATTTTTCGATGTGTGTAGTGATGATCGATCAACTGGTACCAACCTTAGTGGTGGTGGGAATGAGCTGGGTGACCTCATTGAGGCTGTGTAAATGTGGAACCAGCTCCAACCACAAGTTGACCTGAGGAGAGGACAGAGAATGAACCCAACAAGAAAAGTGTTAACATCGACGCTCGTTTTAATGGAAATAAAAAAAGGAAGTTATAAATGGAAAAGCAAAATTAACCTTAAAAGTTTATGTAAGCTTTTAAACCTCCTATTATCCTTGGGGTCAATTTGACCCCAACATATTTCATGACTTTTTCCTAATTTAATGGGTACAATTGATTAAGTATAAAATCATCATGATGATCTTTTCTCAATGTGCTGAATGCATATTGGTGTTCTTCTAGGGTCAAGTTGACCCCCAGCTGTTTTAGCTGTGTAAAACGTATTTGTCTGTGTGTGACCCATGTGTGACCTTACATCCCCACACCTGCAGGTGCAGAGTTGATAAATGAAATGGAACAGCTCTTTCACAGTGAAAGTGACGTAGAGGAGGATGTTCTTCTTCTTCTGGAGTATTACCGCCCATAGAGGAAGATGTGTCTGAGACAGAGGACTTTACAGCAAATAACCCCAAATATGTTACATAAATATAAGTAAATTAATATGTTTATGAGAGGAAAGGGGGGTTCCCAACATCAATCAATATGGTTAATTATGTGAGCCATAAATGTGCACCCCAAAGGAGAAAAGATTTGGATAAAAGATTTTAAAACTGAAAGTTTGACCTGATGGTGGCACAGAAAAGGTCATGTCATCACCACAAATAATAGGGTTCATACTATTGTGGTCATTAATGTTGTCAGTAAATTTGAGAAGATTTGGATAAAAATGATTCAAGATATATTAATTTGGATTCAGAGTCTGGCCTAATGGTGACGCTAGAGAACAGGTCATGGTTTCATTAGTAAGGGCTTATTTATGTATTCAACTAATAAAGAAAATGCCTGAGAGAAAAATTTGGTCAGCATTTTTTTAAAAATTTTTGATTGACCCCAATGGGTGTAATGTGTTACAAATATTTGAGGATAATAGGAGGGTTAAAGTGCCAATCAAACCATCAGATATAAAATATATGTGTGTTCATCCCTGTCTGCCATTTTATGCTTCTCTACATTCTCCTCAGTTCCTGTCTGGTCTCGTAGGTCCCCCCGTGGACCTCGTAAGTCAGCAATGATTGGGCCTACAATAGCAGCTCATACACTCACATAAAAGGCTTTGGTCAGGTTTGGTTTGATAGAAATGACAAACTTTTGCTCTGTGACATTTGAAGCATCTACTCCCTCTGTTCACCAGTTTCTTCTCTCTACACGTATATGTAAGATTTCACTCCACTGCACAGTAGTACTAACTTCACGACTAATACTGCCTCACTCTAACCCTCCTTCATCATGCCTTAACCAGAGGTGAAAGTAACAGATTACAAGTACTCACGTTACTGTAATTGAGTTACTTTTATGGGTACTTTTTTGAGTATATTTCTAAATCAGTAATTTTACTTGTACTTTAAAAGAAGTAAAGTAATGCGTTACATTTTTAAACCCAACATTTATTGAGTAAATGATAATTTTTTTGTTTTCAAATAATCAACGGACATTGTGAAACTACAAAAATATCGACCAACCAGTTTAAACGTAATGCACGGCGCCAACAATTGATGCCAGTTATTTTCTCAATTTTAGCGTTCATAAATTTAGCTATACTTTTTATATTTTAAATTTAATTAATTCTTGTTATTTTATTTAAAAAGCACTTGTACATTTTGACAAACCTATTATTTTATACAGATTACTTTGTGGAAAATAAATGAAGTTCCAATTGTCCAAGATTTCAGTTCTTACTTTTTAAATTTACTACTACACTGCCCGTCGGAAGTATGATGCATGTGCATGATAAATGTGTTTGTTGTTTGTTTTTTTACTCACTTTTATATTTTTTTGTTTGGTGTATTTTTCTGTAATGTATGTTTTTTGGAGGCATGTATTCTTGTATCTTTCTGTTGTGTTTTTGTGCATTTTTTGTATAATTATTGTTTTTGTTGCCATTGTAGTGTGATTCAGGAGTCATTTTGTGTATTTTTTGTATAAATATTTACTTTTGTGTATTTTGAGCCATTTTCATTATTTTGTTGTATTTTTCTGTAATGTATGTTTTTGAAGTCATCACTGTGTGTTTTTTATCTTTCAGTTGTCTTTTTGTGTATTTTTTGTATAATTATTGTTTTTTGTTGCCATTGTAGTCCTTTTTGTATTAATATTGTTTTCATAGTCATGAGATGAAGGAGGAAGTGAAGTCCGTGACCGGAGATTTAAAGGAAGTTTGGAATCACGGGAATAATATTAAATAACCATGAAATATTAACTTTAATGATTTTTAGCGGTACAAAAACATTTTTAATATTGACCTTTTTTTTTTTTTTTAACCCAAACAACCTGCGACACAGTGACGTCATGAACCCGGAACCGGAAGTTGCGCGCTCTTACCAAGGAAGTCGTAATTATAAAATTAATGTTTTGACCGTTTTGCTTCACCAAATTACTCCAAAATAACAGATGCACACACTCGGGGTATTTGGAACGTGGATGAATAGCAGTTGATTCACAGTTCATCTGTTTCGCCTTCAAAATGGATACCGGAAGTCGTCTCAACTGTGATCAAGACGGATTTCCCACTAAATACTGTGTAAGAAAAGCATTGCTGTGCAACGAAAAGAAGCCAACTTTATCAAACAAGCACAAACCTCACCATGTTTCCCCTTAAAGGAACCTCCACTGTTTTTAGAAATGTGGCCTAAAATCTTTGAAATGTCCTTATTCGAAGATATATGCCAAACAAAATGCATTATTTTGCTAAATATTTGTTTTATTAACTTTTAAAAATGGGACTACTTTACTGTTTTAAAAGCTGTGTTCCACCATCTTGAAATCACATGATTGATGATGTCACACAGCTCCATTTGCCTGTAAACATTCCGTTGTTTACTATGGGAGTGAAGCATTAAACCTGCTTTTTAGATCATTTATCAGCTTTGTCTGTCAAAATGACAATTTGTGTGACGTCTTCAGTTACGTGATTTCAAAATAATGGAACACAGGCTCTAACACATTAAAGTAGTCCCATTTTTAAAAGTTAGTAAACCAAATATGGTGTTTTGCTCGGCATACATCTTTTTAAGAGGATATTTGAAAGATTTTAGGCTACATTTGTCAAAACAGTGGCAGATCCCCTTGAGCATTTAGTACTAGTATTAGTACTAACATCTGATGTCACGGCTGATCGTACATTTACCTTGTTGGCCCGGTAATGCTCTTTGACTCTGGGTTTTAAGCCAATGTGCAAATAGAGTTGATCTTTTTGGTTGTAGCGTGTCCATGCCACTTCCTCAAATCGATTGGGCTTGGTGTGGATGAACTTGGTGTCCTGAGGAACAGGCTGGTTGGGATCCCTGTAAAGAGAAGCGTAACAGCTTTTAGTGAAGGAAGAGAAAATCTAAACTGTGCAAGCTAAATGCTAAAGTCTGGTTTTGGTTGTTTGCCTCAGGAAAGGAAGACCTGAAATGAAAGATTGAGAAAACCATTTAAGACACACGTTAGTAAAAGAAAAAAAAAAAAAACAACTACGGTCTTGAATATCAAATCCCTGCTAAGGTCAAAAACAGTTCTTTTGCTAATATAAAATTCAAGGTTTTCACAGCTTTTAAATGTCCTGAGGCCATTTTTTTTTCTTCCTTAAAGTATTCAAAAGCTACGAACTCGTAATACAAAAAAAGACACTTTCAGGCATTCAGTATTTGAGGGGGAGAGTTCAACCATGGTTGTGACTTTGTTATATTTCATTTTTTACTGCTTGTTGTCTGTTTGTTTTCCATTGCATCCCATTTTAGCTAGCCTAATAATAGGGTTCTGGTTCTTTGGGCTGGTCAGTGAATACTCTCCTGATTAGTATACACAACACTCTGCAGGATCCTGACTCTAATAGACCCACTTGCACAGCAGAGCAGAGCTGGCCATGTGAGTCATGGAGCGCCCCATTGTCTGCAAGCGGCATATGGAGCCAGCCAGACCTCATCAGGAATACACTTAAGCATTCAAATTGGGGACATAAATCTCTCAGGTACCCAGCATTCCACGTCAATTTGGGCTTATATATTTCCATCATTAGAGGCTTTCTAGTCCCTTCAGGCGGACTGGGCAGTGCACATAAAGAGCCAATGTCCCTATTATGCTCCAGAAAAACAATTACTGCCATGACACTCAGGCAACATGAGATGGCAGAAGGAAGAAAAGGATTTTAATTTTGTCTCATCCAAAATGTCACTCTTCAGGCTTCGGCCATCTTTTATAGTGCATTAGAAGATATGTAAAGGACAGCACAAATACACATTACACCTTCAAGTCTATTAAGCCAAACAGGTCCATTTAAGCCTGCTGGTCACAATATGGCTGTTTATAGTAACATGATACACTATTACATAAGAATCAACTAATGTAAGCCATTGTAATAAATGTAAGAAAAGAGCAAATGCAATAGCAATAATATTCATTCACCTTTAGGTTCAATTACTGTGAGTCACAAATGTACAGAGTTTTTGTACTGGGAGAATATGCAAGGTACATTCTTTCAGCTGAAAGGCAGCTTCCCAAACATTCATTGTGCAGGTACAGTAGTTAGCCCTGGGCAGCATTCTATAACCATCAAACTGAGCAGAGCAAGAAGAACAGTCTGTATGTTCTGCCTGTTACTGTGAAGGGTAGCAGTCCAAAAACAGTCCAACATATTATTTTATAAAGTAGGCTGGGACACTTTAACAATCTTTTAATTATTTATTTGTAATACAAGGTTTGCTTTGTGCTTTGCAAGTTTGCTATTGGCTGCCAATCTACGGTCACACAATTTGGGCTCCCCTGTATTTTCTTTGGATCCTTAAGATTCTCTGAAAAAACAAAACAAATGTATAACAATGTATCTGTTTTATGTAGTTAATTTTAAAGATATATCATTTTGATGGTATTTACTTTTTCAAAATATATAAACTTTTTTTTTCTCTATAAATACATTTCTCTGAAATATATATTTTGTTTTCTAAGATAAAGGAACAGATTTCTTTTTTTGTTCTGACTTACAGCTGTAGCAAGAGATTCAACAAATATTGAAAAAAGCAAAGGTGAGAGTGGGCAGAAAGTCTGGTTCCCCTCTTCAGTGTGAAGCTTTGGGACATTATTTTGTTTGTATAGTTACTGTAGCTTTAGGCTTTGTGAACAGGGTGGAGATCTATTAGATACATTTTTCTCTTAATACAAGATTACCAAGTACATCAATGAGAAATGACCAGAAATGATTCATTCAAAAATGTCTGCTCTGATTAAAGGACAAAAAATGAGGAGAGATCTATTTTTTCTCATTTTCTTCTCATTCACGCCTGCGACCGTTGTGTGTAGCGCACCACATTACATAGGGCAAACATTTAGAACATAAAAAAGAAAAAAAATACGTATATAGATTTTCATAAATATACAAAAAATAATGAATAAACATAAAAACACCATACACATACACAAACCAATAATATACTGTGGCGGAGATGGTAATGACGGCGGCAGAGGAGCAAGACTACATACGTACCAATTAATGTGCAAAATTGTGACTAGTGACTAATCGGTAATGAGTGGCATTGAAAACTGTCTTACTGCTTCTTTAACACATTTTAGAAACAAGACGATTGATATAGTTGTGCTGTTTTTTTCTGTTCAGTTTATGATCAAATCTGATATACAGTATGATCTGTAAATTACACCATTCTGGACTCTGTAGTAGTAATTTTGTTGTGAAATGTAGCTCCAGGCTCTTTCCTCATCATTGCTGTTAAGTGTAAGGCTAAAGTTGCGAATCGTATGGTTGAGAAAGTATTTGCAATATCAGTGACAGATAGCGGTGTGTGTGTGTCTGTCTATGGAAAATTGATTTCATCTCCTCCTATTGCTGTGTAAACAAGCGCATGATGCAGAGGCTGTACATGCACCTGGTTATGGATATTATTACGTTGCTTGATCATAGAAGGTGATCACGAGTGTAGAGATTTTTTTTTTTTTTCCTTTCATCAATATTTTGTAAATGGGAAACTGAGGATGAAATTTTGTCTGATGTCTATGTAATGTCAAACTCAAAGAGGATTAGTAGTAGTAATCTATATGTACATTTTGTTGTCCTAGATACTGTTTTGAAGTTTTTAATCTCTGGAATCGCATATGCTGTTTTGATTACTTATCTTGGATACAGACCGTATTGTGCTGTATCACCAGGAAATGTAAATGTTTATTACACTGATTACGGGGTAGGCATATATAAGCTTTCTAGCTTCAGCCTACTCCTTTTTTGAGCTTCTGAAACTGATTACTGTGAATGTTGTAAATGTTGTAAAACTGCTGAAAATAAACTAAACTAAAGCGGTCAGTTCAAACCTGCCTATCAAACATGATAAATAAAGACATTAAACACCCACACACATCAGTTGCATTTTTAGTAAACCACATTGCGTGTGCTAAACTAAACTATTTGCACTTTGTACCTGATTATTTGGGTGCTGATCTCACAAAGGTTAAGATTCACTGGTTTGTTACAGGACTTGAAACTTCTGAAGTTGTTTAAATGTCACATTATTTAAAGAATGCAGAGTCCAACCAAACCCACAATCTGTAGTGTCAACATACCCAGTTTTGGCAAAATTTGTCCAGTAGGTCATGACAACAGCACTGAGCATCACGTCGTTTTTGGAGAAATTGCAGGGGAAAAGCTCGGTGGGTCCAATCATCGGCAAACCGAACACATACGGGATCTCATCTCCATGTGCTGCGTCTGCCCAGGGTGGTACCTAGCCAGCAACAGATGAATCAAATCACATCCTATTATTAAACTTTACTGACATAGGCATGGACTTCAAATTCACAGACACTGACAATAAAGACACCAAAAATACATCTTCTGAGACGAAAAAAGGGAAATGAGATGAGTTTTAATATTTCACCTGCCAAATGTGCCTCATTATGCAGTTTAATACAGAGATAGTCGAGAAGCAAAGCAATGACGGTGACAGAAGAAAGTGTCCATATGCTAATTTTATAAAGCTGATGAAACCTTCAAACTATAATAGTATGTGATATACGAATAGGATCTAAATATGGAACCTAACTCTATAAAGAGGAAAGCTTTAGGGAAGTAGAGAGAGTCGTTCTGCCCTGAAACGGTTAATAGAGGTCAGAGCAGGCGGCAGGGCTCAGCTGTCTCTGTGCAGTGCTTTCATAACAGCACACCAATAATAATAATGATGATCCTACCTCTGTAGTTCAAACCTCACTATTCCATTTACAAATCCAATCAAGTAAAAAAGGTAGAACATGTTCATTTGCTGTTACACCTTTCAAATAGTTTATTTATCCAGGTTACTATTATTGTTTCAGGCATGTCCTATTGGGAAGAGGCTTCATGAAAGGCCCAGGGCACGCTGTAGCGACTATGTCTCTGAGCTGGCCTGGTGTCGCCTTGGGGTCCCCCTAGAACAGCTGGAGGAGGTGTGTGTGGTCTGGGCATCTCTGCTGAGACTGCTGCCTCCACGTCCCGGCCCCGGATAAAGAGGAAGAAAATGGATGATGGATGGAAGGAAGGTTCCGACTACCCACATTACCTCACAATAATTACTTCAATATTTAAATATCAGGCTGCTTGTTACGGTAAGCTATCCATCCATCCATGTTTGCCCATGATCTGTATCTAACAATATAGGGATGCATGAATGCAAACACACATATTCTGTTATTATTTTATATTACTTGGTTGGTTTTACAATTTTTTTAATATGTCATATTTCATCAGCTCTTCTCCTGTGACTGTGCCTTATATTGTTCTTTATGCACGCATTACTTTGTTTCATTTGTTATTTAATTGTTTGAAGAACATTTTAGTATTGTCAATAGCTGCGTTTCTATTACCCTTGGAATTGCGCAAAATCAAAATCGCGTAACAAAAACTGTTAATGGAAACACCTGAATTGCGGAAAAACACTCAAACGTCGCTAAAAAGTCTTCACGCTTTCATGAGGAGATATTTCAGACGTTTAGATATTGAAATGTGTCGCAGAAGCGCTCAGGAAACACTTTTTCCGCAAATACACGTCACAGAACGTGACGTACCATGGTCACATGACGACTTCTCTCCAAGTAAACATGACACGGTACATGTAAACAGAAGAGAAAACCTTAGCATTATACTTTAAAACTATTACTGCCACATTAGATGTGAAACAACAAATGATTATGAAGAGGTTTGGAGCGTCCGTCTTCCTGCAGTGAAGTCTTGCGGGATGAGATTTCATGGGAGTTGCGTGGCTCCTGCCCAAAGTAATTATAATTGTAATTATACTTTATATACAGTATATATATATATTGCTTTTGTTTTACGAAAATCTGTAATGGAAACCCAGCTATTGTTACTGTAGCTTGTTTTTTGGGTTATTCAAGTGAATATTATCTCAATGTGGTTCTCCTTTATTATGAAGAAAAAAATAAAAAAAATAAATAACAAAATATATATTATATATATATATTAGTATCAGGTTTGGAGAACAGATATGAATGCATGTGGTTTATTGAGGCTTTGATTGCATTGTTAGAGAGAAACCCACCTGTTCTGTCTGACAGTGATGGTAGAAGGCATAAAAATAAGTTGGTGACCCAAAACTGGAGTGCAGGTCAGCTGTTGCCACAGCTGGCGCCACCCATTGGTGGTCGGTGAAAAGGGCGAGGAGCGTCTTTCGTCGAGTTTCTGGGTTGTGTCGGTCAGCCCAGTCAGTGTACATGAATTTGATGGTCTCTCTCAGGATGTCTTTGCCCTCTGGGTAACCATACAGGTCATCCACAAAGCTAGACACTGCATAGTCAAAGTCATTCGCCTGTACTCCATTCTCATTGTCCACGATGAGCTCCACGAACTTCAGGCCCTCGCCCTGGTTTACTCCCAACATGATGTCATAGTTGAGGAATTCCCCTTGTGAGAGAAGGAGCAGAAAGGGTGGTCAAACATGTGGAAGAATTACTGGAAGGATGTGAATAGTCTGTTGAGTAAAAACCTACCTTGCTCCATTAATATCTGAGGGTCATCAGGTATTACATCTCCATCAATGACTGGACCAAAGGCAATGTGGTAGCGGGCCGGCTGGATGTCCTGATCCACCAGCTCCTTGTAATGTTTTCTCTGCAGGCACGTGACGAGGTCCACGGTGTCCTCCAGGTTACACCCCACCTTACGGGCCAGCATGCGGGCGTACTTGGCGGGTTGGAAACTAACAGCCCAGCTGGACAAAGCTGAGCCGCTTTGGGCGATGGCCCTCTGAAAAAGACCTGGATAAGAGAGGAGACACAAACAAAGGATAAAGATTAAGTATTTATTACAGAATACTAAAACAACTTTATAGACAACAATAGCGTATTGTGCTGTTTTTGAAGTACGAGTACATACGATTATTTAAAGGGGCAGTATTATGAAAAAAAATCACTTAATAAGGGTTTTGCCAAACCTCAGTCAGAGGTTCAAAGTTGAAAAAGTTCTGTTTCCTCCCTCCCTTTTTATTCCACAGAGTCCACTTTTTGCACAACTCCTCCTCCTGACAATCCTGGCTCCTCCTATTCTACTAAAGAATGTGAGCTCCTCCCTCTCAAATCACCTCTCAGGTAAAACAAACACTGTGGTTCAATATAGAATATACAATATACTTTAATGTCATATAATGCTACATACACAAAATGTGTTTTCTGCATTTAACCCCTCCCTGAGGAACAGTGAGCACCCAGGGAGCAGTTAGGGTTAATATAATGGACTGATCAACATCCCACAGTGATGGACCAGAGAGATTAGAACCAGTGAGCCTACAGTTACAAGCCTGCTCCCTTAACCACTAGTCCCTTAATCCACAGATAATATATTTACATTCAGTATATAGATAATCCAGTATATAGATAATCTGAAGTGTCCTGAGGTCCTGAAGTAATCCGGAAGTGTCCGAGTTCTCTTTAATCTCAGGAAAAGTGTCTCAATGTTTCCTTTTTTTACCTCCTTTAGCCTAGGAAACACTGATGCATCCTTTACCAAAGGAGATGAGATTATGCTGACCCACAATTCCTTGCAGTGACTACATTTAAAGGGAAACGCACACCCGAGAGTTTAAGGAAACTCAAGATGACCGACAAGTAACGGAGATGTATCAATGTAATAATATGCCTTAAACAACTTTAAATAAATAATCTAAAACCCATATGTTATTATATGTAACACATAATATCAGATTATAACTGACATAAAACAGACACTCTGTGGTTCAAGAAAAGGGAGTCAGAGACATTTTTTGCCACATTATGTTTTAATTTACATATTTCATTCTGAGTGGAAGGTGAGTGTGAGCAACCAGTGTGACGTTCTTTTAGTTTCACTTTGGTTCCTCGTGACACCTGGTAGCCTCTTTTCCTTTGATTTACATTTAAACCTTGTGATATTTGAGATTGAGAAAGTGTAATAAATGTGCTTTTAGTCGTCAATTTTCAGAAATTTGTAGTTTTTTCACCACAGCAGACGTCACGAACCTTTGAGCCGTCAGATTAATTATGTCACCTCGTTGAAGTGCGTCTGATTGTCAAAACAAACGTGAAGGTCTTTTCCTAACTCCTCTCCTAACACCTTTCCTTAGCCCCGTGACGTCATCCACTGGGTTATGGAAAAGTGGATAGGAAAGGAGATAGGACGGACTATTTGGACACAGCCTATTCCTGTGGTGAGAAGTGGTGAGGACAACAAGAAAGGGTTTAGCAGCTTAACACTCCGGTGAGTGTTTAAAACAGCTGACTCAGCTGACAGTTTACTCTGCTGCTGTGATAAACACACACCCTGAAGCAGTGTTTCTCGGACTCACAATCACAAAAGCCGCTTAAATAGCCATGTGTTTCACTGTAATGTGCAGTTTCTTGGCTGAAAACTATAACAGTGCGTGGATTACAAAAGAAAATCAGGATGGTAGTAAAGCTGTGACGTGTAGTCAGCGTCTGCAGACACGCCCACTCATGCATATGGATTTACCAATGAATCTAATGTGTGTTTGTGTGTTGACAGGTTGTGTGATGTTCCTCCTTTTAGTCATATAATACTGACTGTAGCCTTTAGCCAAGAGGTTGTGTCATCACCCAGCACTCACTGGGTGTTGTGTGACCCTTAACCATGACACCCTTCTGCTGGAGGCTCAGCAGTGGTGGACTTCCTCCTTCTGCCACATCCCCTAGTCTCTCTTTCTACGGCCGTCTTCCACTTCCTGTTCCATACTGTGCCATGTCTGTGCAGGTTCACAGTGGTTGGTACGGCTTCATAAACGGCCCTCAGCAGGAAGCAGATCTGGTATGACTCGAGCCCCCATTGATCCTCCCACGTTAGCTTCCTTTTGGGAGCTCCCACCGTGTCCATATTGCCTGAGATCCAAGCTCCGTTGCTCCCACTTTCCTCCACTCCTGCTCTAGGGTCCTGACCTCTGCCTGGACCATGGTTCTCCTCTCTGTTCGGTTGGCTTTTCCTCACTTTTGGAAGTGCTTCATACCCTGGCCTTGCCTTCCTCATGGCAATCCTGCTCTTTATTGTCTGGGAAGCATGTCGTGTTAGTACAGCCATGCTGAAGTCCAAGGGCCTCATGTACAAAAGGTACTTAAGCCCAAAAACGTGCATACGTCACAATGCATGGCAAAATCCTGATGTTCAGAAACTTGAGTGAGAGTGGAAATGTGTGGTCTTTCACGTTAAGTCTTGAGGTGGCGGACGTACGTTTCTACATAGTTGATACTTTAGATTCTAAGGATTAATTAGGCACACTACCAAAATAATACAATTTATTCACACATGAAGCTCTGAGCTGCTGTTGACATGTATCATTTACACATTTTTGTGAGTTAGTTTCTTTAATCGTTCTAATCTGAGTCAGACACGGAGCTCTGTAGCTGGGATCTCCATGCAGGTGGTCAGCTGACCTCTGATTAACAGATATTTATGTCTGAACGCTAACGCTTTAAGTTCAGCCTTCATTAGCAGCCACATATACACACACACACACACTTCAACAGACTATTCACCACGACCCGACCGGTGTGTGTGCGTTGTGTTGAGGGGGGATCGTATCGGGCAGAGGCGGGAGGCGGCGGGGTTGGCAATTGACAAATTGGGAAAAGGACTTCACTTTTAGAGGCTTTAGTACCAAAGCGTTTTATATTGAGTCACATTTACCTGTTACACATTCACAGCCTGTTTGAAGCTCAGATGGTGAGAGGAATACATTAAGCCTGATGTGATCAGAACATCAAAATTTGTGATTATTATTATTATTATTATTATTATTATTATTATTATTATTAGTAGTAGTAGTAGTAGTAATATATAGCATTTTCCGTCTTTTCCTTAATCCACTTCCCACTTCTTAACACACCCACAGTCAAGCATTCAGCGAACTGTGTGTGTTTATATTAATTTCAGTATCTTCACTGTTGAATCATTACATGTCACTGTCGGTCTAATAATGTTAAATTATAACATATATAAAAACGCTGAGGGAAATCCCGTAGCCGATCTTATCACATCCACGCTGATTTAGACGTTCAATGGATAGGTGCGTGAATCCAGTCCTACGCACAGATTTAAACTAAATTGTTACGAGCGTACGTCTTTTTTCACACCATTTGTCACACAATGATTTTTAGCCTGCCATTGCTTGCTTCCCACTGTTGTAGATAGTGTTTCTGTCCTTCAGTGGTTCATCATACCTCTTTTCCAGACTTATGTTGGGATTCTCCTTGATGGATGAAAGGAAATGATTGTAAATGTCTGTGATGTTGCCAGCTTATTTTCACACAAGGCCATTTTCATTCCAATATAAATAATTTAAAATTGTTTAAAATGCATTTTAAACAACATATATATAAAACAAACTTCCAAGGGCCCTCACCCCCAGCCTTGGGCCCCCAGTACCCTTTACCCCCCAGTCTGATGCCCATGCTTGTGTGTAGGTAGGGTGTGTGTGTGTCACTAACAAAACACACACTTTTATCTTTTTTTTTGCAACATGGAGTCAAACATTTGTTGTAAAAACAAAGTTATGTGTCCCCACATGTACGTGTGAAATCCGTCTATATCCAATTAAAACAAAGTTGTGCTGCTTCCACGGGTAATCAATACCAGGCCAATGAGGAAAAATAAAAGCTATTACTGTAGTCCACTGCCTTAAACACTGGGCCAATAGCACAGCTGCCAATATGCAATCCAAACATCGACCTACCATGCTTAATGTGGTTTGGAGAGGAAATGCGATGTCGCCAGATGAATCTATGAGTATAAAGTGCAAAGTTGAGGGTGACGCCTTCACTGCTAACGATGTTTTGGTTTCTGTCAAAATCACAAACTAGTAGTGTGTAGTCAGTGGCACTTTGCTGAAAGACTTAGAGCTGCTATTGACCTTCATCACAAGGAAAAATCGGTTTTTAGATTTTCTTGTTTTACTTTGTCCATAATAATGAATTGTGCAGCCCTAACAAAGTATTTCAATCAATATACATAATTATTTTCTGTTGTAAAATAATAAATACTGGCACTTCTATTGTTACTTCTTTCAATCATTTCTCTCTTTATATTTGTTTACCAGTCAGGACAACAAAACTATACGTCATCTAGCCTTCCTTTATATTTCACTTCAGCTTCATTCAGCACAACTTGATTTATTCATCTGAACTATGACAGCATCTCATTATCACCACAGAATGCTGCATTTATAATGAATTGCAGAAACCACGCAACAAAAGGGTCTTTTTAGGACACACAGCCAAGCATTAACAACAACAGCAAAAGGAAATCATGAAATAATCAGCATTAGTCGAACACGAGTGTGTTGCTGTGGTTATAGACATGTATTCTGTTAGATGATAGTGTTTACCTTTGGTGGAGTTACTCCATCGGTTTCCCTCAGAGTAGTGAGACAGTGTGAGGAGGTTCACACAGGAAGCCCCGGCGCCCGAGCCAAACACAGTAATACGCAGCGGGTCACCCCCGAAGGCCGCGATGTTCTCACTCGTCCAACGAAGAGCCTGGATCAGATCCAACAAACCATAATTCCCTTGGCAGCCTGGTCGCCGGTGCTCGAGGAAACCTGCAGAGGGCAAAGAAAGTGCAAGGTTAGTCGGTTTTTAAGGTAGAAATGATTAAACACACAGCAGATGATTGGGTGTGTGTATAGTTACTCAGTCCAATTATGCGTTATTGCAAATTCGATTTCAATTATTTTGCTTTGCTACTTTTTATCTTTAACGTTTTGTCAGTAAACTGAGTAAAAAAATATTCTCAGTATGGGGCTAAGCTGTGCTTTAAATCGCTTTTTAAGGCGGATGAAAAAATAAATACATATCTTTACACATTACATACATTTATTAATGCTTGTTGATCACATGCGCTACATACAGCGTGACCTTTACTCTCATGTCTCTTTGTCTCTCATGTTGGACTTTTCTTTATTTTGAAAGAAAACTCTTCTTTTGACAGGCATGCTGTGAAATGCATGTTTTAAAAAAACATTATATATGTGTTTTCAACAGCTATTTTTGAAAAACAAACTTTGGTTGGTTGAATTCTAAAAAAAAAAAAAAGTAGGTGGCGATTTCATGATCGTGGCAAAATGTGAGTGAAACCAATTTAGAACCCCCTGCACTAGAATATGATACAAGGTTAAATCAGCTAACCTTGAGCACAATGATCTCACTGTTTGAAACCACGGATGATACAAAGTGGATGCTGTAAATCAGACACATCCCATAAACCTGAAACATACACTGTCCGTATCTGATCAAAGCCCTCCCAAGCTCCTGGTCATTCTACAGATCCAACCTCAGTGATCATAAATGTACTGACAAGACACGAGCCCTGGAGAGTATCCACAGCTCGCACTGCTCCCCTTCGCCTCAGCCTCTGATTTCCATGCTAAAAGCTCGATTACCTGCAGCAGGCGTCCCTGGAGCAGCTCACACGTGAACCCTGCCCGATTGCTTTTCCCCTGCACTCCACCAATTCTCACACAACTCCTTCCCTCTCCTTTCCAAAGCTTCTTCACCACTGTCTGCTCCATACGAATAAATTAATTATCAGGACATACAGAGGCACGTAGAGAGACAGTACGTCGTGTATTGCATTTATGGAAAACAGGGAATTTATTAGGGATGCACCGAAATGAAAATTCTTGGCTGAAATGAAAAATGAGGAAAACCAAGCAACCGAAATTAATGATTATGCCAATTATGACTGTGTACTAACTAATTACAATGTTGAAATTGCACACATTAAAGGTTCAGTATTATGCTGCTTTTCACCCATCTTCATTTGTTCTTATCAACCCCAACAACATAGTTTTTTACTTAAACTTGCCTGTTTTCTGGAGTTTTAGCCCTCTGAAAAGTCCGTTTCAGCCCGCTCCTAAAAACAGTTGTTGGGGCTCCATTCATATGCATGAGTGGGCGTGTCTGTAGGCGCAGACTCCATGCCGTGCTCTTGGAGAGGATGATTATGGAATCATTTTCACTGTTATGCAGATGACACCCAGCTCTACCTCACCAGTAACCCCCCCCTTACTGACTGTATCACAGAAGGTAAATCATGGTTAAATCATAATCTTCTAAAACTCAACA
Source organism: Gouania willdenowi (assembly GCF_900634775.1). Taxonomy (NCBI): domain Eukaryota; kingdom Metazoa; phylum Chordata; class Actinopteri; order Blenniiformes; family Gobiesocidae; genus Gouania; species Gouania willdenowi. The sequence continues at coordinate 42,219,829 of NC_041047.1, forward strand.
GTGACAAAACAGAGGTTCTCCTTATTGGTACAAAACCAACACTCTCCAAATCCAATAGTTTCTGCATCCAAATTGACAATTGCTGCGATTCCCCCTCCCCACAGGTTAAGAGTCTGGGTGTCATCCTCGACAGCACTCTATCCTACAAATCTCACATCAATAATATCACCCAGTCTGCATATTTCCACCTCTGCAACATTAATTGCCTCCGCCACTCCCTCCCCCCTCACACTGCCTTGTCCACAGTCTCGTCACTTCCCGGCTCTATTATTGCAATTCCCTTCTCTTTGGTCTCCCCAGCAAATCCCTCCATAAACTTCAGTTAGTATCTATCTATCTCCCATATCACTCCTGTTCTCCACCAGCTCCACTGGCTTCCCATTCAATCTTGCATTCACTTCAAGATCCTTGTGTTAACTTGTAAGACCATTCACCACACTGCCCCCTTTACCTGACTGATCTCATCACTTCATCTCGCTCCCTCAGATCATCTTCCTCCATTCATCTGTTCACTCCACCAGCCCACCTTACCACCATGGGGAGCAGAGCTTTCAGCTGCTCTGCTCCCCGGCTCTGGAACTCACTTTGTCTGGATCTCAGGAACATAGACTCATTCTCACAATTCAAAGTCGGACTCAAAACCCAGTTATTCACAACAGCATTTCCCACCTGACCAACCTGCTCTGTCTCTGTGTTTTAGCTTCATTTTTACTGTTGTTTTTATACTGTTTTAGCTTAAATTTTTATTGTGGTTTTATACTTTGTTGTTGTGGTTTTATCATGTACTGTTAAGTGACCTTGGGTGACCTGAAAGGCGCTGAATTTCAAATAAATTATTGTTATTATTATTATTATCGATTTTCCTTTGCTATCCACACACTCTTGTTATTGTTTTCAGCCAAAAGACTGCATCAAATAAATGATGGAAGGCATTTCTGTAAATATATTGCACGTGGAAAGGAAAAGTTATTCATCATTTTGAATATTGCAAGCAGAGATCGTAATCTAAGGCCTGAAGGGAGATTTTAAACTCATGCGCTCCAGTCAAATATAAACCAGCTGCTATGAGATCTGCATCATGGAGGTCTGTGTGTACCAAAACTAATATGTTCACACAGAAAAATGTGCTGCTGGATTAGGCCGGTATGACTCGTGCACGTGTGTGCACTCTGTTGGAATAAACTGAAGGCAAAAAGAAATGCTTTGACTGGAACGTGTATTGAATACAAAACATAAGTAAGAAATTGCTATATTAAATGCTATAAATTTCAATATTTACCACAAATCAAGTGCAATACACACAAAGACACACGTGCATGTAAAACAAACCCTGAGAGGAGCCGCGCACTCAGGAAAGCCTCTCCATCACACACTGCAGTGGCGTGTATGTACAGAGTCCCACACAGGGAATTTACATCCACACATCTTTCAGCAACTCAAGCACATCCAGCCCCGCTGACTTTTTAATTGAGTTCATTCCCCTCCTATTCCCTCCCTGCTGCTTTCTATATTTATATGTGTGTTTCTTGATCAAAGCCCAATCTGGTGGAAGTAACAGCAGCCATCTACAAGAAAGATTTTAATTGATTCAATTTAGCTGCGGTGCAGCGATGGGCTGGCAATCACAAAGAGAGGCAGGTCCAATGGTTAGCAGGAGCACTAGTGGAGGGAGAGTGCTGACTTCTGTCCATTAACCATCAATGTTTGATGTGTTGCTCTGATTTATAAAATATTTTCATTCCATTCACACAATTATCTTCCGTTCCCACTGCATCTCTAGGTACTTAAAACCAGAATACATCAAGACTAAGACTTTTTGGACTTCGGACCATACAAATCTAATTTCGAAACCCTGCCTGTCAGGTTCTGTTTAGTTTAAGTGGTTCACTTTAGCCCTTATGGTCCTCTTTTTGTTCTGAGCATTTGTTTATTCTGTCTAGTTTCATGTGTTAAATCTTGTCTTTGTGTTCCCAGATATCCCTGCTTGTGTCTCAACCTCCCAGTGATGTCAGTGTGTTTGGGTTGAGGGTTGAGTGATTAGCTGCCTCCTGTTTTGACTCAGGTTTGACTCATGCCCAATTAAGCCTCCTACACTATTTAGGTGACTGCTTGGACACAGAATGATGGCTGGATCATTGTTAATGTCTATGTTACCCTCCTCGTGTCCTGCTGCGTTTTTACACCCTGCTCATTGGTTTCCCCATTCCTCCTTTAGATTTAGTTTTTTGTCATTATTATGGACTCCTGTTATGAATGCTACACCTGTCTGCTGCTGGTTTCTGTTTCTGCATTTGGGTCCTGCTCATCCTCAACTCTGACTTGTGACACTACTTGGGTCTCCATTACAGATTTTTGCAAAATAAAGGCAATATTTCTAAATGCCGACAAAGTATAATTGCGCTTTGAACGTGTTTCCATTGAACGTTGTTTTGCGGAGGAGCCTCTTAACTCTTGAGAAATCTCATCCCGCGAGACTTTGCTGTAGGAAGACGGATACTCAGAACCTCTTTATAACACTCCATCTTCTTTTGTTGTTTCATGTCTAATGTGGTAGTAATCATTTTAGGTATAATGATAAAAAAATGTCTCGGTCTCTTCTGTTTACACGTACCGTGCCATATTTTTGCGGGGATCAGCGGTCATGTGACCAGGTACGTTACGTTCTGCGACGTGTATTTGCGGAAAAAGTGTTTCCATAGCACTTTTGTGACAAATTTCAATATCAAAACGTCTGAAATTCCTCCTCATGAAAGCGTAGAAACATTTTTGCGATATTTGAGGTTTTTTTTTAATTCGGGTGTTTACATTACCAGTTTTTATTGCACTATGTCGATTTTGCACATTTCCAAGGGTAATGGAAACCCAGCTCGACAAGGCAAAGAACTTCCCAATATGGTCTCGAGAGCAAGACCAGTCTGAGTACTACTGAGTAGAGGTGTCTCGATCCGACATTGATATTGGGCCTATATCAGCCAGAAAACGAATATCAGATTTTATTGGACCGCATATAAAATCTCCGATAAATATTATATTTATTCAATTGTAGAATACTGTAGATAATATGTTGAAGGTTAAAATGTATGCAACCAATTGGTTAATAATAAATGGGTCAGTTTTTCTCATACCTACTGTTGCTGACTATTGTTCTCTGAGTAACATCACAAGTCTTTTCTAACATTCCACACTACAAAATAAGTAATAAAAATATGACTGATTCGTGCCGATATCGCATCGGTTCAATATCGTATCGACCAATACCCAAGGCTGCAATATCGGTATCATATCGGAAGTGAAAAAGTTGTATCAGGACATCCGTACTACTGAGACAATCACAGAGACTCTGATGAACCCACTCTGAGCTCTTTTTCTTTAATCATGTGTAAAATGACAAAGCATTTGGTCATTTTCTGTCATTGCGGTTCACGTTGCAGTCTGAGCATCGTGACACAGAGATCATCATAAGGTCCATTTTTAGTTCTTTTACCACATGAATCCCTTCATGCTTGACTTCCCTATCAAACGTGTTGCCTATCTATATCATACATGTCTGAGGCTTTAGCAACAAGCCTGGGATCAAGCAGCACAGCGTGAAGCTTCTCTGGATGACAGTATTGAGGTGAACCCTGATCCAGGATTCCAGCTTTTATCCTCCCTATCTCGCTCCAACTGCAGAGAAAAGGCTAGAGCACAAAAAAAGATGGGATTTATTTCTTTAACTTCCCTGTACGCACACATCTATTTTCCACAGTCACGGTCTGTGTACTCTAATCCCCTCTGTGTTCTCTTCCCTTCACTATACATCCTTTGACTTGGAATGTGAAGCAGTGAAAGTGGCTGTGGAGCACATAAACTCCAGCAGCAGATGTGGACAAATCCATGGAAATCAAAAAGTGAAAGAAAGAGAGTTTAAAAAGATGCAGAGATCGATGTCCAGTGGACGAAAGAAGGAAATGATCCATTAAGAAATATAGATGGATATTACACTCCAGAGGTATTGGGCGCCCATTGTAAAGTTGCACATTCTAAAATAAACAGCAACTTTTTGAAACATTTAACAAGAAACCATGTTTAAAATTTTTTTTTTTTTTAACTTTTAACTAGATTTACAGCAATATTTGTGATATGTATTTTTTTTATCGTAAACAAGTAATATCAATGTTAAATCTAAATATTGACATTTGATTTATTCAGACACAATTTTGATTTAACATAGATTTAGATTTCAAATTTAACATTTAGATTAAACATTTATATTTAAATGTAACATTTAAATTTACAATTAGATTTTGATTTAACATTTAAGATTTACATTTAAAATTTATATTAAACAATAGTATTTAAGTGTAACATTTAGATTAAACATTTACATTTAACATTTATATAAACAATAGTATTTAAATGTAACATTTACATTTAGTTCTAACATTGACATATTTTCACAAATAGTGCTGTAAATCTGGTCAAAAATAACAAAAGATGAAAATAAAATACGCTTCTTAAATGTGGTTTGTTGCTGAATGTTGTTAAAAGTTACTTTTTACTTTAGCATGCACAACTATACAATCGGCGCCCCATACAGAGGCACTAAGATGTGACTTTTTTTATTTTGTTCCTCATCAACATGGGTTTACTTCTTCATTTCCATTTCCTCAAAAATCCCCCCAGTCAGTGCTTTAAGTGGCTTAAAAAAGGTGGCGGTACACTCTTTTGCATGAAACGAACTCGCCTCTGGATACAAAGATCACTTGTTCAAATCCCTCCAATGTTTGTTGAACTTTACCTTTCCAGCAGTTAACAGGCCACGTATACAACAAAATGTCTTTAATATTTTGTATATGAGTTACAGGGCAGCTGGATGGAGTCAGACACTGTTATGGTTAATGAGCACAACCTCCACCCGATAGACGCCCTTCCTCTCCCCGTGCAGCATGATTCCCATAAGACCCCAAAGGAAAAGGACTAACTTGGCTCAAATCCTTACTTACTTATGATCAAAATGAGCATGGTTTTAATGTATATAGAATTTAAATAATCCAAATGAGAACACAGTTACATTTCCTTTGCTTTTTTTATTAACAAACAGGTATAGGTTAACAGTGAGATGTAAAATGTAAAATGTCAATATATAAAACTGAGATTTTTTTTCCCTGCTCTTGAAATAGTAAAAACAAAGTGCTGAACATATCCAACAAATAAAAACTTTATAAAAACAAATGTGCAAAAAGTAAACGACATAACACACATAAATGTACCAAAAATAAATGACAAATATTTTCAGTTGAGCTTATATTCAACTTTTTTGGACCAAACAAAAAACAGAAACATTCCAATAAATCAAAGATAATTTGCTCAAAGGTAGAAATTGCAGCTTGAAAGTTTGTTTCGATCTCCACTGTAAACTATCTCTCTTTGACATTGTTGGAAAAGTTTGGTGCATTGCATTGTGGGATGTGGAGTCCTGGAGACGGATGCATAGAAGTGTTTTTACTTCATTCTTAATTTTGAGTAAATTATCTTTGATTCATTGATCGATGAGGCCTACACCATTTTTACCTGAGAGAAAAGTATCGTCCCGAGCAGCTTTGATTTGTATTTAAATCTCATCAGCATTAAGTCATTAGCCTACTTGCTATTTTAGGTCATTTTAAAGCCATTCAGCTAAATTTAGTATTATACATTCAAATGTACGTAACAATACATTTCTGTTCTATGACATAGATGTTCAGCTATTGATTTATGAAGACATGACACAATGAATGGTAATAATAGACATTTGTACACATCCATAACTTCTCATATTCGCTTTAAAAAATCCACATTACAATTGTATGACTTTACGGAGTTAGCTTAGAGCTAACCTACTAATACAAGCTGAGCTCACTAGCAGAGTTCAGTGTTAATGAGCCTTTGGATTTCTTTACTCCTGAGTAATGCAGATGTCTGCTGAGCTCCACAGAAAAACATCTATCCCAGGGATTTTACAGGAGAATAACCTTTGGATCACGAGTAACATCTTAAAAAAAACATGCTCTCACTGTCAGTGGATGTACACCTTAAAACAAATGGAGCTCTAGTCGCTCCAAATATTTACCGTGCCTCAGCACCTCCATCACCTTCCTCTCACTGAACACAGAAACATCGCAGACAACAACAGCACACCCAGGCCAAGAGGCTGGGAAACATGCTGATGAGGCAAAAAGCAGTCCTCACTGAACACAAATCATACAGAGCTTCAGGGTATTCACTCTTTATTTAGACAGCACAGGGATGAACACGGAGCATGTTCTTGTTTTCAGGTGTGTTCTGTTTGCAGACTGAACTATAAAGTACTACTGAGCAGAAAAATCAGATTCTAAATTCACATTTGGACACAGATTACAGAAATATATTCGGGGATGCACACATTTTGGGAGATATACCAATATTTTACTACTTATTTGGTCAATAACTGATACCGTTACCTTCTTTTTTTACAAGATCCAAGCATTCTGTCAGAGCTTTATGAAAAGAAAAAATCAAACTGTTTGAAAATTGATAAATTTGATGAATTCTAATTCTACTTTGAGATTGTTTAGTGCAGGGGTTCTCAACTGGTCTCAAAAATAGCAGTTGAACACACACGTAATTGTTTTTAAAACAGGACTCTATATATTTCCTTATGCAACATGCATTTCACAGCATGTCTGTCAAAATTAAATATTTCAAAATGAAAGAGAAATCCAACATGAGAGACATTAAGTATTTATTTATTTTTGACCAGCTTTTGACCGCAGTACAGGATCCACTTTTGGGTCCCGACCCACCAGTTGAGAATCACGGGTTTAGTGCCTCTAAAGTCTATGGGTTGATCAAAGATGCAAAGCCTGTTAATATATTGGTTCATTAAAATGGTGAAATGGATGATGTCCAGTAGCTTCATACTTCATATTGCGCCAATACCAATAACAGGCCGATGCTATTGTGATTGAAACATGGCATTTGAAATGTTTCATTCTAAGCAATTTTGGCTGATTTTCTCTTGCAGTTTAATCTCCCTGTATACTTAGTGATGAGTTCATATTAAAAGTATTTGGTCTTTGACTTTTGATTTTTGGATCAAAAACTGTGTCCTGAGAAGCACAAAGGAGAAACAGATTAAAGCTGCTAACACTAACACTAACACTAACACTCTCAGTTCATATATTGTCATTGCTGTTTATCGTTATAACGTTATAGTCATAACTAGTTTGTATGTTGCATTTGTTAATTCATCTTATAATAAAACGCTGTGATAACATAGCAGTGTCGGGTCAACAGGATGTATTTGATGGAACAGACGCCTTGGTATTTGCGCACGCACACACACGTTTTGTCTTTAATTACCCATGGTTGGTAACTGTGTCTATTATAGTCAATATTTAAAACGATCTCCCTTGATTTATCACTCATATCATCCATGACCTTCCATTTGACCACCATCTCCATCCACTGTACATTAACTCTGCAGTGCTCTTTTCTTACTGCTTTGTTACTCTGACGCCAGTGTGCAAATCAAACGCTGATGTCAACTTCAAATATTAAATTTTCTGTGTAACGCACAAACACAAACGTGTGTTCATTTTGTGTCCCTGCAGGACAAGCGGGTACAGATTACCTCCGTCTGCAGGGATGGAAATATCAGTGATTAAATTGTTACTCAAGCCTTGTGGATGGAGTGCATAATAGCCTGTAATTAGAAAAATGTAAAAACAATTAGAGCTTGACTGCTAACACAGTGTTATGCTCTGCTTCAGAAAGCTCCTATAACACTGAAAAATGATTGAATAAATAAAGTCATGAATAAATGAGCAACCGGACCGCCTGACGGAGGGTTCACAAACTGAATTAAATGAGTCAAGACAAACGCCATTCCCTGCTTGGTTTGATTAGTGGATATTTGGATTCCAGTTGCTGAAACTGGAATTACATGTGGACAATTTGATTTGTTGAAACCAAGCCAGATAAATAGAAAAGCCTAAATTCAGTTAATTTCCTAAAAATGTTCTGTTATTAATTTGTTATTATTTGCAATGTTATCTAGAGTAACACATGTAAACGAAACTAGTTTGTATTGTCAAATTTTGTTAAATATGAATTCATATTTATTGTTATGATAATACAAATGTTTTTGAAGTTAAACTCTACTTTCTGTGAAGGTTCCCACTCATCGAGGTCAGGGGCGTTCTGATGACGTTTCACCTCCCATCTGAGAGGCTGAAGAAGCTTCAGGTGGAAAAACACATTAAAGAGAGATGGATTTAAATAAAAGCCCTGTGCACTGAGAGGCAGGACATTTTAGCAGGAGAACAAGGAAAGCATCAAGTGTGGGAAAGGTGAGTGACAATGTGAGAAAAGTGTGTGGGAGGCGCCGAGAGAGAAGGGGAACAGAGTGGGAGTTACCAGAGAAATAAAAGGCCTCTCGGAACAGTAAGAGGCTTTCCAGCAAAAAAAAAACATAAAGCCTGCATGTGAAGGCGAGTCAAAGATAGTGGCGACACATTCAAACATGTGGGGGATAATAAAATAATGATAGAGGCACAAAGATGCACCGAGGGGATGAAACGGGACTGAAGCGTCTCTAGGGTTAGGGAAAAGATAACACATCAAGCAACATATCAAACAGCACATGTATGTATCAATGACACACAGGAGTATTACTAAGGTCAACGATAGGTTGACTCAAAGGATAATTGAACTTGAATACTTGAATAGCACTAATCTGAACTATGGACACTTTCACCTGTGTTCCTAAACCTGATATTGCTCTAATATACAGTATTTAAAATGTGATGGAATGTCATTTATACAACCTTTACATCAGGGTGCCCAAATTCTTTTCATTGAAAGGCCAAAAATGAATCGTACTGAAGGGGCCGAGGGCCAAAAATAAACATTCATGTTGCAGTGCATGAAATAATATATACCAACAACATAATTGTGTAAAATAAACACTAAGGAGTTTTGAAATTGAAGAACATTTTTTTTAATCGTATTTCACGGCACAAAATTATGAAACATCTAAATGTCTTCAGACATTTAGTGCGTTATAACTTTAACACAATAGGACACAACATAACTACTTATACAATCAAAACACTGTATTTTTCACTGCCTTGAACAATCCTTTAAAACTCAAGAAAAATAATGTATTTGAATAAATAAATAAAACACATTTTTAAATATGGGCAGCGGGCCAAAACCAATTGCTTGAGGGCCAACTTTGGCCCGCGGGCCCCTTATTGAACAGTCCTGATTTACATCATGCCATGATATGATGCCTTCATATATACTCCCGTAAACAGAGTGTGTGCTGCATGTTCACTATCAGGGTCATATTCAGTTTAAACTCTAACCCAGGAGTCACCAACATGGTGACTGCCCGCATGGGCCATAAGAGGTGCCCTCATGCCTCTTCTAACAAGAACACTATTAACCAATGAGCTTTGTCTAAAATCTGATTTACTTGCAGGCTTTAAACTCACACAGATAAATACAGGTGACAGATGAAGTCAGAGCTTTATTGGAGTACAGGCTGCACTCGATACGTTTAAAAAAAAAAAATGAATTATAGGGATGTAACGATTCACTCAACTCCCGATACAATTCGATTCACGATACTGGGTTCACGATACGATCCTCTCACGATTCATTTTACAAAATGGGACTGTACTTCAATGACTGAAAAATATTCCTTTATTTTTTGGGGGGGAAAAAAACTATAAAATACTGTACTATTTTCCTTTATCTTTCATTGTCAAAAGAGTCCCTTGATAAACTATTCAAAACAATGAAATTTAACTAAAAATAATTCCTGAATGAAATAAATAAAGGAATAATACAAATGAAGAAGAAGCCTATTAATTTAAATTCTGGTTCTATAGTAAACAATGCAAAACTGCATAATAGTTCCTTTTCTTTTTAAAAGTGCAACTGAAAATGTATTTTGTGCCTCAACAATTGGACTTTAAAACACAGTCAGTGTACTATATTTACATCAGATATTTGTTTTGACCAGCAGAGGGCGCTGGTAACCCAGTGGTCGGTTGGCATGCAGCTATTCTCGCAATGAAGAAGAGATGCTATGCTAGCAGACAGAGCTAATAGAAAAACATGACTTTTACAGATATTGACGTAATATTACAGATATTCTTTCGGTGGTAAAGAGGTAAAGAATAATTTATGAACATGTTTAAGAGTAGTTGGCAATTCCGCACGCCGCCTACGCTTCTGGACGGATAAATTATCTTCGAAATGACGAGTGCTGTTGTTTGTATCAGGACGGATAAATGATCTTCTTCCACACTACTTGCTTACAATGAGCTGACCAATCATGGCAAGGTCAGGTTCAACGTCACTCTATAGATTGCCAGTTTGTAATTACAAACAAATGCATTGCTGGATAGATCACTGGAAATGCGCCCTGCAGTTTTGATGCACGCAATGCACAGCAGTTCCAGTAACATGCAAGTGGGGTTGCCAGGTTGGGGGCCCTCTTATGGCCAGGGTTCCCTAAGCAGCCGCTCAGTCTGCCTATAGGCTACAGGTCAAGCCTGGCTCTGACGCTCACGTCACGTGTGAGTGACATAGTTCAAACAAGAGAAGGATAAATAGATGCTGTTTAAAAAAGTACTGCAATTCAATTTTCAGAGTATCGATATGAACCATGATACCTATGAATCGATTTTTAACTGCCATACGATAAATCTTTACGTCCCTACTTTTTAATGTGTAATATGAACAGGCACACAAAAAAGTTGTACGCAAAATTGTGCATTGTGACCTGCTGTGTGAACACAGACTTTGTCTTACACATCATATACATTTAAAGTATCCTCCTCTGTGTGGCAAACATATATAATATAAATATATTTTTATAGCCAAAGACCCATTTTCACAAATAAAATCATTCATAAAACCAACACCTGTAATTTCTCTCTTCAGCCGCTAGAAATATAAACTATAAATTAAATGTCTCATCTATAATACAATACCCTCTTTAACGAAATATTTACTTCCAATGCAATGTGACTGATGACAACATCACCTCTGTTTATTTAAGCGCTCCCATAAAACTTTACAATGAATGAAAATGTCCTTCCATGTCATGATTGAAAGGTTAAATGGCTTTTAACTCCTAGAATCTCTGTGTTGAAATGTGAAATTCTTTATTCTAATTATTTATGAGGAAAACTGGTTTCTTTTTCTTCACAATTGGACAAAACAAAGCACGAAGCAATGGATGGCAGTACCAACAACTTCCAACTGCATATTGTTCAAAGCTCCTGCATCAGACTGACTCCAATAGAATGTTGCTAAAATCTCTAACAAGTACAGCTCTTACATATGCATGTTCTTTATAAAGAAGCCTTGGTGCTTTTATAGCCGCGGCTCTCTAGAGGAGTCACAGCCATGCATCACCAGCTCTGTCACTTACTGCACTGAGAAACATGGAAGCGTCGTTGCCGTAGCAGCCGGGGTGGAGAACGGGTAAAAGAGATTAGAAAATCCAGAGGAAAAAAAATGACAAATTTAAATTGCCATTTGCTTCTTTTCTCAGTGTAATTATTTTGGAGCCGACTGACAGAAAGCTCTCTCAGTATCTGTCCTTTCAGATTCAGCAGCAGGTCCATCTGATTTTAACTTTATATTGTAGCACAGTGTTAATATATTATTATCATTATAAGCTGTGACTAAATAAAACAGAACACACAACCATACAAATGACTATGTTGACTGAGTGAGATTTGATCTTTGACTTCAGCACGCTGGAGCAGATACGCAGAAACATTTACTAAATATTCCTTAAATCTGTTTTGCTGCAAATTTCATGAGGCAATTTCTAAAAGAGAAATGCATGCAGAGCCAAAGCATGAGCACCGGCATTATTCTCACCAAGCCGACAATAAGTGGTTTAGAGATGAGATCCCTAATGTAGACACAATGACCACAACCACAGAAGAAGACAAACAGCTTCCATGCATATTGTCACCGATGTTTTTCATCGCAACTATATTCTGTGATGAGAGTTACAGTATGAGATGACTCTATAAATGAAGTTGAATTGAATTCAGACTCAGGTTTAGCGTGCACGCTGCACGTTCCTCATGCTCATTGGCCATGAAATGGAAATAAACCACTATTGTACTGTTTTATTTTCTGCTTTGTGACCCTGACTTCCCCTCTCCTCAAACTTCATTTGCATGAAAGTAATAAAAAAACGTAGGATCGCCATCACACACCACAGCGTTAAAGCCTTTGGTCCGTCAGCGCATCTATGCTTCCTCCTTAATAAGGCCCAGCCATGCAGGTGGCCACGTCACTGTTACCTCCACTCAGAAATGTCACCCTGACACACATATACACACGCATGCATGCACGCACACACGCACACACACACACACAGTGGTAGTGGCCTGATTGGTGGCTGGAGAAAAGGTTACTGAGCAGATGGAACACTCTGCTCTCTCTACTTGTTTTTTTTTTGTCACTTTGTGAGAAGTTGAGTAAAGGTTAGCGTTGTAGAGGCACTTCGTCGTGGCCGTTTTGTTTTCCCCTGGCCTTTACTACTCCTGACTTCAATCTTGTTTCTTCGGTGAGAATCTGGTCAGAGCCTCATACGATAGCAGCATTTGATGCATACCAATAGCAACTTCTTGGAATATTTTAAGGAACTCCTGTTTGTTAGAATGAACGTGACAGGAGGAAAGTGAGCTAAAACCAACAAAGGCTGTGTTCGAAAATGCATACTAACATACTACACACTACACCAGGGGTACCCAACATGGTGCCCGTGGGCCCCAGGCAGCCTGCATGGACCATGTCAGGGGCCCTTAACTCCATCTTAAATCTGATTTATCGAGCTTCAATTGCACAAATGTAAATTCAGATGAAAGATGTGAGCCTTAGAAGAGTTAAATACTTTTTGTTTAAAATTAACCATCTTTAAATGTGTTTTTTCACTTAAACAACAAGACAAAGTATTGCAGAGGCTGCAGATTTGGTGTTTAGATTGCAATGTTTTTTACTAGAAAAAAAAAATTAAAAAAAAGAAAGTGGAGTTTTATAAAATAGTACATAATTGTTCATATGTAAGAACATGTTTCGGTTAGTAAAAAAGTAATTGGTGGCCAGTAAAATATTAACATGATGATTCCCTATGAAATGTGGTCATTTGAAAACAAAACAATGGCAAATTAAGAGAAATAATGTATTGCATGTTGAAACTTAAGTCCATTATATTAACCCTAACTACTTCCTGGGCGCTACACAATGGCTGCTCACTGTTCCTCAGGGAGAGATAAATGCAGAGAACACATTTTGTGTATGTAGCTTTACATATATGACAATAAAGAATCATGTATATTCTACATTAAACTGCAGTGTTTCTTTTACCTGTGAGGTAGTTTGAGAGGGAGGAGTTCACATTCTTATGTAGGGTAGGACAGGTTAGGATAATACTGGCACTTTAAAGTTTGGTGGGAAGATCAGCTGATTGAACACTTTATACACCATTGGATCTACATTGATATCAAACCTGAAGAAAATAAAACCAAATCAAAGTCAGTTGAATTTGTCCCGGTGAAACACTGACTGGCTCATTCTCTTGCAGGTTGTTCTAGTGTGCTGGTTATGGTTGGTTTGTGAAGTCTTTAGGTCCACATCACTGATTTATTGTAATTAAAAAACATTTGTGTGGAACAAATGATGCATTTTAAAGCAAGAGAAAGGATGTAGTGTTTTTTAATCTGCATGTTTCTGACTCCATCTTTGTGTTTTGTGCTTCAGGCAGCCTTCACACGTTAAACTTGTACACGGTGCAAAGATAGAATGATGTGTGTAATGTATATGATGGATAAGGGCCTTGGCTTTGTAAAATGGGAAAAAACACTGCAGCCATGTTGTGCAGCTTTGGCACTCCGATTCTCCTCCTCTGCTGCCCACGCTCATTCCCTCTGTGATCAAAATGTCATTTCATGCTTCTCCTTCCCTCCTCTCCGTGCTCTACACTGATGCTCTCGTGAATATCTTGGTATTGATCCGTTCCTCCGTCCTATAATCTGCTTCATTATTCCACCTACCGCAGGCTCAGGTCTCTGCACACACACATCTGCACAGGTACACGCTGCACGAACACAGGCATCATTTTTCAATTACAGCTCAAACATCCTGCAGTTTGCTCCTCGTGTACTACAGTGAGCTCTATCAACACGTGCACACTCACAAAGCAGAGTCAGGGCGTTTCATTTAGTCTGAGCATGCACAACTTAAGGCATCTGAAATAAAATTATACAGTCAACATACTTTTTCCTTTTTCTCTATAAACTTATAATCGTTGAAGCCTTGCTCATCTGCGACCAAACCCAGAAAAAAAAGAGACACAGTATGCTCCCTTCCTGTAGGAGGCAGTGTTACACACATATGTTTATGCTCATTGTATTGTGGCTTTTTCTTTAAATCCTACACAAAATGATGGGTTAAAATATTTAAAAAATACAAAGATTATGATTGAATATGTCCCTGTAAAGTAAATATATTTAGCATAAAAGTACATTTTTGTACTTATACACATAGATTTCGAATATAGACTATAAAACACAACCCACTAACTAGAGTACAAAACACGTTTCCTATAATTTTGACAATATTCTACAACAGACCTCACTGTAGTTAACTGACTTAAGATAACCTGAAAATAAAGACTATCAAGTTTGTACTGTGTTGCAATAAAGTAAATAATGAAGTCATCCAGTGGGCTCCACATTAATTTACTCCCCTTTAAAGTGTAACTAAACCCCTGCCTTCTGCTGAGCTACCACTCGGAGGGAAACTCAAAAAAAGCCTTGATTATGGGCGTTACTGCTGTAGCAATAAGACACACCCAGCTACTTTCAGTAACCACCCCCCTCCCCTCCATCCCTGCACATTTATTTACAGGAGGGAGGGGCCAACAGTTAAAGTGATGACGCAGGGGTTTCAAGAGCTTACCGTTCAACAAACAGCAAAATTCACTTGTAATAGCCGGCGTTCAACCCTTAGTGGCCAGTAAACCGGACATTTTACAGCTAAATACACAAAATTAAAACACTTTTACTAAAATGTGAAGAGTGGGACTAGGATCAATCAACAGCACTACTTAAAACCCAAAATACACATATATTCAACAGAAAAAAGTTGGTTTAGGGTGTACTTAAATCCTCTAGGTTCTATTGAAGTGTTTTTTTTATTTTTTTTACTTTCACATCTGTTCAGGTTAAATTCAACTTTATCATTGAAAAGAAGAACTTTCATGGTCAAAGATAAACTGATAATTGTAATAAACGACGTAAAACCACATAAACCAAAAAAACCTTGTTTTCTTTTTGGAAATCAAAGTGAGCTAATAAATAGGTACTTGTGTTTTTTTGTTTGTTTTTTCATTCTGTGGGTCAGGAGCATCTCAAAAAGTATGCTCTTGAATGGTAATACTGGGAGAAAAATGTAATATTCATACTTTTTTTGGGAGAGACTATTTACAAAAAAAAGAACAATTTTGGGAACTTAACTTCATTCTGCGTGTGGATTCAAGGGCACACAACAAACGTGCATTATTTGGACTACTACATGTAGTTTAGGATTTAATGTATGGAAAGCATAAATGTGATATCAGTGATATCAACCATTGTTAAGCACTACTAGTGCTCAGTTTTGGAGAACATGTACTACATTTTGGTTAACTAGTGCACAAGTAGACTTTACTAGTGAAGTAAAGAGCATCGCAAAAGGTGTCACTAGTTTGCATCATATGCTAATAAAGGGGTGGGGAAAGTAAATTCAGCCGAGCCATTGGCTTTGGACAGTATTACAACCAATCAGGGTCCTGAATTTAGTTATAATCCATCTGCATCAGGTCTACTAGTACTATTAGTGAATCTTGTGGCTTTACCAGTAGACCAAAAACTGTCTACTTGTACTCAGGATTGGGAGAGTTACTTTAAAAAGTAATCCAGTAAAATGACCAGTTACCTGTTAAAAATATGATCAGTAACTTAATCTAAGTACCACTATATTAAAGTAATGTAACTGATGACTTTTGGATTACTTCAACACCAAACATGCAAATAAAGACACAAAAAGATAGAATACGTGTAACCTGCTCACTGTATTATTTTAGTGAAAAAATAAAATCACCTTTGACAGTCACACTACATTAAAGTAAATGTTTTAGTTTAACACAGACTGGGATAAACCACAGTAACTTAAATAAATAATATTATCAATCAATTTACTCATTAATCATGAACAATTCAGTTGAACCATTGACCTAGACCCCAGACCATTCTATAATGATTAATGTATGGTCTATAATAATTGTTATTGTTACAGTTTTGTATTATAAGGAAAACATAAAAGCACCACCTGAAAGTGATATGTCTTTTAACTATAGGTCTATAGCTATACTTACAAAGGTTAAATACACAACATAGTAACAATTGTCAGTAGATGTTTTAGTTATCAACATGCTCCATATGGAAGCCCAAAAGAGTCACAATTAAATAAATAAAAACAACATTTTGAAATATGTTTTATTATTCTTAAATATCTAATAATTATTGCAATTTTATATTTAACAATAATTATTTTAACAAAGTCATACTTTTTTTAATGTTTTATTTATTTTCCAAGATTTTAGAAAATAAAAACGTTTTTTACAAAGTCAATTTTTATTTCATAATGTCGTTTTTCAGCAGAATGACTTTGGTCTGTCAATCAAAGCTAGTGGGTTGGACCTCTGCCTGACCCTTTAAGATTGAGTAGTTTTCCTGGACATCGGTCACGGCCGTGCTTTGACCGACAGTGGTAGAAACGAGATGTAAGAACACATTAAAATGGGTAGGAATATAAGTAAAAGTATTAATAATAATACAAAATAAAGCAAGAAAAGCGCTGTGACATGTGTCTAGCTTGAATGTATTCATTTTGAGTGAGGGAGTCAGCGAATGCGCGTGGTCGATGCGTGTGTGCGTATCAATGGAGCAGATGTGTTTGTGTTAAGTCCTGAGTGCAGTCCAACATCGCGACCGGGACAGGTAATGAGGTTTATGTTTACAGTGCAAGTATTGAACTCATTCAGTGCCATTCACGTCTATAGACGTGAATTGTGTTTTTCAGCTGGGGTTGCTAGGAGACAGTGTGACGAAGCAACAGTGAATATTTAACATGTACAATGATGTAGTGACCAACTGGTGACATGTAGGTGTCAGCAGCGCACCTTTGGATGAGAGATCACCTGTGATGGGCAGAGCTCAGAGGGAGAGGAAAGGAGTTTACGAGACAGAAAATGGTTCTACGAGAGCTGATGCTATAGTTCCCACCAGCTCACACTCAATCAGAGCATGTGTAGAACTAAGTGGACTATTGAGAGTGTCGTGATGGTGAAATAAAACGATCAAAAAAATGGGGCAAGCGCTGACACTCTGCATGTCTGCGATAAGAAGGAAGTTGCGTGTGTGGGAACTAACGGGGGAGAGACTTGGAGAATGGCCAAAATACAGTAAGAAATCCATTCAATTCTGACATAGATAATAAAATAATAATAACGTTGCCATCAAAAGCCTGGTCTCAGTGTCACTAAAGCAAAAAAATAAAAAAATTGCTTCAGTCACTAATAGATGTTTTCAGAAAAAGCCGTTTTTCTCAGCTTTTTGCCTCTATTCAACTGCTGATTAAGATAAACAAAACAAGCTAGAAACATTATTATTATTTCTGATGAAATTAGAAACTTTAATCTTTTAGAATCTGTCAGAAATTATAAAATAAAAAGGCCATTGTGGAAAAGGACATTATGAAATAAAAATTGACTTTGTAAAAACGTTTTTTTTTTTTTTCATTTTCTAAAATCTTGGAAAATATATATAAAAAAAGTTATTATTTTAAAAAGTATGACATTGTTAAAATGATCATTATGAAATATTTAATTAAAATAAAATAATTATTGGGTATTGAAAAATAATAAAACTTATTTCATCATAATATTACCTTATTTAACAATTTAATGGCCATATTATATACTTGTCTGTTATATATCCAAATGGTATTTATTTCAAAATGTTGTTTTTATTTATTTAATTATGACTCTTTTTGGCTTCCTACATTATGTTTGTTTTTGTTATTTGTTTTGTGTATTTTTCTGTCTTGTCTTTGAAGTCCTTTTGTATATGTTGTCATTTTGTGTTTAAGTGGTTGTTATCATGTTGTGTACTCTTGCTGACAATTTGTGCATTTTGCTGTCGTTTCTTGTGTTTCTGGAGTTTTGTGTGTTATGTTGGGCTTTAAATAACTTCCAACTTTATGAATTACAATTTTATTTTGGGGGCCGCACAAAATTAGATCGAGACCCGTCAGTGGCCTATGTCTGCTCTATGGAGAAGTAGCTCGTGCTGACCCACAAATGCCTCATCTGAATTCAAAGCTAGTATGAGTAGATTCTTAGATCACATCCCCTCCTGGTTAAGGCAGGATTGACATTCACACACACACACCTGCTGGAGCTCACAGATTGGAGGAAAAATGTGTTGTGAGCTGTGAGGCTCCACATGGAACTGTCAATGATAAGAGCTGGCTGTCTCATTGTCGATGCATGCTGGGAACAAAGGATTGGAGGGAAAATGGAAGGAGACGTATGGAGGCAGAAGTAGGGACATGCAGTCTGCAGGGACTCGCTGTCAAAGCTGTGGTGGAATGTGAGCAGAAAGAGAAAGTGCTTACCACACTCACACACACACACACACACACACACACACACACACACACACACACACACACACACACACACGCACACACACACACGCACACACGCGCGCGCGCACACACACACACACACACACACACACACACACACACACACACACACGCACACACGCGCGCGCGCACACACACACACACACACACACACACACACACACACACACACGAGCGACTAAAAATTCATCACAAACACAAAAAAAATTACAAATACGACTAAATCGTGGGATATTGATCCGATACCAAGTAAATACTGAGCCAATATCACAGATCCATATCCCTTTTTAATATTGATGTATTGATGTATCATCAAACTGCTGATCTTCAGGGGATTTTTGATTATTTGATTAAAACCTAGAACAGAAAATGGACGATTATTATCATGATGAACCTAAAAGAACAAGAACGAAACAAATTTTCTCCAAACATTATGTGTGGATTTTTTCTTTAAAAATATAACAAGGTGCAAAAAAATTATAATTAAAGATCAAATTAAAATCTTTTTGGAGGTAAAGCTGAGAAACTGCAATTCTAAAATATAAATGTATTTCTGCTGCTCTAAGAGAATTGGCTGTGTGAAATAATAATGTATTTATTCAGTAAGGAATTGTATGAAAAACCCTGAAACCTAAAGGCTCACTCAGCAGAACGCATTGTTTCAGTAACTGGGTTTCCATTACAAATTTTCACAAAATGAAAGCAAAAAGTAATATTTTTAAATTTGGACAAGTACAATTGCGCTTTGAATGTGTTTCCATTGAATATTGTTTTGGGGAGGAGCCTTGTATCTCCAGTGAAAGCGTTGTTTTCATTACCAGTGATTTTGCGCATTAACAAGGGTCATGGAAATGCAGCTACTGTCTCATTGTGCTTGTAGTGGCTTTCCACTCTTTAAACAGACGAAAACAATGTGTCTTCCTGTCATTAAATGAACGTTTGCCCAGTAGATGTGCTAGCTTTATGCTAATATTAGCTCATATCTCCCTATTGGAGTACTAACATCAGAGTGTCCTGTTGAGGGTTCATCTTTTGAAACAATTTTCTACAAAAAGACAACATTGTCCCAACTCTGCTTTAGTTCCTATGCAGCAGCAACATAATCATAACTCATTATCTTATCTATAAAGCAAGGAATCTCTGTCTGTCTGTGTGTCTGTGGCTCAAAAATCTCTGCGGTTCAGGGACAGACAGAGCTGAGACTTTCAACATGGCTGCTGCTTGGTTAAATGGTTGGACGCCCAACCCCCACGCCCCAAGGGAGCGGACAATTTTAAGAACTGATGTTGACAGGTAGTCATGGTAACTCAGGAGAAGTTAGAACAACTCAATGTTGACTTTCTGTGAAGTGTCTTGCGATAACACGTGTTATGAATTGGGACTATACAAATAAAGGTTGATTGATTAATGAAAAAAAAAAAAAAAACAAGAATCAACAGAAAAAAGTTTATTTGTAGTTCTAACTCTCTCTCTCAGCAGGCTGCAGATGTATGCTAGCCTATATTACAGTGCTAAATATATACAGTACATACTTCCTACAGGCACTGCACTAGTTTTTAATAAAGAAAATAAATAACTGAATAGCTTGCAAAAACATTATTTAGTTTATGTTTTACATTTTATTGGACAAATTCAATAATTTCCCATTTGCTGCCTGGATGGATGTTTTCTGTGTATCAACTGTTAGAGCTGAAGAGAAGCCTTCCTACGCTGCACTGTGTACAACCCTGAGGGTGCATGTGTTTGTGCACGTGTGTGTGTGTGTGTGTGTTTAGTTTTTGGTCAAACTAACAAATAAAGCAAGAGTCACAATAACACACACAAGCATCTACACATTAGGATAACCACATGTCCTGTTTTACCTGGACATGCCCTCTGTTCAGGCTGTCCCAGATATGTTATAAATGAATGAAATTGTCCAGGAACAAGTTAATTTAAAAGACCGTAACTCTGCTAATATTTGCTCCACCAGTTTCTGAAAGCTAAAGAGTTGTTCTTTAAAGGTAATTTTACTCACACGTGACGGAATCATTAAAAAAGGCGCTTTGTTTTGATGAAATCATCACACACAAGGAATTGAGAAAGAGAACCATAGTCCAAGAGAAGAAGAGAGAGAGATTAAAAGAGACCAAAGTCTGGTTGCTATGGCTGCTCTCATACATCTTTATATGACAGATTAATAATTAAAAAGGAGCAGTCAGAATAATCCATGTCAGTAAAACTTATATCTACCTTTAACTTGTATCTTAGCACAAAATAAATGTAATTTATTTTAAATTCCATTTTTTATTTTTTGACAGACATTTTTGTTTAGGTATATAATTTTGTTTCTTCACAGGAGTTAAAAACTAATATTTTCTGGTTAATATTTCTCAAAAAAAAAACAATTTAAAAAAATGAATGTGGAAAACATGGAATTTGGGAAAAATATAAAATACATATGCATTTAAATGTATAAAATATTTTGAAAACCTGTAAATCAAATCGCAATAGCAATATCTGTCAGAAAAATTGCAATTAGGTTGTTTTGTCAAAATCGTGCAGACTGACTTGAGTCACCACTGATTTCAGTATTTGTTATAAAGAGAGAATTATACCTTATTGACAATAAACACTTATTTGTGTATTATATTATGCCAAGGTCTGCCCAAGTCTCCTTGGTCACTCTACACAACATCAGCTCCTCAGATAGAATGTATGTGTTTGTGTACACACACACGCGCACGCGCACACGCACGCACGCACGCACGCACGCACGCACACACGCGCACGCACACACACACACACACACACACACACAAAGTGCAGACCTGGGTGATGTATCGACCAAGGCTGCAGTCAAAGATCGATCAGATAGAAGAAACTGATATTTGGAGAGCTCGCTCATATTGTTTGGCTGAGGTTCAGACGAGGCTCGTTAAAGCTGAGAGCTCTGTGTGTGTGTGTGTGTGTGTGTGTGTGTGTGTGTGTTGGATCACTTCATATTTCCACACTGAGTGAGATTTGACATGCTGACATGTTGTATTGTGGTGTAAGCGACTTGTAACTGGTGCAGTGTTGCTTGTTCTTTCATCCGTGTGCGGTGTCATGGCGTCCTCTTGCTCCAGGCCAACCATCTGCTGGAGCTGCCGTGTGATAACCAGGGAGATCATCCACTGCTCGCTCTTCCACTTTGCTTGGATAGAGCAACCTACGCAGTCGAATGTTTGACAGAGTTTAACATTTCAGACCTTGCTTATGGTCATGGTTTCCTTTAAAGTGGGAGTTTTCGTTTGTTTGTTGATTTATTCTCAAAGGGGCCATTTTGCCTCATCTCACCTGAATTAAAGAAAAAAAAAAACCTTCTCAATGAAGACAATATAGTGTATAATTATTCTATACAGTTAACATTAGAATGAATATTGTTATATAAATAAGTTTTTTTTAGTTACAAAAAAATAACACATGATCGTGTCAGTCAACACATGCTAATTGCTCATTTCTTGCCACAAATCAAGCATATATAACCGGCATGTTGGCAGTTAAATTAATCTACCCCACACAATTCAAATCTATATTGTCTTCCAGAATAGTGTTTTAGTTCATTTAGTTATCTTAACAGGGATTTATTTGGCATCAATGTAATTTATTTCAATATTTTTTTAAGCTATGGGGAGCCATTGCAAAATAGTTAAAGAGCCACATAAGGCTCCAGAGGCGCAGGATGCAGACTTATACAGTAACTATTTCTAAATCCCTCCTGATGTGCATTGTTCAGTATCTGTGAGCTAAATACTGATGTGTCAGTCATAAATAATAGGCATGATTTGATTTAATTTCATAGTAAAAGCAGGCCCGTGATTGGTCAATATTGCGAAGGGTGAGCAGGGAACTCAACACAAGCCAGAGAAGAAAGGGAATGATATGATGAAATGGATAACAGGGTGCGGGGCCGAATAAATACAACTGTATCTGATCTGAGGGTCATATGATCAACATTCATGTCCGCATCAGAATAATAAGCATTAAAACAAATCACAACAGAGGCTTTGGGTGTTTTTGTTCCTTTTTTTTTTTATCATTTTATGCATTTTTCTGACAAATTTTGTATTTATGTTGTTTTAATTTTTTTTTTTTTTTTATGTACGTCGTTTTGTGTATCTATTCACATTAAATGTGTTTTTTGTAGTCGTTTTGTTTATTTTTGTGATAGTTTTGTGTTTGCAGTCATTTGGTATATTTTTGTTATCGTTTAGTAGTTTTCTGTTATTTTTTTGGGTATTTGTAGTTGCTTTGTGTGTTTTTGTTGTTCTGTATATTATACATTTTACATTCATGCAGGCTTCTCCTGTGTCCACGAAACAACGACTAATAAGAAGTCATTCAATCATATCACTGCATGGTTGCCAGTATAAGTTTAGTCATTTGATAATGCTTCCTCCCTGAACTCAAGCAGCAGAAATGATGTGATATTTCTATTGATGGTTTTGAGTAAATTAAATGTCACTCTCACTGTTTCATGCTGCACTGCATGTCAACAGAAATCTCTCCTCCGTGATCTCGTGAGGACGGACTCATTTTAAGTTTTGTGTAACACAGACAACACACCACGATGCTGTTTCCTTCATTAAGGTGTGACTGTTGAACCATTGAACAGACACTGTCCATCAAACTACAGCAACTATTCCCAGAATAAATGCCTTTGTGTAATTCTTGTGAAATTTTATATCTAATAATCCAATTATCTTCAGCTGTATCCCTAAACATAGTAAAAAAAATAAATGAATAAATAAAAAAATTCTGTTTCAAAAATGTATAAAATGCATCAGGAGGTTTTCTCTTCAGTTGGACTCTTACACACAAACAAGGCAACGTGCACGAACATGCACTGCAGAGCCTGTAGAGGACGGGATACTGGAACACTCTTAAACCAAGGGCCTGGTTTGATTTCAATTAGGTCAAAGTAGGATCAAAATGATGTCAAGTAAATAATTACCTGGATGCAATTTGAAACCTCTCTAAAAACTGCACATGTTACTGAGCTCTGTGAACTGTGCACACGGTGAGTGCTTCTATGATGAAGAAGGTAAAAACGGAGAATCAGTCATTTCTGAATGTCATTATTAACCATTTACTTTGAATTCTACATTTAGATACAGTAGATATATAGATAGATAGATAGATAGATACAGTAGATATATATATATATATATATATATATATATATATATATATATATATATATAGATACAGTGTATATATGGAAGGCTTTTATTTCTTACTCAGAATAGAATCCGTAACACTTTTAACCTTAATCTATTCATACGTTTAATTGTTCTAGATTTTTTAAACAGTTCATTAGTAGGTGCCCAGAATTCCACTTTATTTATTATTATTAATGCTCTCTTTTGTAATTTGAATAATTTAAATATGTTTTACATGTATATGTATTAGTCCAGCTTTCTGAAAATATAAGCCACGTAAGTCAATATAAGAGATGAATAAAGCAACTTCAGACTCTGTTTTTATTAAAATTGTTGTTCCATGTGGAATGCCCTAATATAATAATATATACACTACAATGGAACACACTGTGGTACCAGACTCTCATGAGCATCAGCTGAACAGTATTGTTCATGGATTCCATCATTTCTTTTTACACTCAGATTGCTTATTTGTTCTATGCTTTCATAGTGCAATGACACAATAAACAGAATCATTTTCAGTAAAAAATTCTAAAACTTTTGACTGGTAGTGTTTGTTCTGTGTGAAGAACTTGGTCTCATAGACAACATCAGTTTCTGTCAGACCTAATTTTAAAGTAAAATCTGTCCAACACAATCTTTTTTCATTGTTTCCAGTCATTGAACATTTATATTGTAAAAGGTAACAGTGACGTGTCTATCACTTATTTGCAATCTCCTATTTCTTTTAATCAGTGGTTTTCAAACTTGGGTCCAAGGACCTCCAGGAGTCCTTGAGCCGTAGTTTGGGGGTCGGTGAAATAATGTTTAAAAGCACTATTATTTGTGTTTACACCTGACCTCCATGACTAACCTCCTCTCTATCATCACCAAATCTACGCACTGCACCTTAGAGGGGGTGCCTAACCCGCCCCCACTCTCTGCTACTCTCTTTTCCAAAACATTCACACCTCCGACCTTTCAAACTTCTTCTTTTGTCTGTGTTAGTGTTTTGTTTTATGGTTTTTGTTTGTTTTTTTTTTCGTTTCTCCTTTGAATAGTGCATTATAAAACTGATATATTAATATTATTTCATTATTATGATGCACTGCTGTATCTCTGTGAAGTATGATGGATGTCTCCCTCCATGGATGGAAAATCGTACAAAAATGCACTTCAGTTTTGTTCAGCGGTAAAACATGAAACACATTTTATGTTCCATACAAGACTGGTACAGCTTGTTTAGTACCACAAAGATCTTAAATATTTAAGTGGAAACATTAGAAGAATAGACCATTCCTGTGGCGTTAAGGGCCAGAAATGGCAGTAAAATGTGAGGATTATTCCCTCCACTGTTGATATTGAACATCCTTTTTTCCTCTTTTTTAAGTGGTACATTTGGGTCGTTGTTCCAAGTCGACAAAATCACAGACGTCAACAAGCACTTTCTCTCTTTCTCACTTTATTTTCTGATTTAATTCCATCCTTCCTTGGATTCTCTGCAGAGAAAATGCAATCTGCACTTAATGACATGCAGGGTAGTGCAATTAGAGCCGTCTGCGGACAGCTCGCATTATTGGCACTGGACACACATGCATGACTGTGTGTTTGTGTGTGTGTTTGTCTCTATTGGAGGGAAATGATGTTGCAGACATTGTATTTCTTAGGGTAGGCAAATAAGCAGATTGAAACCTAATAGATTCTTTTTCACTTTGTGGCTTTGCAGCATTGGCTGGGAGAAAACAATAACACAATAGAGGAAATGCATCAGCACGCATGCCCATGAGTTCAGGCACGTTTACCTGGATTAGTCATGGCAAATCACAAGGATTTTCTGCTATTACACAAGTGAAAACAAAACAGTTTTTCTAATTGCATTTCCCAAAGTTAGTTGTCACTCGTGAGTGACTTTAAGGGCCTATACTACGACGCAGGATAATTATAGTCTGGATTTATCTCAAAAACCAAACATTCTCCATCAGAGAGGAGCTGTACTACCAAAGACGAACACGCTAAGTTAAGCAACGTGATTTCAGCCTGGCTACGTGCGCGCTCTTGTGACAGAGGTGGAGATTGCAGCGTCAGACCAATCACAATCACAGAGGAACTGTGCAGAGTGATTTACGTCACAATTGAGGAATAACTCTTTAAAAATATGTAGAATTAAACTCAATAATACTGTTGCTGCAGTAAAAGCAGGAAGGAATGAATGCAGGAATTGATGAGAGTTAATGCTTAAATTAGTTCAAACAGCTCAGTCTACATCATAAGGTGGACTATATTTGTATTTTATATTATCTTACAAGACTGAGGCTCTCAGCACCACCACATAATACATGAATGAATGAATGAATTCATTAATTGGTCTGAAAGCGTCCGACGCACGCAGGTTTTATCAGCTGACTACTGTAGGTCAGTCCATCAGATAGAAATCTACGTTTCTATCTGATAGGCTCAACTAGTCTGGAACACTTGGACTGGACTATATTTCTATGCTATTCTGTTTGTCCTTCTGTTCTCTAACCCCAACCAGTCGAAGCGGATGAGGTTAAGATTTTTTGAAGATTTTTTCCTATAAAAAAGAGGGAGTTTTTTCTTCCCACTGTTGCTAAATGCTTGTTCATGTGGATCTTGTTGGGTTCTTTCTTTTTTACTTTGGACTTTATATTTTGTTCAGCGCTTTGAGATGACTTTGTTGTATTTTGCACTATATGAATAAAGTTGAATTGAATTGAATCAGTAAATGAAAGGATTGCATGGATGTCTAATGCAGGCTGTGTTCACAATGCAGGCAAATGTGGACCAGATCTGATTTTTTAAAAGCAGTGTGAACACTCAAATCTGATCCATACTGTTTCTGATTTTTTCAAATCAGATTTAGACCACTTTCATATGTGGTCCTGAATCAGATACAGTTCGTATCTTTTTCAATGTGACTGCAGTGTGAACGGTCAAGGAGGATTTAGTGAGTGTGGCGCTGCAGGCTGTGCGCTGTCCTCTGATCACCATGGAGCAGAGAGGGACATGACAGGGTTGGGACAGGATTGAAAGATCCACTGTTGAATCAATCTTTTTCTGCACAAAAACATGGATTATCCTTATATTTGATACATGGATTATGTAAATAGATACACTGTCTCTTGCACACACTGAGCCTGTGTTTAACGTGCGCTTGTTTCCCCGTCCGCTGATCTGATGTGTACATTAACAGTTGTCTGTTAATAAAATCAGGCTTACCACTTAAACAAGCGGAAATATGTCATTTGTATGAGGAAAAAAAAGGTTTTAACTGTAGGTTTTCGGGTCGAGTACAGATATACTGTAAACACCTAATGCCTGTCAGACCAGTTTCAGTTTTACTCTGTTGAGTTTGGGTCAAGCTTGAAGGTTCATATCAGTTTGATTGAACTTTATCATTATATCATTATATATGTATTATTTATCATAAATGGTCTGTGTTTAAAATGGCACCACAAAAAGTCAAAACTAAATATCTGTCTCTCTTTTTCTTTCTCCTTGTCCTCCTCTGCACCTGCTCATCCACTGGCTCCACTGCACAAAAAGTTTAAGACAAATGTGACAATGTGCATGCGGGTCAGTTTGGAGCCACAAACCGTTCACACTGGAGTCTGATACAGGTCACATTTGAAATAATTATGTGAACGGATTAACAAAAAATCAGATCCGAGCAAAAAATCTGAATTGAGCGTTAAGGCTTGCAGTGTGAACGTAGCCTTCGTCTCTCTCCTGTCAGCGTCACATCAGATCCACACAGAGACGTGTTCACTCAATGATCCTCCTTGTATTGGACAGGTCGTTTTCTAAGATAACTGATTGGTCAGGAGGCGGGGCTTCAGTACTCGCTCAGAATCTAGCCAGAACAAAACCTAGTCCGGACCGGATTAGGTGTTCAGCCTAAGTTACCATGGTGATGTAGCCCCGTGAGACGTTAACTAGCTTTGTAGGACAGCACACACTGAATAAATGCAGGAAGTTAGCACAATTAGAGGAAATCCAGCTTTGTAGTACAGGCCCTAAATGACTTAAGTCTGAATAAATAGGCTGCCCTGATTGTGTTTAAATTCAAGTTGATTTTATACAATAAACTACATGTCTCAGGTTGATTGAAGCAAAATGAAATGTAACCCAAATCTATTTTAGAAAAGCATCAGCCAAAGTCCAGACAACAAAGAAGTGATTCAAATATATGTATATTCCCTTTACCTACTTATTCAGTCAATTACAATCCCAAACTTAAAATCCTAATGGAAGTCCAAGCATCAGTTTTACATGGGGTCTAAATTTCCTTGGGCAAAATAGGGTTCAATAGAAATACGGTCAATCAATCATCCAAGTATGAGGCTAAACCCTTTTTAACATCTGTATTTTTTTAAATTTGTTATTCATATTTGATGTATTTGATACAGTTATTTATTCCATAACACAAACATCAGCAACATTATTTTAGGAAATTTAACAGCTTAGAATTTAACAAGCTTTTAATTTAAAAGAGGAGTCAGCACCCACTTTGACTTTCTGTTGCTTTACTTACCTCAGACACAAAAGAAATAATTATTATAAACCTTCTAAAAAGCGACATTTCAGCCCATCAACACAACAGTCTATTCACACGTTAAACAACGCACGCACAAAAAGGTAATAACGCTGTTTTGGTCCTGATTTTCCTCCTTCCTGACAAAAAACAGAAAACTCCAGATTATCGTTTAGGACATGTTCAGTTTACAGTTATCATTTAAACCAGGGGTGACCAATGCATTGATCACAATCTACCATTCGATCGCAGAGGCACTTTGTGTCGATTACGCTCATGGACCACAAGTCTTCATCAATGAATGAGAACGACACAGTTTATATACTGTATATATATATATACACATATATATATATATATATATATATATGTACCAGAAATTAAATCTAACAATTCAGCTTCTGACCTCTGTTTGAGGGGCCCTAAAACACTAATTTGTTCATTTACAACCTCTAATAACAAGAAGAAGAAGACCCTCCTCCAGCCCAAAGACCAACTACATTTATCAGCAACATCATGAGACAATCTCTGTGTGTGGAAGCATTAAAGTTCTTTTAAAGAACAACGTCAGCTACAAACACTGAAAGTCTCTGTGTGCTACGGACTGGCACCACTAATATGTGCTTTTTATTGTAGTTTCATCCGCCCACACATTCACCTGCTCTATAACTCTATAATAATCCATAGTAGTCCTCCACCATCATGGCTCTGTCAATTCAACATTCGGTGAGTTTTCCTGACTTTACTTCTCCGTTGTATGAACAACAGCCTCTCAGATTTGGGTTAATGCTGACGTGGCATTAATGTGTTCTAATTCAGGTCAAAGATTGGACTCTTTGATGAAATGAACAACTGTGTTTGGAGCTTCTGTGGATTTGAACTGTGAGATGCTGCTGAAAACAGAGTTTTGGTTTTGCCTTTACTCTGTGTATTTTATTAACTTTATCTTCTAAATATTTATGTTTCTGAAATTATATTTCAATCTAACTCAGGGTTTATATCAGGTTGCTAGTGTTGCATAGCCAGTGTTTAAAAAAGTAATTAGTTATAGTTACTCACTACTTGTTCCAAAAAGTAACTGAGTTAGTAACTGAATTACTCTATAATAAAAGTAACTCATTACCAAGGAAAGTAACTATTTGAGTTACTGTTAAAAAAAAAAAAAAAGTTGCTATATGTCAAAGATTTTTTAGATGCGTGTGTCGTTGTGAGGTGTTTCATTAAAGTTGAGTTGTTTACAACAGATGTGGACAAAGTCTTCACTCCTGGATATAATGAACACTTCACATGTACGTTCTTGTCTTTGACCACAATTAATTTTGTTTGTATCGTCACCTTAAAAATGACAACTCTTCATCAGACTGCTCCACGCTCACCATCTCTGCTGATTCATCGTGTGTGTGTGTGTGTGTGTGTGTCGCGTGTGCTGGCACGTCGCCTTAGCCAATCATAATCGCTCACCTTGTTTCTAACCCACCTCCTCACTACAGCTGAATAAAAAGCCAGGGATGCTTTGGATAACAGTTTATTCAATCAATGCATGTAACGCACTGCATTTAACGTCCAGTAACGATAACGGCATAAAAAGTAATTAGTTAGATTACCCCGTTACTGAAAAACAAACGCCGTTATTTTAAACACCGTTATTCCAAACACTGTGCGTAGCACCTTATTTAATAAACACCATAAGTAAATGATTACTAGAGACGTTATTACGTTTTATTAATGTATTAATTAATAATAAAAAAGATAACTATCTACATTATGTGACTTTCATTCATACTCAATAACGTTTTTAATTAACTCATTGTAAATCATTATAATGATTTAATAACATATTATTTAACTGTTAAGTACTGCTTAACAATACATTAACTAATGTTAACTATGGAACCCTTATTATAAAGTGTTACTGAATTCAGTTTCAATAAAATAATGTATTTTAATATTCTACAAATATTGAATAATTATTGAATGATTGTAATAGTGTAAATATTAAAAAAACACTGTCTGTGGTAGAAGCAGCTCCAGTTTATAACACATTTGTTTTCAATAATTACTAACACTTCAGTGTTTTTTTTTAATGATGTGTTTCCCATTTGAAGTAACCGGGTGAGCAGATGGGTCACTCACCCATCACTACCGAACACACATTTACTCAGACGGAGTGTGTGATGTACCAGCGGTGGCACACAGATACACATGTACACACACAAAGTGTCAGCTGTCCCACTGATCTGATGTGAGAGCAATCCCACTGATGGACGTAATCCCTTTTAGAGCGGGGGCAGAGGGAGGGGGAACAGAACACTCTATGACAGCAACAACAGCCAACGACTACACAGGCCACGGATGAGGGAATACCACGGCCATGACAGTAAATGATGGCCCTAATGAAAAATGGATGGAGTGTTAGTGGGTGGGAGGAAACTGCACGCTGCATACACAAGGAGGAAGAGGAGGAGCCTATACTGCGCTCTTTCCTTCCCAGCAGTGTTTCTAATGTGTGCATCTCACCTCAAATGCTCTTTAATGTCACACACTGAAATAAACCATTACTCAGGTACATGAAGGTGAGATCAAGACGTCTCACTCCCTGCTTAGAAAGCTGTGTGGAGTTGAATTCATTCTGAACCCAAACAACAAAACCAAACAAAGAAAACACAACGACCTGAATACGACTGCAGTTAATCACACAGTCCAACTGTCACCTGCAATCATATTGTTAAACAGTGCAATAAACAAGAAACCAAAAGAAAATAACACGCCCAGAGTTAATTTGATGGTTAAATCCAACAGATCAGCAAATACAGCTGGGATTCAGATGTGAGAACCAATTACACACAGGGACAACTAGGGGCCCTCAGTTTAATTTGAATAAACACACAAAAGACTTCAAGGGAAGGCAAATGTATTTGTATAACACATTTTATACACAAGGCAACTCAATGTGCTTCACATGAAAAAACATTAAACTGTTCAAAATCAATGAGAACATTTAAAATCATCAGTAAAATCAATTCAAATCATCAACAAACACATTACATCAACAATGACCAAAAATCTCCCTCTCAATCATACGCAGTAAAGAAAAAAAGTGTCTTTAACTTTGGTTTAAAAATGTTCACAATAGATACTTATTTCAGCTCAGTTTGTTCCACTTCTTTGCAGCATAACAACTAAAAGCAGCATCACCATGTTTACTGTGAGCTCTGGGCTCCACTATCTGACCTGTGTCCATAGATCTGAGAGACCTGCTGGTTTCATACCTGACTAACATCTCACTGATGTATTCTGGACCAAACCCATTCACAGATTTATCAAGATCACACAACATTACTGAAAAATACAAAAAAAGGACAACACAAATACACGAGATGTCTACCAACGAATTCAAAAGTAACAGAAAAATACGCAAAAACCCACAAACTCTTTGTTGTTCTCTGTGTTCTCTGGACCTTATTCCAAATGCTGACATGAATGTTGATCATGTGATGACATTTTTGTTATAGAAGTTGCCCATCTTTTAGTCAAAGTGTCTGATGACTACTGAAAGCACACAAATTAAGACTCAGATTTATAACAAAGGATTGGAAGTTGTCCAGGGTTAATGGTTAGTGATCTCTTTTCCATTATGTGTAGGATGGTGAGTTAGTTAGAAAACCCAGTGCACCACAGCAGGATGATGCCACAGAGCCGACATTCCCACAGCACAAGCAAAACAACAACATAAATACACAAAAATTACTCCAAAAAAATACAAATTGACAGCACAAATACACAATATGACTCAAAAAACCATGTATTTTACAGGGAAAAATCCACAAAATGTACAGAAATGTACAAAATGCCTCACAACGAGCAAGACAACAACAAACAACACACAATTACTGTAAAAACGCTTTTTTCTTTCCTGTAAAAATGCTCAGATCTCTCATTATTCTAAATGCTGACTAAATCTTGATCATGTGACTCTCTGATCAAACAAGCACATTTTTGTGATAAAAGTTACCTACCTATGCCATGGTGTCATGACAGCCTCCACTGGATATTAGGGACAAATCACACCTAAGCTTTGAAAACGCTACAGAATCAAGTTAATTTTAATGGAAACATGATCCACTTCCTTTAATCAACCATTTGAAATGCACAGTAATTCAATTCAATTCAATTTTATTCATATAACGCAAATTACAGCAATAGTCATCTTGAAGCGCTTATCAAAGTATAAAATAACTGTTTATCACTAAGACATACCCAGTCAAAGAACTTGAAGTGTAATTAAATCTGTTTTAATTACAGTAATTACATTATTGATGCAGCAGGTATGGCTTTGCTCAGATTAATGATTGAATAGTTAAACTACAGCAGTTAAAGTTACAAACATCTTTGTAGGAAAACGTTTATCGTCGGAGAAGCTCAGTGAAGTGACATTTCTTTTCTGTTAATAATTTACTTTTTACTCTCTGACAGGTTAAGTTTCTGCTGATCTTTGTGCATTCAACGATGTGAATTAGTCTCCTGACACTTTCCAGTTCAAAGTGGGTCATTGACTGATGTGCTCAAAGGCACTAATGTGCAGAAATGAAGTGTCAAAGCCACTGAGACAAAAGAATCACCTCTGATTCATTAAATGCCATGAAAAGTAGCTTTGTTTGAAAGCTGAATATTTGCTCATTAATGTTTAATTTCTTGTTCAGTTTCTACCTTCCTTATATCATTGATTGCTTTGATTTCATCACATATTTCTGTCCCTGTAATATGGTAAAACAGTGTGTTTGATGAGCACAAATAACAGATTAATGAAAAAAAAAAAAATGTCTCTCATATTGATGGATTGCAGAGATATAACGAGTACTGATATATCCTACTCAAGTAGAAGTATTGTTACTTGATTGAAATTGTACTCAAGTACATGAAATACTCAAGTACAAGTAAAAAGTAGCTCAATTAAATAGTACTCAAAGTAAAAGTTATTAGTTACTTTCACCGTCCACGTGTATTTTTAGTAATAAATCTTGCCATGGTTCCTTTACATGCTGTAAACATCTCATTTATAAACTTAAAAAGAAAGAGATCAAATCTACCACACTTGGAACTTAATATGTTTTCCACAAATGCATCTGTATAAAATAAAAAGATTTGTCAAAATGCAAAATTCTTATTTAAATCAAATATTGTATAAGTATAGCTACATTTATGAAAATATCCTCTATTCAATGATGTTTTGGTGCCGTGCATTACGTTTGATTGTTGTCTGGTCATGTAATTTTTTGTAGTTTCAATTTAATCATTTAAATA
Source organism: Gouania willdenowi (assembly GCF_900634775.1). Lineage (NCBI taxonomy): Eukaryota > Metazoa > Chordata > Actinopteri > Blenniiformes > Gobiesocidae > Gouania > Gouania willdenowi. The sequence continues at coordinate 42,253,639 of NC_041047.1, forward strand.
ATGTACTCAGTAACGGTTGGGTGTAGAAACTTACAAAACTTACTTCTAAAACATACTTAAGTACAAATAAAATGACTGATTTAGAAATATACTATATATATACTATATAAAAGTATGAGTACCCATAAAATCCACTCAATTACAGTAACCTGAGCACTGATTGATGGATTGATTAAAGAAGAGTTCTAACTTTAGAGTAGGAATTGTTTCAGGACATCATGTAGAAAAGGAGTGGGCGGAGCTGTGTGTGTGTGTGTGTGTGTGTGTCTTCAGACGAAAGGTTAATTGGGTGGCTGCCTTTGTCCCAGCGATGGAGACAACTGGATTTGATTTGTAATAGCTGTGACATTCCTGCCTATGACTGTGCACACTCAAGGCAACAGAGTGAGTGTGTGTGTGCTCCGTGTGTTGCTGCATGTGTGTGTATGGGGGGGTGGATCGCTTCTAAATTCATGCGCACCAGTCTAATAAACGCGTAAACGAATGCGTACCCAGCGCCTGCATGTCTGCAAGTCAGATCTACATTTTCCCATAGACTTAGAATGGGTACACAAGCACAGTGCACAAGTCACGTCCACATGTGTGCTTGACATGACACTTAATGTGCATACACATTAAAGCTTATGCACACCTACCCCACACCTGGATGTGCACCTAACAAACATAAATATATCAGTCACACGTAGACGCAGGTGTGGCGTGAGTGAAGCTGTAGCCATCAGGCGAGCTTCACTATGTAGCACCATCCACGCGTGCAAGTCAGTGTGTGTGTGTGTGTGTGTGTGTGTGTGTGTGTGTATAACGGACCACAATTTAGTCTGGTTACAGTCTGTGTCATGACACCCATCCATAGAGTGGTAGTGACTGTAGTGTTACGCTGTGAGTCAGATCGTTGCTGTGATTGGACAGGATACTACACTCAACACACACACACTTACTGACTTGCACGCGTGTACACACCTGCACGCCAAACAATTTTTTCTGTGTTTATATGTCACGCAGACGGTGCTACATAATGAAAAGCACCTGATCGCTATAGCTTCACTCACGCCACACCTGCTACTACACCTAACTACTGAAATTGGGTAAGTTTAGTGAAAGTTAGGCAGGCAGGTACATGTGCGTTAGACTGATGTGCATGAATTTAGAAGCGATCCACCCCCCATAGTGTGTGCTGTGTGTATGCTGCATGTGTGCTACATGTGTGGTGCATGTGTGGTGCATGTGTGGTGCATGTGTGCTACATGTGTGCTACATGTGTGCTACATGTGTGGTGCATGTGTGGTGCATGTGTGGTGCATGTGTGCTACATGTGTGGTGCATGTGTGGTGCATGTGTGGTGCATGTGTGTGAGTGGATGTGCTGCGTGTGTGGGTGAATGTACTGCGTGTGTGCTGCATCTGTGGTTGGATGTGCTACGTGTGTGTGTGCTGCGTGTGTGAGTGGATGTGTGGGCAGCGCAGAGAGGTGTGACATCTTCATAAAAAGGAAAAAAAGTGTGAGCATTGTGCAGTGACTGGCTCTGCTTTTTGTGGAAATGCTTCATTTTTACACATAATGCTCTGTGATGTACCGGAAAAATCTGCAATCTGAAACACCAACCACACGCACACATGTTCTCTGCTAACAAAGTACCTGTCCATTGGTCTGTTAGGTCCAACTTTTGCATTTTTTTTTTTTTTTTAATCTTTGTTTCAGTCATACTTTACTTTTACATTTTACATTATACAAATTTTTTAAATAGGTTGTATTTTTTTCAATGGTTTGTTGTGTCGCAGAATTTCATTGATTTGTCTTGTTATTAAATAATAATGTTTACACACTGTGTATAGACTTATAAAAAAAGACCTTTATCTATTTTCTTATTCATTTATTTACGGGTGCGCGTTAAAGTCCACTCTTGCCTAGAGCACCAAATGACCTGCCGGGAATTCTTGAAATGAGAAAAGTTCTGCGCTTTTTGGAGTGCTTAGCGATTAACAGCATAATTTTTTTAAGCACGTTATTTTTTCCTGTAATTAATAAATTGCAATCAACGCGTTACAGTGACAGCCCTACCCTTACCCACATGGTTTGGGACAATGTCACACATTCCCACTGTATTTTTCACTGTAAAAAGGGTGGGCTAATGTTAGCTTTAGCAAGTGTTAATAACGGCTGGACATCAAAAATCTGGTTTCGGTGCATTTCTAACGCGTAAAGAGATTAATAACAATAGTTGACTCCAACTTGAAATATTTTAAGCATGTTTGGCACGATTTCAGAACATTTGAATAGCCTGTAAGGACGTCTGATGAGAGAAAGACAAAAATGTGTGACATATTCAGCATACTCTACATCTGGGGTGGTTCACAAACTGTGCTGAGCGACAGCCTCACTCAGAGGAAAATAACTCCATCTCAGAGCTGTCCATGTTTCCAAGTAGGCCACCAACCACAGATAATGGAGAAAAGATGGGAACAATGTTCAATATTTGAACATACATGCACATACTGGCAAATACACACACAGTGTGTATTTGCAAGCAGGAAAACACACTTCTCTCGACGGAGAACCAAGGTGATGTGAGCGCAGACGTCATAAGCCATCAGCTCAGTACGAGTGTATAAAATATCCAGATATAGACACAGACGTAAGCATGAAAGTTGCATTGGCGTGAACAGACAAGAGAAGGCTTCCAGCTAAAATGTGTCAGTGCTCATCTAATAATGATGCTGCTGGAGTGAATCAAGCCTGATATAGGCTTTCATAAGCACCACATGTAAGATCGAAACAGCCAGGAAGAGCCACGGAGAGGCTGTTATTCCAGGAGCTACTAACAACCGTTTCCAAAGAACATGTGAACAGTTGAGTCGTTAACTGGAAAGATAGACGAGAACTCCACTGGGTAATAAGGTGTTACACAGCCATGAGTTCGTCTCTCACCATTCTGCAAACAACTGAAACACTGACAAACACTTAGGGGCGGAGTTACTCAGGCTCTGTGTGTCTACAAATGTGAACAAACCTCACTGTGTTTTTAATATAATAGTCCAAGGGGTGGCAACCTTTAGCATCATTATAGCCAAATAAGCCCCGCCCACCGAACAAACAAGAGGCAAAAAACCACAGCCAAAAACACACAAACTACTTTATACATAATATTTTCAATGCAATAGGAAAAACAATGGATTATGGCTAAATCTGTATTTCTGTGGTCAGAAAAGAAGTGAGGAGGAGAAGAGGGCGACTCCTGGTGAGTGTTTCAAACAGCTGGTTATAGTTATTACTGTAAGTTACTCTGCTGCTGCTACCATGAAAACACAACCTCCTGAAGCGGAGTTTGTCCGACTCATAATTCAAGGATTCAATGATTTTTAATTGTCATTATGTGCATAACATGTACATGAAAAAATAGTGTTCCCAAGTTCCCTGTTAGGCCCCTAAAAAGAAGAGGCTTAAAGAAAGTATATAAAATAATAAAAAATAGAAAAACAAATAAAATAGAAAAATACCAGTAACATAAATAGAATATGTACAAAATAATACAAATATACAATTATAATAATACAAAATACAAAACAATAGAACACCAACAGCAGCAGCATTATAAAGAGTCACACTCGTAATGATAAATATAATATAATTATGAATAATCAGTATATATGCTTAAGTAGCCATGTGTTTTATGTCAATGTGTAGTTTATTGACTGACAACAATAATGAGAGTGTGTGGATATCTAAAGAAAGTCAGTTTGTTAATCAGCTGTGGATTTTACACACCCACAAACAAGGAAGCTGCCATAATTCAAACACAAAATTTACCATTTTAAAACAATCAATTCAAAATTTTTGAAACATGGAGCACTCATTTTAGGACTTGGCAAAAAACAAAAAAAACACAATTTTCTCCAAAAATAAAGGTTTGTGTGTGTTTTCACAGCTTGTGTGAGGCCGACCTGTTCCTGCGTCACATATATTGTCACTATACGATCACCCAACACTAGGATCGTCAGAGGCCGACCTTAGTGGATCCTGACACTCCTCTGGCATTGGCCTCAACAATTTTACCAAAATCAATACAAAAATGTATGGCGAGGCCTCATTCCATCACTACGACACCTTTTAGTGGAGCAGCAATCCAACAAGTATCGGGTTGCAGGGAGTGGAGAGAATTTCTAAAGCAGCCTTCACTTATTTTTGATCTGTTGGCTTTAAATTGATAATATTTTGTGTTTTATATTCTTACTGTTGTTCTTTTAGCGACATTTTCTATGACATATTCTGTGGTTTTATGCTTTAAGTACTTATTGTCACTCATCTAAATGTAAAGCTATTCAAGTAAGAATTGAATTCTAATTGATTATATCATACAAATGGCAAATTCATAATACTATGAGTCTAGACAGAAATAAACGTTTTTTTCATTTTCTCTGGGTCCAACTGCATTGTGCACTAATTGTGCTTTGGGAGGCCAAACAAATACAATATTAACAACAACACTTTGTGCTCCAATGTCTCTGTCAAAAGATGACATTACACTTTTCTTTTGTGTTGCACACCAACAGTCGACGTTTACTAATACAAAAGCTTTGCAATTACCACTTTCCAGCTGCAAACAGAAAACCTATTAAAGCTGTGCAGGAAGCTGTGGCCTGCATATCAGTCGTTAGAAATACAATTGATGAATACGGAAGCGTGTTCCTGTTAACCCTTCATACGAGGGAGAAAAGCTTTGGCTTCACGTGTGAGCTTAGAATGAGAAAACGTGCGTCGACTGTAATTTCAGTGAGCTGGTTGACTATGTTTAAACATGATGTTCACTCACAATCCCTGAACAAAATCAACATCATCTAAAATATTAATGTGGAAAAAGAAAACATGACAACAAATGATTCACTTGTTTTACACCGAGGTGTCAAATGAGGGCCAGTCGCTCCACTCCACAGAATATTAATGTGGGACTATTTTGGTGACTAAATGTCAGTGTTGATTAAAATGATTAGAGGTTTGATTGGGATAACAACTAAGAAAAGAAACTGTTTGCAGCTCTCATTACTGTCACTGCCCTCCTGGTGCAATTCATGCTGTGCATGAGAAGTGAGGTGAGAGTATTTTTATAATATGCTCCTAAAGTATTCATTATTAAAAATGGAGAACAATCTGTGTGTGTGTGTGTGTGTGTGTGTGTGTGTGTGTGTGTGTGTGTGTGTGTGTGTGTGTGTGTGTGTGTGTGTGTGTGTGTGTGTGTGTGTGTGTGTGTGTGTGTAAAGGACAAAGGAAAATTGTTCCAAAAGATGAAGTTACAGTTAATACTGAGCACGTGAAGTACAAATACACACCTCTGGTTTCTGGTCAAAGGGTTTCCATGTCTTTCCAGGTCACTGACTTTAGGTGCTGTGGACTAAACTGACACTTGTGCACACACACATACACACTGTGCACAAGGTTGATTTCCAGGGTTCTACAAATACCTTTGGGCACATTTTTAATGTAATATTGCACATTCAGCAGTTTTCACTGAAGTGAAAGATATTCTAGTTTGAGCTCTGTGTTGGTCATTGTTAGATTTAATCTCCTCATTGTTTTATATGTGTGTGTGTATTATATAAATGTGTTGCATAACATGAGTTACACTGCCTCAATTGGCTGTTGGTGTGTTGCATGTTCCTGTTCTGACAGCGTTCCCTGGCCCAGGGCAGGCAGCACCAAATCTGTAGTGACACCCAACATTCAATAAGACTCCCAAAGGTGACACCAGCGTGGGAGGAGCGTATCCTTGTCCTGTGGCATTACCAGAACCACTGCCCAGTGTTGGTAGATGTCTGAGGATCATGTCTGCAGCAGCAGCTCACACTCACTGTGGACAGTTCCAGTAACAGGAAATATTTAGGATGAAATATGTGACGACAAGTCTCTAAAAAACCTTCATTTTCTGAGAAAATAGTGTTTTTTGTTTGTTTTTTTGCTAAATATGCTAGTTAAAGGTGCGCGACTTTCAGATCCCTCTCTCCCCCTCCCTCCCCGCTGCTCTCTTGCCCTACCTCCAAACTTTCCAAAGTCCCTCCCCCAGAGGAGCTAACAAGCTAACTTTAGTCAGGCAGCAACACCACAGTAATATAACATGCTCTGTTAAAATCATATTATGGCAGCGCTTCTCTCTCTCAATGTGCACACAGTATATCAATATATCAGCAGCAGCAACACAGTGTCACTTACAGCAGCCCACACAGAGGCTGCTGCACGCATGCAAACAACACATGCACCACAGAGTTCTAGTGTAACAATTACAAATCAAACATAAAGTAAATCAAGCAGCAGTAACTACCTTTCAAGCAGACAAGTCACCAATTCCATCTTCTACTCCTCCAGACCATACACTGTAAAAAAGATTGCGCTCTAGGGGGCGGGGCCTGTTAGCAACAGCTGTCAGACAGTCCATCAAACACAATCCTGGCTCTGATTGGTCAAATACGATACGAGCACAATTCAGATGCTCAAAGTTCACTTTGCTTCAGTTCACCTATACTGAACGCAAAAATATTACGTTATTGTTGATAAATCTCATAAAATGGTTCAACCAGCTATTAAAAACCATTGATTGGGTTCATGTAAATGTCCAGCCTTTATTTGTGCCCCCTCAGCCTGCTGCTTTGAGGTAACGAGAACTACTACATTTTTGCCCTAATGAACTATAGAGAGTGACAACATTCATCGGCCATAACTTCTATGTGTGTAACACCATCGAAAAGTTTAGAATCCATACTTTCAGAATCTGGAGGTAACTTTAAACGCCTCCTGGCTGACTTGATCCTGGTTTTCTTATCATCAGAGGGGTATTCCATAAAGCAGGTTATGTTCAAACTCTGAGTATGTTCAGGCAAATGCATTTCTATTACAAAAAGTTTATGTGTGGTGGTTATGGAATACAACTTAGAACTAAAAGGTTAACTGACAACAATAAAAAAAAAAATATCTATCTTATTTCATGTTTTATCTAGTTCCCACACATCTTCCCATGGAAAAACAAGAATACTAAAAAACCCCAAAAGCCACATTTCCACAACAAAAATATACGCTGAGACATATTTTTATCCATAAAAACAAGAAAGGCTTTTTTTTTTTTTTTTTTTTTTTTAAAGACACTAATCTAATGATTTTCTGCCTTAGTTGTCAAACTTGACAGCATCAATCTCCTCGCTGCACACAGAGCAGTGGTCTACCTCAGACATATACACAAGATAAGAAGCAGCAAACAGACGGATGGCAGCTTGCTGATACAACTTCTGTTGCTGTTTGTCACACACTTCTCTACATGCCACCCCTCCTTACACCAGTACTGAACCTTACACCAGTACTGAACCTTAGACCAGTACTGAACCTTACACCAGTACTGAACCTTAGACCAGTACTGAACCATACACCAGTACTGAACCTTAGACCAGTACTGAACCTTACACCAGTACTGAACCTTACACCAGTACTGAACCTTACACCAGTACTGAATCTTAGACCAGTACTGAGCCTTACACCAGTACTGAGCCTTAGACCAGTACTGAACTTTAGACCAGTACTGAACCTTACACCGGTACTGAACTTTAGACCAGTACTGAACATTACACCAGTACTGAACCTTAGACCGGTACTGAACCTTAGACCAGTACTGAACCTTACACCAGTACTGAACCTTAGACCAGTACTGAACCTTAGACCAGTACTGAACCTTACACCAGTACTGAACTTTAGACCAGTACTGAACCTTAGACTAGTACTGAACCTTAGACCAGTACTGAACCTTACACCAGTACTGAACTTTAGACCAGTACTGAACCTTAGACCAGTACTGAACTTTAGACCAGTACTGAACCTTAGACCGGTACTGAACCTTAGACCAGTACTGAGCCTTACACCAGTACTGAACCTTAGACCGGTACTGAACCTTAGACCAGTACCGAGCCTTACACCAGTACTGAACCTTAGACCGGTACTGAACCTTAGACCAGTACTGAACCTTACACCAGTACTGAACCTTAGACCAGTACTGAACCTTAGACCAGTACTGAACCTTACACCAGTACTGAACTTTAGACCAGTACTGAACCTTAGACCAGTACTGAACCTTACACCAGTACTGAACCTTACACCAGTACTGAACCTTAGACCAGTACTGAACCTTACACCAGTACTGAACCTTACACCAGTACTGAACCTTAGACCAGTACTGAACCTTACACCAGTACTGAACCTTACACCAGTACTGAACCTTAGACCAGTACTGAACCTTACACCAGTACTGAACTTTAGACCAGTACTGAACCTTAGACCAGTACTGAACTTTAGACCAGTACTGAACCTTAGACCAGTACTGAGCCTTACACCAGTACTGAACCTTAGACCGGTACTGAACCTTAGACCAGTACCGAGCCTTACACCAGTACCGAGCCTTACACCGGTACCGAGCCTTACACCGGTACCGAACCTTACACCAGTACTGAACCTTAGACCAGTACTGAACCTTAGACCAGTACTGAACCTTAGACCAGTACTGAGCCTTAGACCAGTACCGAGCCTTACACCAGTACCGAGCCTTACACCAGTACCGAGCCTTAGACCAGTACTGAACCTTACACCAGTACTGAGCCTTACATCAGTACTGAACCTTACACCATTACTGAACCTTAGACCAGTACTGAACCTTACACCAGTACTGAGCCTTACATCAGTACTGAACCTTAGACCAGTACTGAACCTTAGACCAGTACTGAACCTTAGACCAGTACTGAGCCTTAGACCAGTACCGAGCCTTACACCAGTACCGAGCCTTAGACCAGTACTGAACCTTACACCAGTACTGAGCCTTACATCAGTACTGAACCTTACACCATTACTGAACCTTAGACCAGTACTGAACCTTACACCAGTACTGAGCCTTACACCAGTACTGAACCTTAGACCAGTACTGAGCCTTACATCAGTACTGAACCTTACACCAGTACTGAGCCTTACACCAGTACTGAACCTTACACCATTACTGAACCTTAGACCAGTACTGAACCTTAGACCAGTACTGAACCTTACACCAGTACTGAACCTTACACCAGTACTGAACCTTACACCAGTACTGAACCTTACACCAGTACCGAGCCTTACACCAGTACCGAGCCTTACACCGGTACTGAACCTTACACCGGTACTGAACCTTACACCAGTACTGAACCTTACACCAGTACTGAACTTTAGACCAGTACTGAACCTTACACCAGTACTGAACCTTACACCAGTACTGAACCTTACACCAGTACTGAACTTTAGACCAGTACTGAACCAGTGCCATTTTGATTTCAAAAGGTACGTTGTTGGATCCCCACTTTATCATATATTCATTTTAAATGTCTGTGTTTTTCCGACAACACAGCAGCATAAATACTTGTTGCATTTTGTCCAGGGGAAGCGTGTGATCAAACAGCTAATAAATATGTAATGGAGCCCACAGGTGGAAGATATTGATGCACGCTGCACAAGGAGCAAGGAAAACATTCAGTCAGCATGTAACCTCAGATTTCCCTCTCTCTCTAACGGCGCTCTCCGTGTGACGGTAATGGTTGGGTCTAACGAGACCGCGGTGACTCTGATGTGAAGCGTCGGCTTATTTACACCACACACCATTCTGTAATGGGAGCTTTTTGTTCAGTTCAGGCTACAGCATTGAACAGCAAAAACATACCATTGTGTGATCTGCAATGGTTTTAGGCAACCGAGTGAAAAAAAACCAACGAGAAAAAGTTGATTTTCCTCCACATTTCTCCTTTTGTTGCAGTTGTAAATAGTAGGGCTGGGTCGATAGGAGAATTTTAAATTCCTTATGTTCTTAATCTAAAACCAAAAGTGGAATCCGGGTTGGAGTCAAATGCATTTTTCGATTACAATTATGTCTTCAATTACGATTATGGCAACCATCATTTTTTTCAATTACAAATAAGTTGTAAATATTATTTTTCCCATTAAAGTAAATTACAATTACGTTCTTATTTACTAAAGTTACATTACATTACATTTTTACTAATTTTTATTCAGTTGTGATGATTGTATGTTTACAAAGTCATTTTAGCATATTCACATTTTAGTACATTGATTATAATATATTATGTAAAAGCCCAACTCGGGACAATAGAATTTCCATGATAATTACAACTAGTACAGTGCACGTCTGAAGTATGTACTCATATAATGGGGGCTTAAGTAGACTTACGTACTCTGTAGTGTTATAAAGGGGTTTATTTGTGAGCGATTTACCTGGTTTAATTTAATGGGACATGTGCATGATAAATGTGTTTGTTTTTTTACTCATTTTTATATAATGATTATACAATGAAAAATAAACGCCAAAGTCGCAACTCTCCCTCTAAACGGCTCTGTGTGTGTTCAGCATGTACATCCCGGCACGCGCATCAGCCGTGTGTGTATGTGTGTGTTTACATTATAGCTGCTAGCATCTTAACATATAGAATAATATAAGAAGAAACACTCACCCTTGCACAGAACAAACAATAATCATAGTGGAGCCGTGTTGTGGACCCATCTGCACACCAAAAATTTACATTCTTCTGTCTGAAGAAGCAGTAGTTTGTGATATGGTCGGCTAATGGCCGTCAGGGATGTGGAGTCCGTGACCCGCAATTTAAAGGAAGTTTGGGATCACGGGAATAATCTTAAATAACCATGAAATATTAAACAACCATGTAATATTATAAATATTAACTTAAAGGGGACATATCATGCCAAATCCACTTTTTTAACCCTTAAATGCATTTCGCTGTATATTTAGAGTGTTTAGAAGTACAGAAAAGTTCAAATTAGTCTCTTCAGGTGCTCCGTTGATATCTTTATATTCTGTTTTGGTCATATTTTTCAATCTGTTTCGATTTTTCGATTCTCTATTACGTTTTTTGAACAATAACGTCACAGTATTTGCAGCAAACTGCCAAATTAGGACATCGACTCCAGGCCCAACACTTCGAGCAATCCGCCATTTTTATTTCTCGCTTTTATTTTGTAGTCCAAGCTCAAGGATGCCGAAGTTACAAGAGGATAAGTCAAAATTTTTGGTTGTTGGATGTAGTAACTCACACGCTTCATTACACCGTCTCCCAGCATCAAAACCTTTTCGAAGTGCCTGGTTGAGTTTTATTTGTATGTATCCACATCTGTGGGTAAGGTCATTTTTGTGTGCGCGCAGCATTTCAAGGATGACTGCTTCTGCAACCTCCGCCAGTATAAAGAAGAATTTGCCGAAAGACTTTGTCTGATTGAGGGTTCAATTCCTTCTATCTTTGGAGACAACGAACAGAGCACTTCGGTAAGCTGTAAATAACGCTAAAAAGTGTGATGATAAGACGTCCCTGTCATTGTTTTGTTAGCATTAGCAGTTGCACCGTCTTCATATGTTAGCGCTGTGTGCTCGTTTTAGATCCTTGATGATATGGCCTACGTGATTTAATTTAAGTCTAAAGTTTTCATTAGTCATTTCATTTTGCCGTTTTTGTCTCCGAAAAGACTGTATTATAATGCATTTTGTGACGTTAGGTTGGCGCTAGCTTTAGCTCGGTGCTTGTGTTAGCTCACTTGTTAGTGTTCTGCAGGTTCAACATCTTCATTTTCATCTCGCTCCGCCGGGTCAGACTCTGGCTCTAACATGTAAAGCTGGATGGACAAGTCTTCTGTTGTTGACATTGTGTAAATAATGTGTGAATAAAAAGTTTCTGCACCGCTAGACAATCGTATCTCTTCTATCAAACTACAAAAATGGCCGAACAGGGTGGAGTTGAACCGAGTGTCACCTCTGCAACCTGGAGAGGGGGCGGGGTATGAAGTGTCTCATTTGCATTTAAAGAGGCCGCACCAAAACGAGTTGCTCTTAGAAGCACATCAGAAAAGAGGTAGAAAAGGGGTGGAGCTATAATAATGAGGAATTCAGACACAAGCATTGCAGTTCAGCTTTATATAGACCACAGCTGTATGATTTATATGTAAAAAGGAAGAATTTAAAAGCATGATATGTCTCCTTTAAATCACTTTTAGCAGTACAAAACGTTTTTAATAATGACCTTTTCTAAACCCAAACAAACTGTGACACAGTGAAGTCATGAACCCGGAACCGGAAGTAGCGCGCTGCCTCTGCTCTAAAGACAGTGAAGGACGGGGGAGTTTGAAGTCACTTAAAAAGTTCAATTTTTTTCACTTTGAGCGACTAGGTCATGCAGGACCTAGTTGCCAAAATATTATTAATGCCCAATGATGCACAAACCTTATTATTGTGAGCTCGTTGTCATCTATCACAGGGGTATTCAAATCAAATTCAAGATGGTCCAGTGAACAAAAATGTCTTGAAGCAAAGGTCTGAATAATAGTAGTATAGGAGTTAAATCAACATTTACACGTTATCAATAATATTAAAAATGAAAGATTTACAACTGTAACCTACAATTGTTCGGTAATCAAACAGATGTACATAAAACTATTGGCACAATGTTCTCCCATTTACAAAATAAACATCAGGCTGTGTTTCTTAGCGGTGAGTGAGTTAAGACAAAAATAAATTAAAAGTGAAAAAAATTGTGCCTTTTTTTTTTTTAACAGTCTGGACTAATTTTACACTATAATGAAAACAATTCTCAGCTTTTCCTGCCAGGATTTTAAATCTAAATGTACAAATTGTATAAATGATGGTATATGTACAGTATATTGCCCAGCGATGGACTGCCATCCTGACCAGGGTGTACCCCAGCCCCAGTGGATAATACCTGCATAATGACATACATGTATAAAACTTACAAAAAGCATATTTAAACCCAGAAACGCTGAGGGAACATTTATGGAGCACATATGCAGACATGGTAATGTTTTTCTTTCTTTTTCAAAAAAAGAAAAGAAAAACATAAATTCTGGGGAAAATTATAAATTTTCTTTACCAAAAAATAAAAACAACATCAAATATATTGTAAAATGTATATTATTTCCCACTGCTAATAAATTGAATGTGAGATGATAAAATTAATATATCTTCTGATCCATTCTTCCTGTTCTTCATTTTTTTGTTGAGTAAAAATCTACTTTGAATTGTGAAATTGATTAGATTGATTTTATTCATTTATTTTTTTGATTTGTGCTATGCCGCTTCATGCTCTGGTAGCTGTCCATGGTGCTGAACCAGCAGTAGTAAAAAAGGCCCCAAAGTTAGAGTTAATAATTACTGTTGTTTATGTTCTGTTATCTATTTCTGACGTGTAAGAGATATGTTATTCACTGCTGATAATGCGAGAGGTGAGCATGTCTATATGTGATCAGTCTAATATTCTGAATGGATGTCACGCAGAAAGTGGTCGACGAGCTGACTAGTGGGTTATTGTTGTGCAATGATAACTGAATTAGAAGATATCTGTGCATAAATGAAGATGTGAGCATTCATATTCTGTTGCATAGTTTGTCATATTGTTGGTATTTACTTATGTTGATGTAGTTTGGTTAGTTAATATGAATGAATGTCAGAGCCTGCGTGCTGGCGGTATGATCCGTTTGTTAATGATAGCTGGTTGCATGCATGCTACTTTACGACCCTCTGCACGCTTGACTCAGCACGTCAGTTGGGGATGCATCATGTCGAGTTAAAGGTCCCATGTCATGCGATTTTTCACCCATCTCCATTTGTTCTAAGAACCCCAAAAACATAGTATTTGAGGTTTATTTTCTAAAACTCACCTGTTTTCCAGAGTTTCAGCCTCTGAAAAGTCACTTTCTGAGTAAATCTACACAAACATGCTGATTTGCGGCCTACTTATGCATATTGAAATGCTCACCTTCATGCGCCTGTCTGTTTACATGTCAATCACAGAAGAGAGCTTCCTGGAGGTGCGGCTTCTCCAGCTCAGTGTCGCGTCAAATTTGTCATCAAAGCAGGAAAGCGTCATCAAATTGGAGCGAGGTGTTTGGGCTCGCTCTGCAGTAAGAAAGGAGCAAATCACCCTCTAACTAACAATTAAGAGAATCAATGAAAAAAACACTTTGGGCATGTGTATGAAGCCTAACTAGAATTTTTATAATGTTTAAAGCACAGAAAAGTCAATTTAGCACAACATGGGCCCTTTAAAGCATGTTCCTTTGTACACTTATAATGTAGTGTTAAGATGGTTTATGAATGAACAGGAATTCGAAGCGGTTAGTGTTAGTTCAGTGTTGCTATTCGGGCTGCTATTCAGCTATGCTAATTCAGCTCCAGGATGTAGCATCATGCCTGTACGTTTCACAATAAAAGCCTCCTGCTGGTTTTGGCAGTTCAGGGATTTATATAACAAGTGCAACGTGAAGATTGTTTGCCGTAACTTGACATTGGTCTAACATGTTTTAGAGACCCGTGAATTCTGTTTTTGAGTGGCAGGGATGCACGCTGCCAGCAACAATTATGAACAATTATGACGCTAACCCACAGACACACAGCACTGGGCTAAGAGCTAATGCTAACCCCTGAGTAAAAGGAAGACACCAAGTTAAAAGTACACGGTTTACTGTCATCAAACCACAAAGAGCCACTAATGTACTTATGATTTAACACTTGTGTGGAAGAATAAAAGCTAACAAGTCACACACGTGTGAAATATATGTTAGCCGAAAACTAACGTCACTATTCATCCGTCCCAACTTGTAAAACACAATATATTTCATATATATACTGTGTATATTTCACATGTTCACAGACAATGTGAACCCATTAGACAGTAATGTAACTATTGTGATTATTGCACCAAAATATCTTATTAGTACTAGAGATGGGAATCAAAAACTATTTTTTTCTGAGAACCGGTTCCCAGTCATCCAATTCCATGGAATCGTTTGTTTGCTAGCCTGTCAATTCCACTTATCAGTTCCTCTTCTGTCGCAAATACGTGATGACGTCACACACAAGTAGGAGTGTGACAATATCTTGATACGGTGATATATTGCAATATTTTTCCGCACCAACGCTTATCGATATGCTCCCGCTAAGTATCAATTTTTTTTTTTTTTTTTCTAAACCTTTTCTGCTTTTCACTAAAATGTGCAGGTAGGTCTTCACAGAAATTTTGTCACTGTTTGTTGAAGGAACCAATATATTGTTTACTGGAATATTGCACTATACTGGTGTCACTGGTAAGAAAGACCCTGTTTTTTGTTTACATAAAGCACAATTGGAGATACTTATTCGTTTACTTATTTACAGAAATGTTGCACTAAAATAGTGTCACTGTTCATAGGACACTTTTTCAATTTATTGTCTTTCAGAGATATAAAATAAAAATTGTATTTTTTCACCTAATCTTTTTTTTCTCGTTATGTCATAGATTATCGTAGATTGATTTCTGACCAATATATCGATAATCGCAGTATTGTCATATCGTGAGCTTTGTATCGCGTATCGTATTGTATCGTGAGGTACCCAGAGGTTCCCACCCCTACACGCAAGCAGCCTATTTTGGTTTTCAACTTTTCCAACATGGCGCCAAGGCAGAAGCACTCGAAAGTTTAACTTTATTTAACTATATTTCTACTGCGGAGAATCCACCTCCTCCACCCGCAGCTGTGCTGTCCTCCGTAATGTGTTTGTAGCGTCACTGTTGCTACGCTACTCACTTCTGGGTTCTGTACACTCGCACAAAAGTTGCTTCTTGCACGGACTTTTCTTTCGAAAACAACAAACTCCCACAAGAACACACACCAGTTTATGTCCTCATAACAAGTAATCAGACACGGGAGGTGGACTGGTACTGATCATTGTCTTTAGTTTGCTCTTTCACACTGGTTCACACACACGGCTGATGACGTCACATGTAACAACGAGGGGACGGCGTCTCTGAAGGTCCATTTATAGAAATGTAAACAAAGGTTAAACTAAAGCTTTACCATTTAAATACATAACAATAAGTGCAGCTGTACTTTTGGTTAATATGTTCTTTTTTACACAATAATTATTTGTTTTATGTCTGAATTAGTTTTGAATCAAGTTGTTCAAGTTCAAAAGGAGCACGGTAAACATTCCCAATTATTTGTAGCCAGAATGTCATATATTGTATATATTATTATCCAGGGAAAACAATCTATACCTGGTGGATTAGAAGAAAGCTGATATCCCTGCAGGACATTAAGGAGACAAAGATAATATAATAAAGAGTTAAAGCAAACAAATTAATTTGTATTATTTAATTCCCTCACCCAATGAAAATCGATAAGAGAATCGGGAAGGAATTGAATCGATAGTATCGATAATGGAATCGGAATCGCAAAATTCTCAGAGCAGTATTTATGAACCCTAACTTTATGTAACTTATCTGATATAAAATAAAGAAGATTCAGGAGTATTCAGTTTTTTTTTTTTTTTTTTTTAGAAAATAATGTCATTATAAATGAGGAAAAAATGTCAAAACTGCCCCATAATATTTTCTTAATGTTTCCGGTCGGACAATAGTTCTACCTCAGGTGTGCACTGATTTATTATTTACAAACATGTGTGGCACATTTTCTTTTTTTTAGCAATTATTTACTGTCTATATTTGTACATTTAACAGTTTATTTTTTAATTTAGGTTTTTAAGGTTTGTTCCGTAATTTTGTTGACCTTTTCTTAACTGTTAAATATTACGTTTAAGATAAAAGTATTTAATATTTTGAATATGTTAAAAAAAAACAATATCAATAATTATCGATATCGACTGATATGAAACACTTATATCGTGATACACTTTTCAGACATATCGCCCAGCACTACTACACTCTCTGATGAGTGCATTAATGTTGTGCAAAGACAGAAAAAATCAGGATCTTAACCCATATTGTTTTCAACATTTTTTAATATGAATCTATTAGTGCCACCAACGTACACACAGTATGTCACTGAAGCCCTGAGGCTGTCTGCCTAAAACCCATCCCTGTTTCCAGCCATCTGCTTTTCTCTTAGCTGTGATTTACCCTCATCTTCTTACAAAACATCTTTCTTCAAGCTGCAAGGCTTTCCTTAAGCGAGTCATTTAGTTCAGCTGTCAGCCGGTAATGTGCTGAGACAGAAAAATGTATAAACTGATGTATGGAACCAGCCATTATACACACAACCTATATCACAGCCGTGCTGCAGCAAATACGAGCAGATGAACTTCATCGTATCGTGGAATCCTCGGCTCTACTGTACGAGTACATCAGTTTCAAAGGCCAGGCTTTTATCCATGGCTTGACTTAACAAACAGCTCCAGCTCAGCAGTCATACCAGAGGCACAAGAACTCCAACCATATCAGAGGAGTGTCTTTGAGCCTTGTCCATGTAAACATGCGCCTGCCTTTGGGAGGTGTTCTTATGTGAATGTCATCTGTTGGAGTTCAAGAGAGTGAAAAATCAGGAAGCAGGGCAAGTAATGGGAGAGAAAAGACAACAGGAGGGAAGGATATTTGACAGAAGAGTGAAGCAAGAAGTAGTGGGAGGAGGAAGAGACACGGGCGTTTCAGATAAAGAGCTTTAATTGACTGTCACGGAGCCTTGTGGCTGTGCACAAGCTGCTAATAGGAAGCCAGAGGCTGCAGAGGCTAACGGACACACAGTGAGGCCGGACTCTGTTCTCATTATCAGAGCTGCTCCACAGCCTCTCCTCTCTGGTAGCACTCATCGCTCCTCAGCTCCAACAAAGCTCAGTGAGAAAACAGCTGCTTTTTACTGGCACAAGTCAAAACACAGTCAACTGGTAGCATCTAAAACTAAACAAACAAATTAAAAAAGCAGGTTTTGATCAGACAAAGTTTACACCATTTTTATTTTAAATATTTTATGATTCATAATTTTATAAATTTAAATAAACATCATACAAATACTTAAAGAGGCAGTATTATGAAAAAATCATTTTAGAATGGTTTTGCTAAAGTGATATACATTCCTTTAGCCTCATTCAGAGGACCAAAGTTGAAAAAGTTATGTTCCCTTCCTCTCTTGTCAAAACGTTGATGATGTCACAACGCAAAAACTCCTCCTGACAATCCTGGCTCCTCCTACCCTACATAAGAATGTGAGCTCCTCCCTCTCAAACCTCACAGGTTAAACAAACATAGTGAAGGCAGGTTGATATTACAGTTATTATGACAGTTAATATCTTTACATTCAGTATATAGATAATCCAGCATACAAGTAAACCGAAGAGTGCTCACAATCAGTTTCACTTTTAGCAGCCGTTACACCACCTTGTATCGCATTTATGGGATGATCTGACGTGTTTGTGATCCATTGCGATGCAGTGGTTAGACAAAACAGTGGACCATCGTCTTAAATGGACTATGTCTGTGACCAGAAGAGGTGCCGATAAAAAGGAAGCGGCGTAGCAGCTCATGTGAGTGCTTGAAACAGCTGACTCAGCTGATTGTTGAGGGTTTTCTTCCCTGCAACGCAGCGTGAGCAGTCACAATCAGTTCCATTTTTAGTAGCTGTTATACCGCCTTGTATTGCTTTTATGGGTGATCTGAGGTGTTTGTGACCCAATGCAACGCAGCGGTTGGAAAAATGAATGGACTATCGTCTTAAATGGACTAGTTCTGTGGTCGTAGAGGTGAGGAGGAGAAGGAAGACTGTTAATGATTTACTGCTGCTGTGATAAATACACACACTGGAGCAGCCACGCAGCGTTCACGCCTACTCATGCATATACACAAAGGCCCAAAAAACAGCCTGTTGATACTAAAATGTGTTTGACACCCCTGCTCAAATATGATCAAACATTGAGTATTGATAATAGCAGCGGTTTTCAGCAGCTGTTGGAGCTCTATCGCTGAAATGCAATGTCCTTCATGATGTTTTTCTGAAACTGTCTAATATTTACTGAATACTGAATGGAGTAAAAACACTTCTATGCATCCCTCAACAGGACCCCACACCCCACAATGTAATGCAACAAACATTTCCAACAATGTCAATAAGAGAGTGTTTACAGTGGAGATCAAAACCAATGTCAAACTTTTGCATCTGTTTGTATTTATCTTTTATTTCCTTTTTATTTATTTATAATTTTCTTTTTTTTTTGCCACATACAACACAAAGACAGAGACAATTACTGAAAAAATGCCATATATCATTGACAGTTTTTACAAACCGCATAGTGTGTGTGTGTGTGTGTGTGTGTGTGTGTGTGTGTGTGTGTGTGTGTGTGTATACACATACATACACAAACACTTACTAAATAGATATAATAAAATAAGAGAGGGAAAACAAAAGAGAAAAAAAGATAAATAAATAAAGATGAAGGTCTTGGTCTCGTCTCAGACGCAGAAGCATTTTGACTCGGTCTTGTTTGTCTCGGACTGGGGATTCTCCTTCAAGACCGTTCGAGACCAGCACTACTTCCTGCTATTTTTAAACTTTTTTATAATGTGATAATAACACGGAGAAGAACGGAATAAAACAATCCTTTATTCATTCTTTAATCCACCCCATATAATGACCACAACCTTCCTTAATGTGACTGAGTGACGTGTGTGTGTGTGTGTGTGTGTGTGTGTGTGTGTGTGTGTGTGTGTGTGTGTGTGTGTGTGTGTGTGTGTGTGTGTGTGTGTGTGTGTGTGTGTGTGTGTGTGTGTGTGTGTGTGTGTGTGTGTGTGTGTGTGTGTGTGTGTGCGCGCGTGTGTGTGGAAGGGAGATAGAAACTAATCACTGGTAAAAATCCCAGTAAAACTCCAGAAAACAATCATCAGTAATAAATATTATCTCCCTGGTAAAGACAGTAGCTCTAACAACAGGTAAAATGATAAACTGATGATATTACAGCCTGTGAAGGTTGTACGAGGACGCACATACTCCGCCTCTGGGTCCTAGTGCCTGCCGGCCGGATGAATATTTTAGTACATTTTTTGTAGGCACCTTTTTTGAAACTAAAACTAAAGAGAAAATGTTATTTAACTGTCGAACCTTGTCATAATTGTATTTATTTAAAATTAAAAAAAAAAAAAATGTTTATGGTCTTGGTCTTGTCTTGGTCTCGGATAGTGTGGTCTTGAACACAACACTAGCATAGCGTACCTGTTAGTTTCTTTTCTTCAGAGGCAAACCTTCAAAAGAAGGTAAAGGCACATGCCAAATGTCACACAGGAACTTTTAACAGAAGTGTAGAAAACAATATCAAAATGTATGAAACAAATAATGTTCATCTAACCACAGTGCTGTACATTTTTATTTTATTATTATAATAAACTGTCAATCCTTTTTTTATTATTACTGACAAATGTGAATTTATCAGATACACCTTCTGAGGACTGTCCCTTTAAGAACAAGGTTAGAGTTGAGTCAGACCTGCCTTCCTCCTGATTTGTACTGAGCGCATGAACGAAGCTTAATGTTACTTTTCTGTTACCGTAAGTAGTGTCTGAGCTTCCCCTCAGTGTGACGTGTAGTGTGACGTAACAAGTTGTTTTTTTTGTTTTTTTTTGTTCAAACTGTTTTTATTGTAGACATGACACAAAACACAAGAAAAGAAAAAACATCTTTTTTTTTTACTTATAACCCCCCTCCCCCTCCACAGAACACTCCCACCCTGTTGCACCTTAAAAAAAATTGCCAATAGAATAGAAATATGAATACAACATCATTCTGATAGAATAAGTGAGGAATCCACCTGTTTAATTTGATCCAAGATGAGTTGCCAGGGAGTGAAAAACTTACTGGCACAACCTCTTATAGAATATCATATCTTCTCCAGTGTAACAAGTGGTTGTGAGTTCTGTTTATAACGTTATCAACCTGCGGTCACCTCTAGATCTCTATAGCGCACACAGTGTTTTACTGAGCATTATGCCTGTCATAGACTTTATTATGGGGACCATGTCCTTAGCAATATGGTAGGCTACTGACTTGGTAATCTCGCCCTACTTTCACAAGGCACAGCACGAGTCATTGAAGCTTTCAGCGTGGTTTGTTTCAGCTGTGATCAGAGGAGAAAAATAATAATTATAATAATGCATCAATTTTATATAGCGCTTTATCATAGACACTCAAAGACTCTTTACAGAATTATGGCATTTTTGTTTCACTCCACACTTAGTGGTGGCAAGTGGTGCCATAGTGCGCCATCGGACCCTCCGACGACCACCAAGACTCACTCACACACTACGTTCATACTAGTCAATGTAGATGAAGTGCCTTGCCCAAGGACACAATGACAGATACCACTGCAGCGACTGCCACCCCACTGTGGCACCTGGAATTTTCAGTGGTCTCCCATCCAACTACTAACCAGGCGCAGACCTGCTTAGCAATGACAGGCTGGTATGGCCACATACCAAAAGGTGTACTGGCAGCTCTATGAAAGAAACTCTTAATGTTACATGAATCATATCAATATTACGATATAGTGCGAGTGCCCATATCGCCCAGCCTTAATCTCCACAGCTTTAAGGCACACAATGGTCATCCAGTCCAAAGTTTAGACTTTGGGATTGTGAAAGGAAACCTCACACATACACATATAAACAGCACTCAGATTTACCTCGCTGTATGTTTCTGCTCTAAGGCTAAAAAGCATTGTTGGTAGTGTATTATTTAATCCTCCATCTGTACAGTTGGGGTCTCACTGGTTCGTTAACAGATGCTCCACTAATTTGGCATCTTTGTTCTGCTTGCATAACACACAGGCTGAAATGGCTTCTGTTCTTTTAACAGCAAAGCTATTTTGGACCAAAAAGTAAATGTGATACTCCGTAATAAAGCCGTATTACTGTGACACTTATAGCACAAAACCAACTACAACCAGAGTCTGATCTTTGTGTAGAGAAGTCCATCAGGTAGAGTGCGATGGTATCATTTCTTCTGTCTCTCTTTCACACAGTCTAATTAGGTTCTCTTTGTGTGCCGTACTCTGCTCTGCTGGCAGCTAATGTAAAAGTACAATTCCTGTTATAATATGATACCTGCAATCAGTTGGGCTGAAAATAGGACGTTTGACCAAATACCTGCCCCATTGTGTAGCACAAACGAACCATGGTTTCTTTCCATTTCATTTGCTCTTTGTTTCCTAATAGACACGTGGATTCACTCAACTGATAAATTATAGAGATCAATTTAAAATGACCACAGTGGAAATGCTTTAATGGCTGCAGAAGGATTGTACATATTTTACTTTTACACCATACTGTATTCACCCCAAATGAACAGCATTCAATAAGAATATTATTCAACATTACTAATAATAATAAAAAAACAACAACATTACAATACAAAGATCTACTGATAAATACAAATTAAAGGTGGTTAAAGGTAGCTAATTCTTATTCAATGTACAGTATTTGGGGATTTCACTGTATATAATTAAAAAATAACAATGCTGAGCCGAGTTCTTTTGGAGGCTTTACTGTTTTAAAACTTTTGATGCTGTTACTTGAAACATTTGTGTGATTTTACTAAAACAAACAGAAAATGAAGGTTTTTGTCCTTTTTCTAAGTTTCTTTCATGCAAACTTGATACGATATATGATTCTACACGGTTAATCAAAGATTCTACACGTATTGGATCATTTATCACATATTAATTCAGCAAAAATATGACAAATATTTTCAAAACTGACTTTAACTTAAAGCTATTATCTGGAGTTTCTGAGAAACGTCTCCATGTCCCGCCCAAAACAGCCTCACTTCCTCCACTGCCTCTGCCAATCTACTAGAAGCCACGCCTCTACTTTTCTGCACGTGCATTGCAGAACGTAACAAGGTCGCATCGAGTCGCATTGATATAGGTCTATGGGTCAGATAAGAGCCAAAATCATATTTACTTGTTTGCTGTTGTGACGCACAGCCTTGTTTCTGTGCACAGTCATACAGGATGATCTTTCACGCAACAGTTTTAATAATTCTTTTTAATGCTATTTTACTAAGTTTTTGATGTTTTCATTCAATCTTACTAAGGAGCTTTGAAATAAAAATCCACAGCTCAACAACATAACGACACAATGTTGAAAAAGTTACAACAAAGAGGACCAACTCAAAAACCTCCATCACATCCTGCCCACTGTCCAAAGTCTGTATGAGAATCCACCAAACTGAACTGGTATTAAACACAGCTAGCTACCATAGAATGTGAAAAGAATGGACGACGCACGCTCACGGGGAAGTGAAGCTTTTTTTTTTTCAAACTCCCTACGCTGATTGGTTGCAGTATAGATCATACACCCCGCCTCCTCAATGATAACGGATGGGATGTGGGTCAAACTGTAAAGTGAAAATACTCGTCACATAATTTATTTCCAAAACTCTGCTGTGATCATTAGTAATCATCACCCTACATTGTGTTCAGGTGCTCATTTTTCTGTGAGGTTTGAATTAAATAAGTTATTTGATGATTGACAGCCGATGATTGGGCAGAGCGTGTTACCAGGACCCTACTGCGCAGACAAATGATGTCAAATTTGCAAGATGTCTGCGCCCCTGAGCGCCGTATTCAAGAACGTGGGAACTATGGAGGACGTCACGACCATTCTTTTTACAGTCTATGCTACCTACACAGTGATAATGATTCCTTCTAGAAACCATTTTCATATTTGACTTTACAAGCCACATCACGTATCACCATTGTTTGTATCGCTCAGGTTTTATCAAGCACTCAAAACAATCCCACAACCTCAAAGAGACAATTTTTTTCCAACGTGGTGTTGACATTCATTAGGCCAGGTCAAAGTTGGAAAAATAAGATTAAATTTGCTCGTTAGGGAATTTATCTAATCACGGGAAAGTCCTTACAAGTAGTGCACTCGTGTGTGAGTGTAAGAAACGAGTGAGAGATGAAATTGTGTTGGCCTTTATGGAGCAGAGTTAATTGTCTGATTGGGCAGTTGGGTTCCCTCCTGGACGACTGTAATTTACGGATCCCCCGGCATGAGCGTGGCTACCGCAACACACACTTGACCTTCACAAATATCAAGGCCAGATAGCGAGAGGGAGGAAATGTGTGCAAGCATGCGCAGGAAAGTCTGTGTGAGTGTGCACACGTTTCTGTAGGAGTGTGTGTGTGTTTGTGCATGCTGACAATTTGTTTAATGCTAAAGTGGACAGCTGGGCCGCCAGCTCTCTCTTTGGAGAGCTAAAAGCCTCTTTAATTTAGAGTTGGAGTGAAAGGGGGAAGAGGCTGACAAGCTGAGGAAGAGCAAGAGTCGAAAAAAAAGCGCTGGGGTTCCCTTTGAAATGCAAATACACTGATAAATATATCAATGGCTATATATATAATGAAATACATACATGAATAAATATATAATAAACAAATTAGCTGATGAATAAACACAAATAGATAATGAAATGGATGAATTAATACATAAATAAACAAATAAATGGATGAATAAATAAAGAAATGTGGGAGGGGGTATGAGAAGGAAACTAAGGAAATATTTTCAGCCAAATCTGTCATTTTGCATCATTCTGCAGTCGCTTACGATCATTAAAAGTTGAATTACTGACTTTTGCAATTGTCTTCTAAGACAGTGGTTCTTTGGCTCTAGTACCCCTTTTCACTTACTTTAGAAATCCAAGTACCCCCTTTGTCCAACTACAACATTTTGCCCAGAATTCTGTGAAAAAATACAGATGGAATGATAACATGCATCTTAAATAATCCCATTTTGTAAATTAGTGGAATGAAACAGAATTGAGTGCCTCCTAAATATTTATTTGTATAGTTTTTTTTTTTTTTTTTTTAATCATTTACAGTCATTTCCTGCATGGTGTGGAACCAAGACTGGCCTTTTTATTTTCTGTTCATGTTGGAATTAAAATAATTACTATCATCCTTTTGTGTGTTTTTGTGTCATTGTGTGGTTGTTTGTCTGTACTTGTTATTATTCAGTATATGTTGTGTTTTTTGTGTGTTGTTGACAGTGTTCATGTAACGGCGTTTGTTTTTCAGTAACGGGGTAATCTAACTAATTACTTTTTACGCCGTTACAACGCCGTTATCGTTACTGAACGTTAAATGCGGTGCGTTACATGCATTGATTGAATAAAACGTTATCCGAAAGCATCCCTGGCTTCTGACTCAACTGTAGTGAGGAGGTGGGTTAAAAACAAGGTGAGCGATTATGATTGGCTAAGGCGCCGTGGTTGTTTATATTATTTAAATTATTCTCTCTTAGTGTGTGTGTGTGTTTGGTGTCATTTTGTGTTATTTGCTGTTTGTCTGTTGCTTCTATTATTCAGTATATTTTTTCTCTTTTTTTGTGTGTTTTTGCCATCTTTTTGTGAGTCGCTGGTAATATTCAGTGTGATTATCATTTTTAACTATAAATAAACATTACAAACCCCCATATTCTTAAAGCTTTCATTTGTTAATTTGTTCTCTCTCTCTCTCTCTCTCTCTCTTTCAAGTACGCCCTGTTTGTGCCATCACGTACCCATAGGGGTACATGTACCCCGATTTGAGAAACACTGTTTATAAATGCCTTGGCAGCGGTTAGCCAAACCTTAGTGCCTTTAGAAGACCAAAGGAGAGTTAGTACTGAGCTTTGGTAAAGCCTCGTAACTGAGGGCGTCTAAAGAAACTGTAAAATAAACCTTGATTTGCATCCACAGGAACTTCACTTTGCATATATTAGCTCTCATGCTTTATAACAAATAACATGTAAGCAACTGAGAGAGGTCAAATTCAAAGCTCTTCTAAGTGGAATAGTTCTTGACCAGACATTTGTCAAAACATTTTTCATTTATCAAAATTATAAGTAAAAACTTTGCTTTCTGAGAAGAAAAAGTCTTGACCTCCAATACAGGCTGACATTTGCTCTCTCCTAAAACCCACACCGCTTTGATAGTGGAAGTTTGACATTTAAAAAAATAAAGAATAACTATTATATACTGTTGCAAACGTCTCCACCGCCCGGTTTAAGGTCACACATTTAATTTAAGTTAAAAACATGAGAAAAAAAGAGCAAAAACTGTGAGAGCAATGGCACGAAAGGAACTAAATTTGTAAGTAAGGCAACATCACGCACTCATTCACTGCTTCCATTTCATCCTCTCTGTCGTATCAATGTGCCCCGCTCACCCACATTAGCCCCCGGAATGTGCTAAGCTGAAGTGGATTGTGTGGATTTAATCAGATTCATCAAATAAAGAAAGATGTCCAAAATGATCAATACTATATTAGTCTTTGAAATGCTAAGTAAAACATGACTTTTTTCTTTACACAAAGTTTATCACATGCAATTCAACTCCATTAGCACAGCCACATATTTCGTATATGAAAGATGAATTCCTAATGTATGTAGATGTTTGTAACTTTTTTTATGCATGTGCATATTCTTTATGAATATGTCTGTGTGGGCGGAGTGTGCATCTATCTGTGCCTGTTTGCTGCTGTGATGACTGCAACGTGAACTTCAGAATTATTCATCATCAAGCCCGGAATAGGTCGGCTTTTTACGACTCGTCCTCACCAACCCTGCATCCTAACTCCATACAGGAAGTTATCTACAATGTAAAAACGCAGTTTCCTTCCTGATTAATCCGACGCTTCCACAGAACAAACCTTATGACAGCGTTTTCTGCGTCCGCCACGGTACAAGTGCTCTGCGCTGTAATTAGTTCTGCAGTGATGATGAGTGACGCTGCCAGCTGGCTGCAAATTAAATCTAACTTTCTTATCGACTGAATCGTAAACCATCTTCTACCAATAAATTAAACCTGAATGCCTGAGAAACTCAGTAGTTGTTTGTTTTGCTCATTCAGTTTGTCTTCCGTTTGTCTCTGTGATTCCAACGGAAAAATGATCTAATCCTCCACCTGAACAGGTTCTTGACCCAACACCTGATTCCAGTGGGTGAGAGTCCTGTTTGGTCTCAAACATAAAGAACAATCCCACGCTCTCAATGGGAGCTTAGAACTATTATTCATTTCAAACCTGTGAGCACTAAACTGGTGAATTTATCCTTCACTGCTATTGTTTTTTAATGATTGCCCTCTGTGTCAGCGAGCGTTGGGCTGACAGCCAGAGGAGTTAATTAACATCATAGTTTTTATTGGATATTTTTTATCCTAAATTGAATTATTGAACTGAAATTACACCTCGAAAATTAAAAAACGGTATTAGGTTTTAGGGACAGAAATTGATTCACTGCCAAGGAGGATCATTGGCTAAAATAAAGAAATGAATACTAAATAGTAAGTGTGTAATGATTCATCCATTAGATTGATGAATTGATTTATCTTCCTACCATCCAACTAAATCAATCTGTGCTCGGCAAGTTGGCCTTCTGTGTGGCACATATTAATGTAAAATAGTTTAAAAAGGTAACCAATCAATTGTATCGATACAAGGAAATAACGCATTGGATTTAAACACAGCAGACTTTATATGGATGTGTTTTAAAAGTACTTTTAACAATAAAGATGTTACGTTAATTACCATGGGCCAGCAGACAACAAAACATAGGAACGAGAAAATGATCATTAATCCACCTCTGGGTCCAGTGTGTGGAAAGAGTCGCTTTCTGTGTCCACCGTCAACCATCACACCCTTCTGACAGTGTTCACTGCAGCAGCAGCGCATGTAGCGTTAGCTTGTTAGCATTAGCTCTGCAGAAGCCTCAAGCTTCATGATCCAGCTAAAACAGAAAGTTGCAGGTTCAACCACGGCTTATTTAAACTGAACAGATCTTGGTTGCACTTATATTTTTTATGTTAATATTGTATTATTTTTGTGTATAAGACGATTGAAAACGAGAGCAGAAAAGGTTAACATTCTGATCATTTAAAATGAAGTGTTGGATAGACTTTGTTTAAATAAAATGTGAATACATTTGCCATAAATGTTGTTTACTTGTTTGTTTATGTCCATAATTCATTTATAGATGATTCGCTATCAAGAAACAACAGGAATCTAGGAAAGCTCACCTGCACGCCCAGTATCCAGGGATTTATTTCACACACACTGGTTAATTAATGTTTTTTGGCCAAAAAGTTACTGAATCGATTTTAAGTCACTGAATTGTTTTTGATTGAATCGTTACAAATGAACCAATATTCTCCTTGAAACAAATGGGCAACCATAAATCGTGGTTCGAATCAAATAGTTGCTGAAACAAATCGTTACACCCCTAGTAGATAGTGTCCATGGTCCAGCTCCCATAGCGAGGACAGGCTTCAGCACATCATGTGTCCACATGTGAGAGGAGAAGCTTTGGGAACCACTTCAGTAAGACATCATTTTGACTGAGTGTTGCTAAAACATAGTTTTATTTCCAGGACCAACCAAACACGGGACTTTTATCTAAAGTCTTTGTATTGCTCGGGGGCAATGAGCCAGTGTTTGAGTAACGTGTTGGTCAGTTTCTTTGTCCAACAGTTTCTTTAAGCCTCCCAGTTGGTTAACAGTGGTTGTGAACACGCTGTTAGAAAGCAGTGGTGTAGTGTATCCCCTCCAGCTATCAGCTCACTGCATTGGTGTAAGCTCCCTGTTGTGGGACCAAACTCAGCCCCTAATCCTCCACTTTTTGGATAATCCCACTTGTTTGCAGAGTCCGCTCTCTGCTGTTTCCTCTCCAGTTTACAATAGTTCACTCTCAGCAGCGTGCTCATCTTTTCTACAACATTCATCAGTCGGCACCTCTCAGGTTTTACTGAACTGTAATTCATATATTTCATCAGTAGTATTTAGGTGAGTGCTTAGTTTATAATTCATCAGGTCTAAAAGGACCAATAATATCATGTAAACACAAACAATCAAGTATCCTAAATGTTTAATGAAATAATTATGAATCAGTGTTAAAGAAGCAGGGACAATCGCCGTTGTGAATCGCATCCACTCTGTGGATGTTTGGCACCACAGACAGCGCAGAAAATGAAAATTAAACGTGTGTTTACCTTTTATTTGTCCAAAAGAGAAGGAAAGCTTTGTACACTTTCATAAGCCAATAGTAGCAGCTCATCTTGGCTTTGAACTGAGTCTCTGTCTCAATGTCCATAGCAGAACATCATCCTTCTCCTCTTTCTGTCCCTGAGTCCTCGTCATGTCTTCTGGATAGTTCTCCTCCCATGTCTGTTGGAGGCAGGTTCTCCTGCATTAGCGTCATTGCTACAGGTGCTGCTCCTCGCTACGCTAACTGCTGCTGTGCTGCTGCTCAGCAATTTCCACAGAAAAAAAACTTAGAGTTCTTGACCTCAGGCTTAGCTTCACTTAATGGCTTAAAACAAACTCTTTACATCCAACTGTTTTTTTTTTAGCCATTTTCTACCAACTTCCAAGCTGACAGAGAGACTATTTTTGCATAGGCGTGGCCTGACTTTCCTCTCTCTTCATCACTCGCACTCAGTTTTACGTACATATTTGTGTTAACAATGACATTTCCAGTGATTTCAACGCAATAAAAAACACAGCTGTCAAATATAATATTTAAAAATGTAATCAAAACATCTAAAAGCAAATGAATGAGGTACTGTATCCAATCAAATAAGCTTTGATTTAGGGTAGAATAGATATGAGTGTAGTGGTTAACATGTCTGCCTCACAGCAAGAATATCCGTGTGGAGTTTGCATGTTCTCCTCATGCTGCGTGGGTACTCCGGCTTCCTCCCACATTCCAAAAAAAATGATCGGAGTCTCTAAATTGCTCATAGGAGTGAATGTGAGTATGAATGGTTGTCTGTGTGTGGACTGACACCCTGTTCAGGTTGTACCCCTGCCTAACGCCCATTGAGGGCTGGAGATGGAGGGATGGATGGATGGATGGATGGATGGATGGATTAACATCATATTCTAATGCTCATTGGTGGGTTTGTGTTATATATTAATAAAATTTTGGACCACATTCGTCCTTCTGTATGTTGGACTTGTATTAATTTCATTTACATGTTTTCTGTTGTCTGTTGCGTGGTGTCTTCAGTGCTGTTTGGATGGCTGCTGTAATGAGGGAATTAATAAATAATAATAATAATAATAATGTGGGATTAATAATGTTGCTACAGTGTCTATTTGTCTGTCTTTCTTCCTATTGAAGCTCACATCGTCAAAACCACGCAAGGCTTTTGAATTCTCTGCTATGCTTTGATTTTTCGCTCAGTCCTTCTGCGGCGTCTAGCTCGACTAAAGCGAAACATGTCTCCGTGTTATTGAACTTTGTTTGGTTGGTTTGATAGAGTGAGACAACGTGAGTGCGAGACAAGCAATTGCTGTCATTACAAAGTGTAACATCTACTATTTCCTCCACATGCCTGTAATATCTACATGTTGCACAGTTTTAGAATGCTTCAAATCTCCTCTTTATTGCAGGGAAAATGACTGCTATAGCATGTATAAGTGGGAGAGCAGCAGCCTTTGGACATCTTTTTCTATATATCTCAGTATTAATGAGTCATTGAAATAGTACATTTTCATAAAGCTATATCGTCTCCTTGTGTTCTGTACTCTGGGCTTATTCATTCCTAAACTCTAAGATATAAACGTTAAGTTTTAGTGTGTTATTGGCACATCGAAAAGAGCTAAAGAAAATAGAAAATAAATGACCTTGTTTTTTGTTTTTTTGCTGACCCACGCAGGCACAGACAGACCAGCTCAAAGTGATGTTCAGGGTTCAACCATTGATCATGTAAATAGCTTATTTTTCAATTAAAAAGCAGTGAAAAGGATTCAGAATAAAATATTACCCTCTTCGTTATCTTTGCTTTCGATGCAGTTTTGTTCATTGCACAACTTTTATTATTCTGATGCACATTCTACTCACCATGGATTGGAGAGTTCACAGGTAATTATATTATATATCATAGGCGGGGCCAATAGTAACAAAAGTCCCCAAAACTTCACAAATGTTACTGTAATAGCCGGGTTTCAACCCATGAATTACATTTTTACAACAAAATACAAAAACATTATAATCCATTGGCTAAAATGTTAAGAGTTGGTCTTTGATTAATAAACAACACTACATAATACATAATACTTAATACATATCATATTAATACACATTGGTTTCAGCAGATAAAAGTAGTTTTGTAGTTTAGTTACTCTTTAAAGCTGCTATCCGAAGTTTCTAGAGAATGCCTCAATGTCCCGCCCTCAACAGCTCTACTTCCTCCCCTGCCTCTGCCAATCTACATTTGTGCACGTGCATTGCAAAACTTAACAAAGTCGCATAACTACAAAAACTACACATTTATTGTTAGAGTGCCATAACTTTTGATTAAAACATGTTTATTGCCTGTCCATGAGAAATGTTGCCAAATCCTGGTTTGTTGGGAATCCTTTTAAAAGTAGCAACTCCCTCCACCTTTGAAAAGCAGCTCCGAGATACATTCTGTTGTGCTCACGAAGGCGTTTATCCACAAGCTTTGTACTCGAATGAGTAACTGGAGTTTAGGAGCGCTCCTCCATGACGCTATGCTGTTGTGACGGTGCACATGCATTCACTTTGACACTGCGCCGCTCCAGGAAGTCAAAGCCTATTGGCTGGGCAAAGTCAGTGCTTTCTTGCATTTGTATAGGGGTCTATGGACAAAGGTGGGACTTATATACATTAATAGATACTAATGACCACTGGGAGTAAACCATAGCAAAAGACTAGTTAGGTGTTTTTTTGCATTTCAAAAGAATCAAATCCAGATATCAGCTTTAATGAAAAGGTATTATAGTAAGCAAGTATAAAATTTAACGTATTTGTGTCAACAAAGGTTTTTCATCTTATCCAATCAGAGGATCTTGTGCTTTGAGGTGTGGTAACACTGAATTTGTTCTCGTAAATCAATCGTGAATATTAAAGTTGTTCAACATTTACGAGCAAAACTCCTCGTGTGACGTGGAATGGAATGTAGCCAATCAAGAAGCAGCTGACTGAGAAACATGGAAGCAGGTGTTTTTCTTTTGTCAAAAATAGTGAAAAACAACAAGGTTGTCACAATACTAAAAACGTCAACTTGATACTGATACTCAATACTGTAAATGTTTGGTTCTCGATGCCACTGGGATTCTGTGTGTGTTGAGATTATCTGAGATCTCACACACACACACAGTACCATCCAAACTGTTCTGTCTCATTTTTTAACGCCATATGCGCAGTCTGCATAAAACATCTCTTCAGATTGAGAGAATCGCGACGTGTGTAGCCCACTTTAGCCGGTGTAAACATCGTCATGGTGAATGTGCCGTTGAACACACGTGTGATGATCCCATCAGTGGTGAGCGCGCTCCGTGTCTGCACAGCACACAGACGAGAACAAACCACCAGTCAAAATGTGACTTGCTGTTCCTCTCCGTACTCTAATGAGATTAAGGTTAAGCCATGCTAACAAACAGCATGTGTGTGTGTGTGTGTGTGTGTGTGTGCGTGCGTGTGTGCGTGCGTGTGTGTGCGTGTGTGTGTGTGCACGCTGCCACGTAACAAGGTTATTTCTCCACTGACAGAGCTGGGCAGTCAGGGACAGATTGCTCCCCCAAATCCATCTGCAGGAAATCTATTCACCGTTCACCTCATAAACACACACACATCAACACACACACGTGCACACACATCAGGAGGGACATTTACAAACCACATTAATTGCCCTCTCAAAAAAAAAAAAGGATTTGGCCTCAACCTCCGACTGTTTAACATTCTGTTGTGAGGCAGAACGTGAAACTAGCCCTAAACACACATCACACAGACAACACAAGCCTCATAATCAATTTCACCTGCTCTCTTCAAAGAACCACATCACTTCTGAGGAGTTGGACTCTACAATGTGAGCAGCCTGTAAAGGTATTTTGTGTAATTGAGTGGATAATTATTTAATAGCTTTAACTGTTTCAGTAGTTTCACTGCTTTTGGATGCAGATTAGTTACACGGGTCAATCCATGGTTTTACCAATCTTAAAGGGGCAGTATTATGAACAATTCCCTTTATAATGATTTGCTACGGTGATATACTGTATGTCCCTATAGCCTCATTCAGAGGACCAAAGTTGTAAAAGTTCTGTTTCCTCCCTTCCTTGCTATTTCACATTTTGTAAAAAGTCAGCTCCAAATGGGCGAGTTGGATTTTTCTCACGTTGTGATGTCACAGTGCGAAACCTCCTTCTCCTGACAATCCTCACTCCTCCTACCCTATCAGAATGTGAGAATAACCCACAATAGGTGAAATCTGCGAAGTAATCAGATTTATTTTTTACAATTATTATACATGTTTTAAATCTGTGCAACCCTACTCACCACACACTTTATACACTTTCCTCAGAAAGGAATGAACATTTCTCTCTTGTTTAAACACTCTCAAAGTTCAAACCTTCGTAGATTTTAAAACATAAACCTGTTTTCAAACACACAGCACTTCAGAGTCACACTGCTAGTGATCAGACATTGATGCCAAACACATTCAGAGTCTTTGTTGACAATGACGTCAGGCCGTCAACACGGACACCAGTCTGTTCACCCATTCAACCATGGAGTAGAAGCTGTGTGTGACCACCCGGAGCTGTATGACACGACCTTTAAGGAAGGATTTGGCGTGGAGGAGAATCAGCGACGATGTGGTAGTAGCAGGTAAAAGTTCTCTCTGTAGCACTGAGCTAGCATAGCATTAGCCGCTAATCACACCAGCTCTTTTCACTGGTGGTTTATGTTTATAAGGGGAGAAAAAGGAGCACAGCTCCTCGCTTCAGCAGACAATGAAAATCACCGAGTTGGATGTGTCGCTGGTGGGTGAACGCAGCATTAGTCAAGCAAGAACACAATGCATCCAAAATTGAACTGTAAAAAAATCCACGAAAGGTGAACCGTGATATAGTGAGGGACCACTGTAATAGATATTTTTTATGTCCTAAACAATAACAATAATATTTGAATGTGAAAATAGCATTTACATTAGCCTGAGGGAACGGTTCAATGGTTTTAAAAAGCAGTGGTTGATGGGACGGGTTGGATGTGGACGAATGAAAGGAAAGAAGTAAAGGTAAAGGGATGGTCAGGGGTTATTTCTGGACTGTAAAAAAGACAACTGTGTCAGAGGACATGAAGTGAGCACCGATGGAGAAAGGAGGAAAAGGTAGACTAAGATATGTCAAGTCTCATGCCAAGTCTAATTACTTTTACCTCAGAAAGAGCAGCAGGAGGAGCTGCCCTCACCATGCCAACTGGATGGAGGAAGAATGACAGAACAAAGTCTGAATGTGCGTGGAAAGGTGTAGTGACGTGCTTTCAAACAGTCAAGGGAATATGTTCTAATCAGAGATGGGAATTGAATCGGTTCCCAACATTTAAATTCCTTCAATTCCTTCCTTTATCAATTCCATTGTGTGTGAATGACGTCACCGTGCACTGTGCGTGGTGACGTCATTCAGCAGTGCAGCCAGCCGGTAACATGGGGCCATGTGGCACAAACGCTCAAAAGTTTGGTTCCATTTCATGAGAAAAGATGACAACAGTGCAACGTACAACAATAACAAAGTGGATATTTCATCAAAGGGAGGAAATGTAGTATGCAGAAACATTTGCACACATAACTTTTTCTATCCACTCCGTAGTGAATCTGGCCACATTCCAATAATTTAGCAATTTTCCAAAAAATCCAGAAGTCTTATATATGTACGAAAATGCATTTTAAACATTTTAGATTATTTCAAAGGACTGAAAAGGGCCCTGTGTGAAAATAAGCTGGTTGTTAAGCACAGTTTTGCACTAAAATAATAATTCATGCTGCATCAGGCCTTAACTACCACCCCCCTTTAAAACAGTGCAAATGGTACAACCCACATGTGCTTCTGCTGCTGTGCTGTGGATGTGACGTGTAGCGGGAGATACACAGCTGCATGTCTTTCCCCCAGATAGTAAAACCAGGCCAAAAACGCAAAGAAAGTAGAGGGAGAGAAGGTGAAATGAGGGAAATCTGCTGCTTACCCATTTTTTCAGAGGTGACCTTTAAAACATTCACATCTTTTTTTAGGCAATATATTATTTTGGTGTGCAATGTTTCATATTTAAATGCTGGAACATTCATTTTGCATGTACAATCTTAGTTGGAATTATTAAAATATATATGTTGCTGCCACCAAGTCCTAAGTAGGTGTCCAGAGTGTCCGTATGATTCTAATCATTCTATATTTAGCTTTTATTTACCTTTGTAAACGTGTGCTTTGTGTGTGTTAGTTATACCCCCCTTCATAAAATAAAATAAAATAAAAATTACCAGCCACCTCTAAATTGTGGCAATAGTACGTCACAAGAACAATATTCAATAATCCACTAAAATATAGCAGAACAGATTTATAAAATACAAGCAATGGATATGGAGTCATTAGGTTATTACAGTGTTTTTCAACCTTAGAGTCAGGAACCCAAATGGGGTCGCCTATAATGTCTAGTAATTGTTAAAAAAAAAAAAAAAAAGTAGGTAAAAAAAGCATTAAAATTGTATTCTTCCATTTTTTTCAATTATTATTATTTTTGAAATACACATCACACAGAATAAACATCAAATAACTGTATCCTATACTTACACTTTTTCAAACATAAATCTAGTTAAAATAAAATGCAGCATAAAAATATCTAAGGTGACACACTTGTCACTTTGTCCACTATTTCTGCCTATTCTGCATTTGTAACACTTCAATAAACATGACCAAAAACGAATTCTAGAAAGAAAAAAAATTGCCTCTGGGGTTGCTGGACATTTGTGATATTAAAATAGGGTCACGACCCGAGAAAGGTTGGGAACTTCTGGGTTAATGTGAAGAAAAACAAAAGCCTACAGTATATAATAATGCAAGACTAGTAGCATAGTTTCCGGGCAAAAAAAACTTACTGTACATAACTAACAGTAAGGGAACAACAAGATGGTTTATACCCATGCTCACAGCCAATCAGAACGGGCTGGTAGGCGGGCTGCTGTACTCCCGCTTGGTTTAAGGGAGATTACCGTGTATTTCCGCATATTCTGATCAGTTTCAACTGATGAGTATTCATTTCCACATGAAGTCATTTCCACGCTACCCCACATCTGCATAGTCATAGTCCATTTACAGCTTGTTATTGTTACTTTTTACTGGATCTAGACTGATAAACAGCAACTTCCCTCCGTCCGTTCTTACCGTGCACTATCGCCCCAGGAGCGATAGCATCGGTTCAGGACTCTGAGTCAGAATCAGGACAGGATCACTTCTGAACAAACCCAACGTGGTGATTTGATAACTTTATGCTGTTCATTGTTTCCCTCTATTACAAACTGGCACTAGCACTCTCTCTCTCTCTGTATTAAAAAGTGGCTGAGATATCTTACATTTTAAACCTTATTGTATACCTTTGTATACGCTCTTCTCACTGTAAATCCCAGCCAGCGCTGCTCCTCAGTTAAGAAACTTCCATTCATTGCCGGCATTTGCTTTTCATTTAAGCAAACATCTTACATTAGGCACAGAAAATGTATGACCTATGACGTATGTCACTCGCTCCCACATAATTTCCCTACACTGGGACGTTGTCCTGCAAACAGACCATGACGGATCCGTCCTGTTAAAAAAAGTAGCATTTTATAAGGCGGAATATACGGTAACTAACTAAAAACTGCACATTAAAGTAAAAACACAAGGCTATTGAAGCAGCTATTAAGATTGTGACTCCGTCTCAGCGCTGCTTCAGGGTGTGTTTGTCACATCAGCAGCAGGGGTCAGTCAGCTGTTTTAAACACTCACCGGAGTGTTAAGCTGCTAAGTCACTTTCTTCTCCTTCTATTGCCCATGGGAATAATTTGTTTTGTCCAACCACTGCATCGCATTGTGTCACAAACACGTCAGATCTTTTCAAAGGCGATACAGTATAACGGTTACTAAAAATGGAACCGCTCCGGGTGCTACATTATGGCTGCCCACTGCTCCTCAGGGAGGGGTTAAATGCAGAAAACACATTTTGTCTATGTAGCTCTACATATGACAATAAAGTATAATATATAGTATATTAAACCACAGTGTTTGTTTTACCTATGAGGTAGTTTGAGAGGGAGGAGCTCGCATTCTTAAAAGGTAGGAGGAGGAGTTTCCGCGATGTGACATCACATGCGAGAAAAATTCAACTTACCCATTGGGAGTTGAGTTTTTACAAAATGTGAATTAATAAGGAAGGGAGGAAACAGAACTTTTTTAACTTTGGCTCTCTGAATGAGGCTAAAGGAATGTATATCACTATAGCAAAACCACTATAAAGTGATTTTTTCATAATACTGCTCCTTTAACTTCAAATGAATGCCTTCTTATGCATTTAGATGAGCAGGACGAGGAACAGAGTCTGATTGGCTCAGAGGCTGCAGTACTCGCTCCAGTTCACCTTGTCTGCCTCGAGCTTGTCCTTTCACTGATGCAGATACCAATGTCCAATGTCACCGAGCAGTGAGTCACTAACTAGGTTTGTGAGCTAATCCACCTGTTTGTTCTCATTTTTGACAAGTGAGAATCGATAAGAGAAATGATAAATTCAAACAATAAATTCACTTTGTGCATGTTCGATGAGAAGGTTTTTTTCCCAAGCTTTACACTGACCTTCACAATAGGGAATTCAGTTTAAAAACAGCCTTTTTTTCCCCCCTCACCTATCCATCTGTTGTTACCCCTTTTTTCATCTAAATATGGGGCGCCGCTCTGGTGGCGACCCACAGTTCTCCCGTTCCTGTCGCCCCACGTTATAAATGATATATATGTGATTGTCTTTTCATGTTTTTCTTGGATGAAACTAAAATGAAATTTTGTTGCTCTGTAATGTTTGCAATGATAAATAAAGCTGATTATAAAGAATCAAATCATCAAACAGAATTGAAATTGTAAAAATCTTATCAGTTCCATCCCTAGTTCTAATGCATGTTCAACAGATGATAAATACATTACATAATATATTTATATATATATATATATATAAACAAGCTCCATCGGGTTTAATGGGTTAATAAATATTAGACACACTGTTTTAAAGAATGAGCTGATAGAAGCTTCACGTGAAACTCCACCATAACTCAGTCCCAGTTAACCGTGGTATAGTATCATGAAGATAACCTTCATACGATACATGACCAAGTCATCTCAGCCTCGTCTTCCCACAGCTCGTTATCATCCTCAGACTCCAAGGATTGATCATTTAATGGAACTGCTTTGACTTCATTACAATCATTCATCATCAATTCATGTAAATATACAACCATAAGATATTTAAAACAATATTAAACTGCAGCTAATACTGACATTACATTTTGTAAAGCACTGATATAGAATGTACACAGATATCTACCACATTAAAATACACAGCGCTACCAGCTAAACGCTGTTTAATGAAAGCAAACATTACAAAACCTTCCACATTAAACTCCTTTGATGCAAAGCAACACAATCTAAGCCCACAGTGTAAAGAAAAACAGACGCTTAAAAAAGAAGAAGAAAAAAAACAGGGATTAAACTCAAAGTGTTTGAGGGGTGAGGCGTTTCCCCTCACCCTCCTCATCTCCGCTCGGCTCTTTAGTTCATGGCCTGCTGAAGCAAACATATGAGGTTCACTTCAAGAAAGACAGAAGAAGAATGGAAATGATAAGAGGCTGCAAACATGAGGATCAGAGCAGGTAGAGATACAGTATTCTGTGTTGGCCAAAAGAAGGTAATGAAGGAGAAAATGGTTTGAAAATAAGGTTAGAAGGTTAAAATGGAACAAAATGAGAAGATGGGTGGCAGGAAAATGAATGGCAGAGGTTGAGTGGTTTATGACAAAGGCAGCAAAGAGATGGTGAGAATGTTGTCAGAAATCAAGAAAAGAGCCTTTTGTATTCAAATATAGGATAATATTCAAAATGGACTCAAAAATGGTTCATGAGTACCTTATGAGTAAGGTAGGCAGTAAAAAATCATTGTGTTTTGATAATTTGCTTTGCTGGAGGATGGATGGGACGTTCACTCTAAACAGTGGAAGGGCTAAAGGATGACAATGACAATTAGAGTATGATTCATTATCAGAACAAAGAGCATGGGCAGGGTCTATGCAGTATATTTCTATACATTGGCCGTGCGTGTCTTCAAGGAATTAAGTCATCTGAATGTTGCTATGGAAATAAGCGTTGCTCATGATAATTCATGTGATTTTGAACTTGAATGGAAATTAACCATATTTTTCCTCTACACTTTCATAAAAAAAAAACATTATTTCACTTCAGGGGAAAACAGATTTTCATCAAGTCTGACATCCAATATTCCACCTTTGTTGAGTGACAGTGCCAAGTAGCAATCATTTGACAATTTGCACAGTGAGGCTCAGCGTGAACAAATGCAACCTGCCAAAGGGAAACAGTGTTTGTGTCAAAAACTGCACAATAAAACCCGGCCAGAGGCAATGTTTTAAGTACAGCAATCTGCATCAAGCTGAGAAGCACCTGGCTTTCCTCAGGGTCAATGCAATCACACAATCATTGTTCAGTGTTAAGGTGTCCACATTGTCATGGTCCTAATAAATAAGACTTAATTAATGTTCCACATGCCGTGGAAAAATTTTGCCTAATTTTTTTAGATCAATTAATTCCAAAGAGAAGCGCGTTTCCTGCAAAAACAACAATAGCCGACACTTTCCTATCGATGCCCATCAGATAAAAAGACTTGTAAGCCAAATAGCTGTTAAATGTGACGATTAGCTCCTCTGTTCATCCAATCCGTGTACCCTTCGTTCTTTGGTTATTTGTTTCAAAACCAAATCAAAATAACAAATAAATGATGTGGTTATTTTGTTTTACTGACTTAAAACCAAATCATAAATACAAAAAAAACAGACAAGCAGTGTTTTTCTGTTTTAAGATTGGATCTTGTTCCGTTTGTGTGATATTTGGATATTTAAGGGAAACTAGGATGAGAGCTTCATGTTTTAAACTCACCACACATACTGGACCCACAAACCGATTTTTACTACCGGACAAAAAAGCAACGCATAAGTCACACAACTGATGAACGGTGAATTGAAACATTCTTCATACATTAATAAATCAAACAACAACAAAAAGGATCTTACATAAAGCATGATATGAGATTAAAGGAGTCAGAGGTGGTGTAATGAATCTTCTTAAATGTCTGAATGGTTGGCTCCATCCTACCTTTCGGAGCTTTTGTTGTTTTGTGATCCAGGTCGAACACTGAGATCCTCCAATCAAATGACTCTGGCGGTGCCAATAGCTAAGCGTAAAACCAGAGGAGACCGGGCTTTTGCCGTAGCGGCTCTGAGTCTCTGGAACAGCCTTCCTCTGAATGTCAAAATGGCCCAGTCCATTCATGTTTTTAAGTCATTGTTGCAAACCCATCTTTTTGCTTTGGCTTTCAACACAAGTTGAGCAGATCCCATGTATTTTATTATTATTGTTTTATGCTGTATATTTTGTGACTGTTTTTACATTGTATTTTATAATGTTTGCTGTACAGCACTTTGGGCAGTTGTAGCTGTTTTGAAATGTGCTATATAAATAAAGTTGATATTGACATTCTGGTGCTAATTGTGTCTTGTGATCAACTTCCATGTGTGTCAACGGCTGCGATTCGTGGCTAGTTGACTTTCTAACAAAATGTCATCAACACACAAAGTACGCCTCTTTGCCATCCGTGTGAGGTGGACAACATGCTACATTCATCAAACGCAGTAGAGTATAAGTCCTCCCCTCGTCTGTGGGTCACTCAGTGTAGTGAGCTTAAAGCATGAAGCTCTCGTTCATAGTTTCCCTCAAATACCCAAATATCTCACAAACAGAACAAGGTTTAATTTTAAAACAGAAAAATGCTGCTTGTCTGGTTTTTTATTTTTCTGTATTTCTGTTTTTGTTTTATGTCAGTGAAACAAAAATAACCACATAAATAGAATAACCAAAGAATGAAGGGTACACAGATTATATCCCTCTGGCTACATCACACTGGCATCTGTAACATAAGGATGTGCTAACTAGCAATGTAGCTTCAGATGACACTGCTCAGACTATTGCCAAACTTGTGCCTGTTTATTGAAATGACATTAAGCTCCTAAAGCTCTCCTTATCAGCAAGTCTCTCCTGATCTTGTTTCCATAATCTGCTTAAACTCAAATGTATGAACGTTGCAGCATCCGTAGAGCATCCGTCCCTGAAAAACTCAACAGCCGTGACGTTCAGTCAGCTGATTAAGATTGTATTTAGTTGTATTTGGCATTAATAAGTAAATACAGGATGAGTAGATAGACTGCCACAGTAACACAGATAAAGAGAGATCAGAAGAACACGGGGCCAAAGCGATACGACTCAGTTCAGCTAAATTTACTTCCAACAGGGATTCATCTTTGTCTAAAAGAGATGGAACCCTAGTTTTACAACAATATAAAAAGAAAAGAAAAGAAAAACTTGAAAAGTCTGCATTTCCTGAATAAAATGTCAATGTGAAATATTCTGCTGAGCGATGCATGAAATTATACAGACACGGACAAATGATGAGGCATCATCAAATATTTTGGAAAGTGGAAGAATTCTGCAGCGAATTATGAACTTGTGAGTCAAAAGTATCTTCTTTACTGTTTGTATTCTGTCATGAAATAAATTGTTCCATTTAAAAAAAATATCCAAGCAGTTCAAAATAAAATATAAAAAATAATTAAATTGAGTTTCTGGGAAATTAATCAATAATTATTTCATGAACCACTTTGCAAATAAGTATGAGAAAAATGTTCACGCATTTTACAGTATCATTGTTTAATGTATTTTATGATATTAATATTATTACTTAAATGTTACTGGTTCTTCTATAATAAAAAAAAAGTCATAGAGAATTATCATTAAAACAACATTGTATTTAGAAAAAATGTACATATAAATAGCTGTTTACTCATAATTTAATAGAAGATTTACATTTTTTTTAGTACTGATAATGAAAAAAAACATATTTAAATCTATGTCAGAGCGATGCTGGTTAAAGGTTAAACAAAAGTAAAAAGTGTAGTCTTATTTAAATAATCATTAAAGATAAGTATTATTTAATATATAAACTATTATTGTTTTATGTGTATACTATTATTATTGTTATTGCATCATTGATTATCATGTATTATCATAAAATTGAGGTATTCTAATATAGAAAACACAGCAAGAACACTGAA
The DNA here is from genome assembly GCF_900634775.1 of Gouania willdenowi. Lineage (NCBI taxonomy): Eukaryota > Metazoa > Chordata > Actinopteri > Blenniiformes > Gobiesocidae > Gouania > Gouania willdenowi. Next base: position 42,295,704 of record NC_041047.1, read on the forward strand.
TTATTCAAAAAGCACTGAATAGATAGAAGGGTTATTTTGAAATGGTTTCTGCTAAAATCATAATCTTTGTTGAGTCCTAAAAAAATCTTCTCTTTTTTGGTGTCCTGGAGACTAGTCACATTGGTTGTAAACATTAGTATTGACCATTTCCCAGATGGAGGTCACATCCAGAGTGACATCCACATGAAGAGTGGCTTTAAGGCAATAAGTGAAGCTAAGCCTGAGGTAAAGTTTGGTTCTGTGGAATATTGTGGAAAAGAGCAGCAGCACAGCAGCGGTTAGCGTAGCGAGTAGCAGCACCTGTAGCAAAGATGCTAAAGCAGGAGAACCTGCCTCTAACAGACAGAACACAGGAGGAGAACTATCCAGGGGACATGAGGAGGACTCAGGGACAGAGAGAAGAGAAGAAGACGATGGCCAAAGTTCTAGTATGGACATTAAGATGAGCTGCTGCTATTGGCCAATAAAGACAAGGCAGGCCTCGGCTGTGAAATATGTAAAAAAATAGTTGTGAGGATACAATGTTCTTCATGGCTGTTTTTTTAGCTGTTTTGGACACATAGAAAAGGTAAGCACAAATTGTATTTTCTTTTCGGCTGTGCTGCTCATTCATTAGATGAGTTATGGTGTTAAAGTTTGTAGATATTTATGTTTTTGTGTTCTGAAACTTTAGTGTGGACAAATTAGTGGTGATTTTACACTGTCCTTGGTGCTGAAACATGGCAGATTTTGACAGCTATCACTCAGAGAGAGAGACGGATGTGCTCTGTAACGGACAATTGTCCATGCTTCTTTAATGCTGATTCATCATTATTTTATTAGATTAGGCCCATTCAGGAGCGAAAGGCGCTTTAAAAAAATGGTCTCTTACTGCCGGAACAACACCCAGCGTTTGCTCCGGGACCTGATGATTTACAAATTAAACACTGCCTAACCCCACTAGATCCCTCTACCTAACCCAAAAAATGCCAATATAGCTCCTCGGGTGTTAGCAAAAGGTGTCATAAATTAGCGCAACAACACTTAATGACAGCTTTCATGACACCTCATTCATAATGACAGCGTAATATCAGCCTTAAGTATAAAACTAAAAGTAAAATGTTACCCACATTTCTAATGCATTTAAAGTCCCAGGCAAACTTATACTTAATAATGTAGTGATAAAGCCTAGTTTATCACAGTATGAAAACTTGCTCAAATGTCTTCAGTCAAAACGCTAAACTGGGAGATCTAGTGATTAGTGGCGGTGATGTTGTATCCCTCACTGCTGTGTGTTATCCTTCATGGCTCCATGGGCGTCCAAGCAGGAAGCTGATAGTACAGCAGTGACAGAGCTGCCGTATATTTCATCTGAAGATGAAAACGTGTCCTTGATAATGCTGGTCGGAGCGAAGGCTTGTGTATGTAAAGCACTTCAGGTCCATTCTAATCTTGCTCTAACAGCGACGGGAAGCTCGTTTGAAGACAGATGGACCATTGCACTGGATTCTTCCTGCAGCTTTATCTTTGTGGTGGGAAGTGTAATGCACAGCCTGTCTTCAGGTAAACACACAATCACATGACGGCATGTATGAACACACACACTTCATGCAGAGGGGACGTTTTACTCCTAATGGATTCCACTGTCATGCTTTCATTTTCCTTTCCCTCCTTCCTATTTCCTTCAGGGCCATGACAAAGAGTGCAAACAGTCCCTTTACCAATCTGTCACTCAGCTGCCCCAACCATATTCCTCACACCCACATTAACACAATTCATGACAAACAGCCTGTGTGTACGTTCCACACAACCATAAGACATTGTATGTCTTATGGTTATTCCAATTCATGAATGACTGTGTGAGTATGTGTCAGAAAGCCTCTTCACAGGAATGTCCAGAGATTAGAAAAAGGCTTTTTATCTGAAGGCTTTTGCTAAATATCAATAAAAGCTGTTGCAGGGTCCACATCTCAGCAAAGAGTCATAAATAAAATCTGTTTTCCCTGTGCTCGCTCCTCCTCTCTTCATATCTGCATGAATGCTGGTGGATAGAAAGGCAAAATTCTGTCTAATGGTGTCACAGCCAATAGATTTTTATGTGACATGAATAATTGTATTTCACTCACTCATATTCTAAGCATAAGTATTATGCTAAGAAAAGTCTTGCTCTCCTCTTCTGTAATACTTAATGGGTATACCTGTAGTGAAAATGTATATAACAAAACATATGTTTAATGTATTACCAATACACAAAATAAAAGCGCCTTTTTATAAAAAAAAAAAAAACACATTAAAATGACTTTTTAGAACGATTTTATACTTTCTGGCATCAACTATGGAGATCGCCGTTTTGGACAGAATATGACAGTTACGTTCATCGGCCTGGCCTGTCGCTTTAAATAACTGGTGCATTGTGGGAGATAGAGGCACAACAGGTCTGTTTACATTGTGGGAAGTGTAGTTTTTCTGTTCGTGCTTGACTCTAAACAGCAGTGTCTATCCACCCCTTAATTGATAAAAGTGCAGAATCCGGATTGTAAGTTAAGAGAGGCTTTCTCACCAACTACCTGCTTCTTGTATGTGGCCCTGTGGAGACTCAGCATGCAGAATTAGCCTAACAGACAGAGCTGTTAGCAGCAGAAACAAGGCTGTATAGTTCGGTGTTGGAAGTGCACAAACATGGCGAGCAACTGTGATTAAAAACTGCGTGAAAGAATGTCTGTTCATTGACGGGAGGATGCGCCGAGGATCAGCACCTGACGGAGCTATAAAGGAAAAATAAAAGCTTGAGATTTTCTGTGAAGAAATTCTGTCATGGTCGCATCTGATTTCAGACGTAACTTTTGCTTTGTGCCCATTAACTTAGCCTAGCTTAGCTTGCAGATCCCTCTCTAGCAGCTTGGCTTGAAGCGGTCCTTGCATCTGGATAACTCTTAGTGTTGTTAGTTGGCTTAGAGATGCAAAATAAATGTTTGTGTGGGTTTTTTCTCTTGTTATAGCAACCATTAGCTTTACACTCACGCTTTACACAGAAACTGTAGACCAATGGAACACTGTTGCCTAGCAACAGCTAATAGGAATCAACAAACATGCGACATATTCTGTCCATAGTTTTTTTTATAAAAAGGTGCATATATTTTGTTTATTGGTAATACATTAAAAACATTTTATATATACATATTGTTTAAAATATTACTACCACATTAGACAGAAAATCACAAAGGAATGCAGAGTGTTATAAGGGGGTTGGAGCGTCCATCTTCCTAAAGTGAAGTCTCGCGGGATGAGATTTCACAAGAGTTACGAGGCTCAAAAATTTAAATGGAAAAACGTTCAAAGTGTAATTAAACTTTGTCAACTTTTTTTAAATATCACTTATTTTGTTAAAACCTGTAATGAAAACACAGCTACTGCTACACTCCAGGATAATCTCCTACAGTTGAACACAAAGCTGTATTCCTCCATGTGTCACCGTCATTCTACTTTCCCTGAAACTCCTCAAATGGTTTTGCTGACAAAATACAACCTGGAGTTAACTTTACAAATATGTTCATTTGTTGATGCTCCCACTGTGCATGGCCAACGGCTTCTTTGTGTACACACAGCATCACTTCCTGCCTGGACCGAGGTAAAGGCGCCGGGAATTGAGCTATCTGTCTGTCTGAGACACAGACAGCCACTCCTGCATCATTCCTTGTAAGCGGCAGACTCAATCACAATAATAGCCTGCTGCGCTGGCACTACGCACTCCCAGCGGCTCCTCCGGGGAGATCCATGTGATGGGGAGGATGAGGACGGAGTGGCAGGAGGAAGAATGGACCTATGAGGGAGGAGATGGGGCTGTCTTCTTTCCTCTTCTCACCCTGTGTGTGTGTGTGTGTGTGTCTGTCTCTCTGGGGATAATGAATCAGGGATGGAGAGTGGGTCTCACGGAGAGTGGTCAGCGCATAAATAACGCCTGCAGAATAGAGGCCCTATTATAGTGTTGCAGCATGAATCCAGCTTTCAGTGTCACACACAAATACACACAGGCATAGACACATTCTAAATTGGAAAATAGGCGGTGTGGTACCATAACAACGCCTATGCACTCATAAAAAGCTTTCAGACAAATGGCAATCTGTCTTTTAGCATCAACTGGAATTTCTCAACAAGGTTGACAGATTTCACATTTGTTTATGGGACGTAAGAACAATGTGCAAAAAACAAATCAAAAATCCCACAGTTTTTTAAAGCAGCACTCAATATTTAACAGACACGGGCAAAATCTCTAAAGGTTTAGGGGTATTAAGACGTGTGCAAACGTCACTCCACATGCTAATAAGTTGTACAAACCCCAGGGAATCAGGAGTACGCAACTGCTGCACGTCCCACTGTGCCCACAATCCATTTAGCGCGTTTTCCTCTAATGAATATATATAGTAGGCGGAGCTCACAAAGGGGGCAAAGAAAGGGGAGGAGGACATGCAAATAAATTAATGCAGTGGTGCCAATGCAATTCACCGAATCTGGAACTGTTTGCAGTGATTGTTTTAGCACAGGAAAAAAGTACGACTCACAAGCAGCAACACACACGCAGAGATCTGCAGCAGTAAATGTTGACACAAAACACAGCAGAGATGGAAAAAAAAGGCTCTAGAAAATAATTCAAACAAAACGATAGTCAATATTAACAGCCACTGAATGAGATAAAGTGTGAGTTGATGGAAGGAGCATCAGGCCAGGATCAGATGGCACAATGTTCACATATGACAGCATGGTGACACAGCACTACTCAGGAGCTCAGACCTGCTGGATGATGCTCAGTAGATCATCTTCAAATGGTGTAGACTGATTGACAGACTGTGTTGCTGCATTAACTCAGATCAATGGCATCAACAAATCAATAGAACGGTTTCCGTCCAAATCTGCCTGTTTTTCATGGAATATTCAAAGCAAAGTTACAGGACCTGATGGATCAGCCACATTAAATTGGGGAGAAAAAATATCAATAGGTTTTAAAGTATTTTTGTTTTGTTTTGGGTTTTTTTTAAACATTTTTATTTGTTTATTTAGTTTTTACATTGTTAAATGTAGGCTTCTGTGCACTCACATCTCCACAATGAACGAGCAAAATGCTGATTTAAATAGGGCGGTCTCCACCACTTCTGCATGTGCACTAATTATTGCTGCATTATTAGTGAATTCCTCGCAGCAAGGGATTTAAGGACGCAACTGGTTTAACACCCTTTATTTCAGATCTTAGTAAATCCACCCAAGAGATTACGCTACATCTGCACACAATCAAAATACTCCCCCTTTATTTTATTTTTTTACAGGAATATATCCGTCTTAGTTTAATTTGTATTCTTAAATCATCCATCCATTTATTTTCAGACCCACTTGTTCCTGTTTTCAGGGTTGTGGGGCTCTGCCTGTGCCTTTCTCTGGCTCACACTGGGCGTTGGGCAGGGGTACACCCTGGACAGGGCACCAGTCCATCGCAGGGCAACACACAGACAGACAACCACTCACACACACATTCACGCCTACGGGCAATCTAGAGGCTCCAAATAAACCTAACAGTCATTTTTTGGATTGTGGGAGGAGGGCGGAGTACCTAAGGGGAACCTACGCAGCAGGGGGAGAACATACAAACTACAAACAGAAGGGACCCAAGTGTCCACCCCAGGGCTTGAATCCAGGACCTTCTTGCTGTGAAACAGACATGCCAACAACTAATCCACCGTACGCCCGTTCTTAAATCAGCTTTTTGTTTTTACCTTTCATTATCTCCCAATGCAGAACACAGTTTTCTTTACACTCTCACTCTCTAATTGTTCGGTGGGGAATAGAACAAACACCTTGCTGTATGTTTTCTCTTTGCTGATACAGTAACTCACTTTCATTTTATGCTTTTGCCAATCAGCTCCAACACTTAGTAAACACAGTAGAATAGAAAGATTCTTCAAAAGCCATCATTTAGACCTGACTCTTGGTTCCTTTGTCTTCACTTGTTCTATCATGGATTGCACAGCAAGAAAAGATCATTTCTGTTACGGTCCGGTGTGGGTGTGGACCCAAATGCAAGGAGAGATGGAGGCAGGATAGCAGCATAATGTTCCTGGAACCAGTCCATGTTTTTATTCTCCAAAAGGGGAGCAAGACAGACACAGCAGGACGACAATGAGCCTAACAACATCACACAATGATCCCACAGTCATACTGTGTCCAAGCACACAGCTAAATAGTGATGGAAGCTTGATTGGGAATGGGCCACACCTGGGTGAAAACATGAGGGAGCTAATCAATCACCAACCAAGCACACAGACAACACTGGGGGTGGAGCCACAAACAGGAATCCCTGAAACACAGACAAGAGTTAAACACATGACTAGACACAAAACCAAATAAACAAAGACCCAGAATAACTAAAAGAGAACCGTAAGGGCTAAATTAACAGAACCTGACAATTCCATTCGTAGTTTTCAGCTCACATTGAGAGAAATGCAAAGTGCACCAAAGAAAAGACTCCAGTCTGTCACAGGATCAACTACTTAGACACATGAACTATGTGGGAGGAAACACGTTGAGAACATGCAAAGCCCACACAGAAAAGATTCAAAACCACACAAATTGTGATTTTATTTTAGTAATTCCATCTGTGTAGCGCAAGATGATTCCAAATACACCACCTGATTCTTTCAGAAGTGGTTTTAGCACATTGGATTGAATAAAGGATGATGCAGTTGATAGATTAACAGTATGATTTAAATCACAATCACAAAAAAGTGATGAGTATGGCATTAAATCCTGTTTTAAATCTAGTTTTTCCCGAACCGCATTTATCTATTTCTTTATTCTTTTTTATTTCTTTATTTTTTTAAATTATGTTTGATTTATCACTTGGCCAGAGAGCTGCACAAATGGAGAACTGTGCTGTGAATGTCGCTGCTAAAGTGCTGACAGGCTGAAGTTTAATGCAGATCTTTCCTTCTGTCGCCATCTTTTTCCTCTCCTAGAAGAACAAGTGGTTGGATTGCAGAGTGTGTTAAGTGTGATTAGGTAATGTTTTAAATGGAAGTGGCTAACACCAGGAGGCGGATCATTAATGCATGTTCTTTACTTGTATTTAGCTGTGGGTGCTGAAGGTTTCATGTAAAGAGGAGTCAGTGCTGCTCACTGAAAACTCAATTATGAAGCAGAATTATTAACATCTACTACACATTCTAATTTCCTTGTAATGTAATCAGGTTATCTGTCCTTGGTGAAACTTTAGTCACATTTTTAGATTCCAAAACATTACACAATTTTTATTTCTTAAGATTACTTGTTTTTATTCCAGAAATGTGTAAGAAAGTGTTAAAGTCAAAGGCAACAGTTTGAGATGGTTGCCATTGGGGTAAAAAAAAAGAAAAATAGAATTAAATATATAGATAGCCTCAATATTTACACAAACCACAATGTGTGTAACATAAGCAAAAGTGCAAAAATGACTAGTAACATAATTGATAATGTTGACTACAAACCTGTGATTTAATGTTGTAAATTCATGATATAATCAGGTCGGCGGCCGCTTTGTGGTTAATTTTTTGCTGCAGTACCATACATGAACTGCTGGGCGCAGTGTCGCTTCACTGTTTACATTGTGAAGAAGGATTGCGAAACAGAAAAATACGATGGTCACATGACTAAAGCGCCAAAAAATAATTGTATTTTTAAAACAACAAAAAACGTTTTTTGTTGTATGCAAACTCCACATATAAACAGTCTGCAAACCATTTTTGCATCTCTCCACAAAGTAATCCATTCTGATGAGTATAATCTTAAATAAACAATGGGATTCACTTCTACTGATACTCACAGCTGACCAAACTTCAGCTAAAGTGCCTTTAGTTATTGAACTTTTCCATCATTGTGTAAAATCATGGATAACATTTGGACCTGGTGTGTTTGAATGCATCTTTAGTCCAGCGGTTCCTTCGGGGCAAACAAAACTTTTAGGCAACAAGTGCTTATAATAACCTCAAAGCCGCTCTGTTTATCACTGATTAGGAAAGCTAATAGGAGCCTAAGCCAGTGGCTGTAATAGAGATTTAGAGATTCATGAATCACCTCTTTGCTTTCCCATTTCCGTCATCTAAGTGTTGCTGTTTGACCTTTATTTACACCTTATGCAAGCTCATTGCACTCCAAGAGGACATCCGTGTGCATTATCAAAGGAAAGATTGAGAAACTCCAGGCTTTGCTACTTTTTTTTTTTTACATCTTTCAGCTATTCGTCCTTCTACCCGTTGCCTCCTGTATATTGTCTGAACTATCTCCTTTCCACCAGTGGCTCCTATTCTTTGGTAAGCAAAGGCAATCGTGGCCCACTGCGGGGAAGGAGAATGAATACTGAAAGGCCTTTTATCTCGTTCTCTCTTTATTTCACCCTCTCTCCCTCATGTTTTCATTCCCCGCTTCCTCTCTTTATCTCTCCCCTACTCTTTGTCTGCGTCTCTAGAGATTGCCCTGAGAATCGCATGCATGCAGAATGCTGCGTGGCTTTTCCAATAGCTGCGTTAGCTAACACAATTATCAAGTGGGCCAGTCTGACCCACCTTCACATTGCTGCCTCTGCCTTTACAACGCTGGCCTTGGTTAGACAAATACTGAGCACGGCCTGTGGAGGACAAACCTATTGGCCTGTGAAATAAACATCTATTAGGTGCTTGAGTCCATACTAGCTCAGCCTTAGGGGATATTTACAGTTCACTGCAAATATAAAAATATATATAGACGCGCAAGGATGATAAAACTGTTTGATCACATACCCACAGGTAAAGGGAGGGAATTGGATCTAATTATAATGCTACAATCATCATGTATGTATATTAGTAATTTACATCAAACACAATTCCTAAAGTCAATGCACTGATCACCATAGCCACAGAGGCCATGGTACGATCCTCAAGGGAGCATAGTGAGAGTGATAATGGAAAAACACGTGAAACACTCCAACAAGTGTCCTCAATGAAGTCCATTGGGTTCTTTGTTCAACAATTATACACTAGCTTTATATGGAAATATCTCTCATCTAATTTATTTTACTGCTTTTAAACTCTATATACTGCCGTCTGGGCAATGACGTTAGAGGATGGATGCCGTTATTACCGAGAAGCATTCCACCACTTAGTTAGCAGTGTGTGCGGGCAACACGAGCTCAGTCACGTTAATTCATCTTTAGTTGTGTGTGTTAACGTGATTTTGTTTTTGCTGCTTGGACCAAAAACATGCTTTAGATCAGTAATTCCCAAACATTTCATAGTCCCGCACCCCTTCAGACATTTAACCCGAAGCTATGTACCCCCTAAAAAACATAATGTAATGTCAGATACAAAGTAGCCCAACAGTGAAATGTGTCTCTTTATTTTACCTATCCTATATTAATGTTTAATAAAAAAATAAATAATAATAATAATCTGTAAGCACACAAAAAAACATATAATTCAGAATAATTAGATTTATCTAATTAATTAGCCTAAGGGTATATTATCAGTGAGAAACAACATATCTTATTTTGGGAAAATAAATCAACCAAAAAGCAATATGGCTCTCGCCATATTTGCGCTTTTTTGATGATATTTTTTTGCGAGAAGGTAGTCTCATGTCCAATGTTTATATTGTGACAATGGAGGCTCATGACTGCTAATTTGTTTATATTCCAGTTTCCAAAGTTGTCACACTGTCTTTAATTTCTATTCACATACCCCCTATGACATTTTGCATACCCCTGGGGATACTCGTACCCCACTTTGGGAACCTAGGCTTGTGATGGAAAAACTTATGCTTGGAACTGAAGTTTGAAAAATGATGTGGTACAGCCAAGAACAAGTGGTTGGCTAGGGTTTGGTCACCAACTTCCAATTTAAATACAGTATGTCAGAGTGAAATTTATTCTCAGATGCAAAAAATAATTAATAAATTGTGTTACAATAAAATAGAGCAGCAGAGTTCTCTGTAGCCACACTCTGTACTGTTACAGCTTCCATATCTTTGCATTCTGCACCTGCAGCTTTCATTTAGATATCTTATGAATTAATATTTAATATAAAAATGTAACATTGTTATCGTAATTTATATTTATACTTCATGACTTACTATATATATATATATATATAGCCTATATTGGAGTAGTTGATTTAAAACTGGTGTTTACAGCATGAAAGTACACTCACTACTACAACTTGCTGCTGTAAAAAGAAACAAATACATGTCAAGTGTCATCTTCATACGTAAATTATTCTAATCTAATGAAACATCTCTCAGCGGTACACACTGCTACTAGTGGCCAAAACAAATAACGCTATTATGGCTGCTATTAGTAGCAAGTCAGGTGACATCAGAGAAGGACATGAAGCCCATGAGCACTGAAAATAATAAAATTATAATGTCTGCACTACCACATCCAGATGTGGTAGTGCAGACATTATTGCTATTCATGTTCTTGTTCTTAGGGATACAAACATTGTCTGGGCAAATGATTGTAGGTACTGTAGGTGCTGCTACTGTTAAAATGATCAAAAAAGGTAACAAGTGCTGTTAACAGCAGTAATCTTATAGTGAAACTTGTGGGTTTTTTTCTTTTTCATTTTATGAAGTCAGATGTTATCTGTAGATTTTATTGAACTGCCAATTTTATACTGAATCTTATTTTATCAGAAAAAAAATATCTGACCCATGACTCAGACATTTAAAAAATGAGCGCCACCAAGAAACAACCTCTGGTGCTGCTTGAGAACCAGATCAAAATTGTTGTGTGCACCCCTGGTTATGACATAAGAGCCTTATGTCATAACCAGGGGTGTACACAATGTTCAGAAGTGTGCAATACAAATGCATAAAGGACTAAATAATGAAGTACGTTAGGACACTAGACATGTAGTGTTTGTTCAAACAATAACATTGTTAAAGCAGATTCCATATAAATGACCCTGTGTTTAATAGCTTTGCAGCCAGTGAATTGTGCAACAGAAATACTTTTTACTTTTAAAAGTACTTTTGAATACATTTCAGAGCCTGTACTTTTTACTTGTACTTATATTTGGATCAGTACTTTTTACTTTTACTCAAGATGGTTTTTTTATATAGGTACTGGGTACTTTCATCATCTCTGATTAAAGGTAAGGTAGGTTATTTTTAAAAGGTATTTTGTCAAACAACATTTTTACTGTCTTCACCCCAGAGACTTAAAATGTGTTAATGGGAAAACCCCTAATTTTCTAGGGGGACCAAGAACATGTAACATTTTACATACAGCACACAAAACAACCAATACTGACAAAAAGACAATTTTGCTTGCAGCCCCAACCCCTGTTAACCCACAACCCCCCCCCACCCATCACCCCACATCTCAGGGTACACATACACTTACACATAAGTATATACAGTAAATACATACACATACATCATACAACCAAATACTGCAGACATACAGTACATGCACATATAATGCATATATACATACACAGGCACACATATATAACATGTACATATCTACGTATACATAGCTAGTTGGAGTTGAGAATAAATAAATAATAATAATAATAATAATAATAATAATAATAATAATAATAATAATAATAATAATAAAATGTCATTGAAACATTGAAGTAGAAGTACCGTTACTTGATTAAAATTGTTCTCAAGCACAAGTAAACAATAGCTCAATTAAATATTATTCAAAGTAAAAGTTACTAGTTAATATCACCCCATGTGTACTTTTGGTGATAAATCTTTTGATCGGTTCCCTTGCATACAGTAAACATCTCATGTATAAACTTCAAAAGGTAGAGACAAAATTTTGCACAATTGGTATAAATACATTTATGTACTCTAAAACTGAGAAAATAACCAGCATTCAGTGCAGTTTTGGCACAGTGCATTACGTTTAATCTGATTGGTCGGTTATGATGTGATGCGTTTGATTGTTGTCTGGACATTTCATTTTTTGTAGTTTCACAATGTCCTTTGATCATTTTAAAACGAAAAATAATATCTTTCTATTTTAATCATAATTGAATTGAAATTGAGTTCAGATGATTGACTTTGTAATTGTAATGAGCATAGAAATTCTATAAAAAACTGTAATTCACAATGTAATTAAAAAACACAAACACTGTGGAATCATAGTACAGTTCTATGGCTTACAGTTAACAATTATTAAAATATGTTTCATATAAATATGTTAAGGTTTCATTTATTCAGACAACTTTTGTCAGGAAATGTGATCTTCTGTCATATCAACTGTCAGTCTTCCTCATAGGTGATGCATCCCTACTTATATCAAGTTTACCTGTTACCTCTTGAGGATCATTTTTACTATTTATATTTTGTGATTAATTGTGATTGAATTTTAGGAATTGAGACCATAATTGTAATTCAATTTCAGGGGGAAAATAACAATTATAATTTTATTTGTAATTGGAAAAATAATCATAGTCGAGTTGTAATTGAACATGGATAATTAAAGATGTAATTGTAATTTAAAAATGTAATTGACCCCAATCCTGCCAGCAGCTGGCACTAAACGGTGGATCGGAGACTCAAAAATTGTGATTTTAAATTAGGTCAAAAAACACAATGCAAACATTGAAACAATTATTTAATGAATATAAATGTTGCCACTTGTCAAAGTGTTTAAACTATTTCCCTGTGATGGATGCTGCACAGGCACTGATGCTTCGTATCCCCACAAACAAGCAGCAGGCATTAAGCTAAGCCAAGTGCATGAGAGGAGGAGCCACTCATATGAAAATATCTGCAGTGATATAAAGGGGAAGGTGCTGCACACTGGCTGTGGATCAGACATTATCAGTCCCCCTAGAGATGCAGCCATTTGCAGGTAAATGAAGGCCCTGCGTTTAAAGCTAATTGGATCAACCGACAGCGGCACCTTTTCTGTAGCGGAGGTCAACTCATATTATTCACATCCAGGTAATTATGTATTGCGTGGATGACTTTTTGTCAGCCTACTATTGAAGGTCTGAGCTCAGCACAAGAAGAGAGAAGGTTAAAGTGGCCGCCGGCGTTCGGGCGCAGAACGCAAACAAGGTGAAATATTATCATAGCAGCGCGACAGGAGTGCAGCAAAGGGACCAATCACACGAGCTGTGGAATAGAGATGTTTTTTGTTTTTTTTTTAGTTGGGGGGACTTTGTTTACCATCATGGGTTCTTCAAAACTTTAAAAAATGACTATTTAAAATAAGCATTTTATTTCAAGCAAGTCTGACAAAATCTTTCGGACAGTTACATCAGCTGCTCTCAGGCACTCTTCCCTGTGTGTGTCTCCGTTTTATCAAACACACACACACACACACACACATATGCAGTGGGAGACGTGGCTTCTGTCCCAGTGCATTAAAAAGCCCATTATTCAACTAATTAATAACTTAATTAAAGCTCACTGCCACGTCAGCCGTGCTTGATTACATCATTATTAGGAGTAATTGGGAATTTCTTTAATGGCACCTTGTGAGAAGAGAGACACACAGAGAGAGGAGCATCTTCCACAGCTGTGGAGTGCAAAGCAAACATTTAGAATGAATGGCTGGATAATTTGTGTTAATTATATACTTAAAAGCAAATTGATTCACCAGTAAATCATCGTCTTGGTTGAGTTTTGAGTAAAAAACTTGAAATGTTTGTATAAAGAGTTCCCCAAATCAAACCCTATTCTCAGGACCTGATCTAATCAGCTCTGTGCATGTTGCTATGATGGTTGAGTCTGGTGTAAATATTCACATATTACAGTCCATTCTATGTTTCTGAGGTAGTTCCAGTCGCTGCAGGACCCCGACACGTGTCAGACGAAAACATCTCTCACAGCGTGTGTTCCCAACAGCCCATTCCAAAACTGTGCCAAGAAATCTCTACTGACACTTTAAAGCCAAATAAGTGTGCACAATAAGTGACAGTAAGAAGCGCACACAGAGAAAATCACTCATCTGCAATGACTCCATCAACATTCCATCAGGTCGTTATAGTGTTAGAGTATGAGCGCTTTGATGCACAATGTCAAACCGCTCTGTGTGCGACTGCAGTAAGTGGGATACAGGGACATGATAACCAGTTCAACATTCCGTCATTATCAGGCATTTTACTGCATGTGTTCTCACCCGACCCACAAAGGAAGCATATTAAAGACCATCATCACTGCTCTGCATTTGTATAGTCATTAGTTTGATGGTAAAATAGGGGAAATGTCCACTACTGGCACAGTTTAAATTATACATATTGTCACAGAATCTTTACCATGAATACTACAGGGTGACAGTATAACAGCGTGCTCAGGCTAGTTGTATCTAGACAGCCATCACACCACCACCCACCACCACTGAGAAGCAGATATACTCAATTAAAGCCTTTTAAAAAGAAAAAAAAACAATACCACATAAACTGTGTTTTTTTAGAAACAGTGAAATGTAGGACAACTTGATAAGTTGTCACTGGCCACAGTTACATGATGTTTTTTTTTTTTTTTTTTTTAATTCCGAATAAGTTATTCAACTATTCGAAATGAAAGTGTTTTGTTTCATTTAATATCACCCGTCCGATGAAGCCCGTTTCGTTTGCTGATGTCTGTGTGTGTAATGAATCCATGTGTCAGCATGAATCCACTCTTTGCATTATATCCATGAATTCTAAGGCTCTTACTAAAAAATAGTCTCAGATCTAGTCCGGGCCGCCATCTTGGATGATGTCGTCACCCCGCATCATCGCGACTGGCCGAGCATGTGGAATTAAACGTTTAAAATCAGAATAAACCAGCAACCTAATTCGGATTTAGGTTCAATTCAGATTTTCATTTGCATTTGGAATTAAGTGTTTACAAGGTCAGCTTAAAGAAGATACTGCTATATACTGGCTAACTGCATGGGTGTAGCATCCAGATGTGGCGCCTTAGGCGAGATTTTCTTTGACGCATCCCCTCACAAAAAAAAAATCTATACATAAGCTACATTTATAATACGCAGTAACTATACAAAGGCTGTACAAAATATTTGAATACAGCTATTTGCAAACTATGTATAAAAAGTTATTTTACAGGGTGAGACATCTCGTGGTGTTTATTGCTGCATCCTAGATTTTCTATTGTTATGCATTAGTGTCTGCAGGCTCGTCTAAACTCTTTCCTGTGTCTCCTCCGACATTAACCTTGAATTAAGGACTTTTTTTTTCATTTTTATTCATTTATTTCTGATACTTTGCTTGTTTTAAAATTTTAATTCCACCTTTTGGTGTATTTTAAAAAGCTGTACCACAAATTATTATTGATGGATGAGAAAAAAGTCCGTGCGCATATAAAAAAAAAAAACAAAAAAAAACCCAGTTTGGGAACCACTACAATATACAGAAATGTCTACACACATTTTAAGCCTAGGGCTTATATATTTATATATATATATATATACATAATATTCATGTTTTTATTTATTTAATGTGTACCTATCAGTATGATAGAAAGCCCTACATATTATGCATATATATATAGTGCCTAATACTACTGTGATAAGAAATAAATGATATTTTATTAGACTTTAAACCTCCACATCCCAGTAGTCTATTAAATCAATCAAATCATGATGTGTCTTACTGTATCAGCCTCAGGAGCTGATGGATAGATGTTCATATTTACAGTGTTGTTCTCCTGAAGCTGTTTGATGTCAGACAGTCCACAATGATGTGACACTGAAAACTCTCTAAAGTTGGACATTTCCTATGAAGACCCCGCCACAATTAACTCAACTTAATTTGTATTAATATTTATTAATTGGGCACTGCTTTATATTTGAATTTGTGTTTGCTTTTCCATTTTATAGTAATATAATTACGTAATAAATTTGATAGTAATAACTAAAATGATTATATTTAAGGGGAAATTATTCCCAAATTTCTAAGCTACTGGCTAACTGCACATGTGTAGCATAACTAATGTTAGTTAAGCTACTGGCTAACTGCCCAGGTGTAGCATGGCTAACGGTAGCTAAGCTACTGGCTAACTGCACATGTGTAGCATAACTAACGTTAGTTAAGCTACTGGCTAACTGCCCAGGTGTAGCATGGCTAACGGTAGCTAAACTACTGGCTAACTGCACATATGTAGCATCACTAACTATAGCTAAGCTGCTGGCTAACTGCACAGGTATAGCATTGCTAACGTTAGCTAAGTTGCTGGCTGATGTAGATTCAAATAGATTCAATAGCTGGCTTCATCATACCTGTGTATTTGTATTTGCAAAACATTTCTTGCAAAAGGGAGTTTGTCATTTTTGTAGCTTTAGCAATTTAATCTAAATGACGAATAGTCACCAAGGAACAGAGTTTGGCATTTCATTTATGAAACAACAGATGTTCAGTGTGACCGAGGAGAATTAGGAAATCTTCATCCAAAACAGCTGATTAACTTTTGCAAACCCAATTTATTAAATGCATACACTTGAGCAGTGCGACACTATATCAGGCACACATGGTTTGCACACATGGAGGAGAAGATGATGTCACACAAACACACACACACACACACACACACACACGCACACACGATCTGCTTAGCCTTGAATACAAAGGAACAGAAACAGACTATTTTTGTGTTTAACTCCCTGCCCTAATGGTTTAACATGTGTACTGTTCTTACAGTCCTCCTGAAGAATAACGAAAACAAAGAAAAAACACGACAATTGTTCTCTTGGGGCCGCCAACGTGTATAATGAGCCCAAACCTACAGGGAGATACGTTTTTCACCATCACAGAGAACAAGACAATTCTATTTTCAAACGAAAGATCAAACTTCAAACTGAAGTTCCCCGTCGACTTGATGAAACTGTCTCAGTGTTGGAGGAAAGAGGCTGGCAGCCCTCGAACACTTAGTCATTCTCTTTATTAATGCAACCATAAAATACAGGCGACGAAAACCTCTTCTTTTCTTCCCCACAGTAAGCTACTGAAAATTGTTACGTGTAGAATATGATTTGCATGTAAGTGATAATGGAAGTACTTGAATGATTATTTTCAAGATGAGCCACTTACCCTGGGATCTTAACTAAATGTTGTTAGCATTTTAAAGATTGTCTGTTACAAAGATTGGAAGTAGATTTTAAAAATGTACTGACGTTACAGCTGCAAACAAAAGACAGAAACCAAATCTTCTTTTTATGGAAATCACATAATTGTTTATTTAAATGATAACATAAAAACACTTAAATTATTCATATTAATTCAAGAAAGAATGGTTAAAGTTAGGTCATCACATGTTGAAATGGATTAAAGTTGTTGCCGTAACTTCGATTGAAGTGTGTGTTTTTGTCTCTATCAGCAGTAGGAAGAGCAAATCCCGAACCCTCGGATGACTCATGCATCTTAATATAAAGACAGGGCTTGTCCCTGTAGCAGTGGGAGGCTGCTCACCGGCACAAATCATCCTCGCTCGGAAAAAATCAGCCGCAAATAAAGGCAAACCAAAGGGGAAATGTGTTTTTTCTTCAACTGCTTCTTTACTGAATGTAAAGCAACGCAAAACTAGAGACACTCACTAAACTGATAAAGCCACAAGTTAAATTTAAATGGACTAACTCAGCTCGGCCTCTGCATCTGAGGGACCCCCAGGACCTGCCGATCCTCAGGAGTGTGCACACCACGGCACTTACAGAGGCGGTGGTCCATATAGCTTTCTTTTCCAGAGTAAACAGCTCTGCCCTACATTTTACAGCTCATTAACTATATGAAGACTAGCTGAAGAAAACATACAGACAGAGAGCATCACTGTGCTGCCTTTAGGCCCATCCTGTTAAAGTCAGGACATGCATTTATATACAGAAAGGAAAGACTCATAAAGCAGGAGATACACACTCTCTGCTTCTGCTTTCCTTCTTTCCAACGTGAAAACGTGTGGGTAAAGATGAGCTACTGCGCACATGCTTGTCCAACGAGCGTGATAGCACACGTTCATTTTCCCCATTCCCAACGAGGAAAACAGCGCAGAGCTGCGTAGCTAACGACAGACAGAATTAACGCGCGCTCTGCATTCATTTCAGCCAAATTCACATCTTTCAGTGAAAACTCCAAATTAAACACTGGCCATCGTTTTACTGTAAATTTCTGTGAAAACACCATAACTGTGTTGGGAGTCAAAGTTTTTGTGGGCAAGCACAAGAAATCACCGTAAGAATGAAGGAAAAAAAAATGTTTTGATCTCCACTGCAATAGCTCTCTTAATGACATTTTCAGAAAAGTTTTGCGCATTGCATTGTGGGGTGATGAGTCTCAGAAAGAGATGCGTAGAAGCTGTTTACTTCAAATGTTCACCCTGAGCAGCTTTAACTATTCTTTAAAAGAGATAAATATTTAAGAAACAGTAAAAAGTAATACCTTGAAGCAGGACATGAAAGTGGCACATTGTGGAAATGTGTAATTCTTGACAGAGGTAGAAAATGTTTTACTGGAGGAACCTTGAACTCACTCTGGACTGTTCCTGGGTCTGTGTTGGGGTGTGTAAACTGAAGCTAAATAAAAAGTAGAAAAATAACAACTACAACTAAAAGCTGATCCTGGTCACAGTTTTTACCCTTCTAAATACATCTGCAGCTCATTGGCTCAGTCAGACACAGGCTTGTCTTCTGCCTCTTTGATCTGTCTGTCGCTGAACCATCATTTGCTGATTAATGTTTCCCTGCTGAGAGAGTTAATTGACATAATTTATTCTCCATTAGTGAACGCTCTCTGCGGACAAAGTCAATGTGTTCCTTCACCCCTCATTTCACCCAAGGTGTCATTGACCTTCACCTTGGTCTAATGGCCGCCATACAAAGCGTACCCCTAAAACGGCTCCTTAAAGGAGTCATAAGCGAGGACAGTCGTAGAATGTTGTGTGTAACAGTGTAACCAATAAATATTGTGTAAATATTCTGCTTAATCTAATCCTCCATCTGGCCTGAAATGTTGCTGTTTTGTCTATAGATTTCTGGAGTATCTTCGTCCCAAACCTAGAATGAGGCAGTTTTTTTCCTCCAATGCCTAAACGTGCATCTTGTAAAAGAACTCTGACCTTCTACAAGCATCTGACCTCATGTCTGGGAAGTTCTTGGGGCTTTAAAAATCTACTTGGCAATGATATGCTGAAGGAGGCCCAATGAGCTCATTGTGGGTCAAAGAATGTTGTATTTATTCAGCTAAATAGAAAACAGGTAAAAAAAACAAATAAAAAAAAAAACAGTATTTCTTAGTTTTTCAGTTTTTTACTCTAAAGGCCAAATACAAAATTGCTTAATTTAGTGATTAAAGAAGGAAAGTAAATAACAGGAGAAAAGTTTTGAGAAAATATTGACAATATCCAAGTGTATTCCAAAGCCTCGGAAATACAATCAACATGTTGGAAGGCAATGAATATCAAGCAAAGGCACGGCCAGTTCTTGGTGTATATTTAGACTGAAGCGAGCAAAGGAAAAGAGGAGAAGAACAGAAACAGACTGAGACACAGAGAGTAAAATGAAGCTGAGAAGGGTGGAAGGAATTGATTTTCTTTGACATTTCCCACTGAAAAAGTTCTGAACCCGTCACAGAGACTTGGCTGTAGTTGTGGCGGCGGCGGAGGAGAAAGAATGAAAGCATATCTAATACACACAGTGGCTCCTCTATCCGTTCCTTAGCAACAGCCTGCACCCAAGGCGAGAACCAAGACTTACAAAGATTGAGCGATAAAAAGGGGAAGGATTGAGATGAACTATCATTGGAATCCTACAAAGGATCGGGCTGAGCATTTCTTTAATGGATTTTAACTAGTGTTGATGATGCTCAAACCTTTAACATATTGGAAAAACCCCAGTGACCCCTTTCCTCCTACGTGGACGACCATTGGTGAACATAATGGTAAGAGAATATGAATGCTTTTAACTGGGATAAGGAATACACGTTAAATATTGTTATGAATCACAAATAACACGAAACAAAAAGAACAATTGATTATCCAAGAAGGAATGAGAAGTCCAACATAGCGGTGGACAATTTTACAAAATAATTTATGAACGATATCATTGCAGTCCAAAAAATCCGACGTTGCCCACACTTGAACCAAGCAGCAGCCATGTTGAAAGTCTCAGGTCACTCTGAGCCTGATTCTCAGAGATATTTGAGGAACACACACACAAACAGATATTTGTATTTGCGCCGACCCCATCACCTTCAATATTCATCAAACACTGACCTCTAATTATACAAACATGCATCATATATTCATCATATGTCAACTGTATTCATGTGCAATCGAGTTATTACTTAAATGAAAGCTTAAGCCAGCCTTTGTTTGTTGTTTAAATTTTTAAAGGTCCTATATCATGCTATTTTTCACCCATCTCCATTTGTTCTAAGAACCTCAAAAACATAGTATTTAAGGTTTATTTTCTCAAACTCGCCTGTTTTCCAGAGTTTTAGCCTCTGAAAAGTCACTTTCTGAGCAACTCTACACAAACAGGCTGATTTGCGGCCTACTTATGCATATTCAGTGGGTGAGATGAGTGGGCGTGTCAACAGATGGGACACTGACTTCCTCCTGACGTAGGGCCAGAGGACGGCCCGCCCTCCTCCCACCCACTCCGTAGCCGAGCTCATGCTGCTTTATAAAACACGACAGAGCGTGGGGGCGGGGCGGTACTCTGGCAATAAGCTTTTTCAACAATGGCGATCCGTCACGTTGAGCCGTATGTCCTCAATCCAGAAGCTTCCTGGAGGCGCGGCTTCTCCAGCTCAGCGCCGCTCAGTCATCAAAATGGGGACACGTCATCAAATTGGAGCGAGGTGTTTGGGCTCGCCCTGCAGTGAGAAAGGAGCAAATCACCCTCTAACTAACGATTGAGGGAATCAATGAAAAAACACTTTGGGCATGTGTATGAAGCCCAAATAGCACTTTTATGATGTTTAAAGCACAGAAAAGTATTTTATACGTAGGTAATAAATGCTTATATTATACTTATATTAACTAGCCATGGCTAAAGTATTAAATGCCAAGTATTAAATGTCAATACAGTTTATTTGCTTTCTTGGTATTCAACAAAATTGAATCTAAGAAGGAAGCGGCAATCCACTGTGATGAGGAATATCGGATCTGAATTTCACTTATTCCACTTGTTTTTCTACCATATAGTCTTCAAAATGCAGATTATTAAGGTCATCAAGTCTTTACATTCCAAAACACTTTGTTTTTGTCAATGAAAACATTGCATTTTATTTTTTTCTACATTTATTTAACCAGGAAAGTCTGATTGAGATTATGAATATCTTTTTCAAAAAAATCCTGGAAGCACTTACAGTAGGTCAAACGGACTTGCTCAAGGTCCCACAGTGGGTTGAAAACAGCAATCCTTCGGTTATAAGCAGTTTATGTTACCTTCTTAATTCCATTGGAATTAGAAGTCATCAGCAGTAACACAAATATAGACAAAAGCACAGTTTGATTGCTGAAAGTCATTAGGAACGTAAACATGTTGTAGTATGTGATTGATGGATTGAATAAACATCTGAAAGAATGCCCCAACACATGAAGCTGCTTCATTCACGTCATATATTCACCAACAATGTGACACAGACCATCAAGGTCATCTGTGTGATGTGAGGTTTTCATCAACTATATTTTTGTAAGCAACAATAACAAGACTAATAAATACAAATATACATGTGAACAAAAACTAAATAAAATTATATTATTTTGAGTGACTAATAAAAAAAATAAATAAACTAAACTATAATATTTACAGTAGACAAAATCCAATATCAGCTAAGTTTCGTTTTTGGAAAGTATCCAATCAAAACTAGTTTGTTAAGTGGAAGGCGGGGCAAGCCTAACACCGTCCAAAATCAGGTTGATCAATGGTGATTGAAGATTTTCAAAAAATTTATAAACTGTTGTCCGGTATATTTTAGTCGACTATTTATGTGACAGATTCAGTCAATAAAGTCTTAATGTAATTTAGGTGACTAAAACTGAAATTACTAGATTTGGACCAAAAGTAAGTTGCTTTTCAGTCAAATGACTATGACTATAACTAAATAAAAATGCTAGGTTTCCATTACCTTGGACATGAAAAAAATCTAAATAGCACAAGCAAAAATTGTAATGGAAACACCATAATTTAGAAAGAATGCTAAAAAGCTAAAACATATTTACACTTTCATAAGGAGGTTTCTCAGACATTTCCGATTTGAAATATATTTCAAAAACATCCAAGGACAAGACGTACCTGGTCACGTGACCACTCTTCTCTAATTGTGTTTCCATTTTCCTTAGAAAAGCGTAAAATCTAAATTGCGTAATCAAAACTGGTAATGGAAACACCTGAATTTCGAAAAAAAACACTTAATTATCGCAAAAATGTTTTTACGCTGTCATGAGGAGGAATTTCAGACATTTTGATATTGAAATGTGTCACAAAAGCGCTATGAAAACATTTTTTCTGCAAATACACATTGTGATGTACGTGGTCACATGACCACTTCTCTCCGAGTATGTGTAAACAGAAGAGGAGACCGAGACATTTCTTAGCTTTATACTTATAGATTATTACTGCCAGACTGAAACAACAAAGGAATACAGTGTTTATGGAGGTTCTGAGCATCCAACTTTCTGCAGCGCAGGGTCGCGGGATGAAATGCCCCGGGAGTTATGAGAAGCCTGCCCAAAACAACCTTCAATGGAAACACGTTCAAAGAGCAATTATACTTTGTCGACATTTAGAAATATCTATTTTATTTGCGAAAATCTGTAATGGAACCCCATCTAATGACTACAACTAAATAAAAATTTGCAGTCAATAGCTATGTTTCCATTACCCTTGGAAATGAGAAAATCTAAATAGCTCAATAAAAACTTGTAATCGAAGCACTTAAATTTAGAAGAAATGCTAATGTTAAAAAGCTAAAATGTTTTTACAATTTCTGAGGTTTCTCAGACGTTTCCATATGGAACTATATCGCAAAAGAGTAATGGAAACACTTTTACACAAATACACTTCCAATAACATGACGTACCTGGTCACATGACCACTTGTCTCTGAGAAAATATGGAGCGGTTGGTGAACAGAAGAAGAAATCAAGACATTTCTTAACATTATACTTAATACAAATATTACTGCCACAATAAACAGCAAACCACAAAGGGATGTGTTATGAGGAGTGTTTGGAGTGTCCATCTTCCAAAAACAACCTTTAATGGAAACACGTTCAAAGGGCAATTATACTAAATCTTTGAAATACTGCTTTTATTTTGTGAAACACTGTAATGAAAAAACAGCTGATGGTAACACTGGTAAACCTTAGTAGAGTCAGGGAACTCATTCTAACCAATGTAGAAACATTTCCTGCCATGTACAGTTTGATGTTTATCAATCAGGAAAGTCAGGCAAAATTCAGCAACGTTGGAACAGTCCACACAGGCCACAACTTCCTTCCCACTTTTGGAATTGAGCCTTTGCCAACCCGGCTCTGTGACGGGTTGATCTCCTTTCCGGCTGTGCAAAACCTCACTGATCCCAGCGTTAGCAAACACTGACTCTGGCCATCCACGTCTGTGTCAGTGTGTGTGATTTTATCACCAAACCTTAGAGTGGTGGTGTTTAATGTTTTTAATTAGTGCCTGGAAAAAGTGATGTGTACAGATTACAATGCTCCATGTCATTTTATAGGCAGCAATTATTTAGATTTTTAATTGCTTCAGTCCCTTCACTGATGTCGGGAGTGACTAAGTAAAATCTAACATCACTTGTTGGCTCGGGACATTAAAGCTCATCCGGAGTTTCTGAGAAATCTTTGTTTATGTATCATTCTTTTGAAATGCAAAGAAATGCCTAACTAGTCTTTTACTATGGTCTACTGCTGGTGGTCATTCATATATGTCAATTTATATAAGTCCCACCTTGATCCTATAGACCCCTATATATAAATATAAAACTGCGCCGTGACCGCCCAGCCAATAGGCTTCAACTTCCTGTAGCGGATACTGTCAAAGTGAATGCACAACGTGCATCACAACAGCAAACAGGTATCACTCTGAGCAGCATAGCATTATGGAGGAGCGCTCCAAAACTCCAAAGTTACCCATTCCAACTTATAAAGCTTCTTTACGGGTACAAAGCTTGTGGATAAACGTCTTTATGATCGCAACAGCATCTATCTCGTATCTTCTTTGTAAAGGTGGAGGGACATGCTGCTTTTAAAAGGCTTCCAAACGGACCAGGATTTGGCGATATTTCTCATGGACAGGTAATAAACATGATTTGTTCAAACTACCATAAGTGTTTTATTAGTGAAAAACAATACTACACGTGTGCTGGTGTGTTGAACACGAACAGAAATAAGATCGTCATTATGCTGTGCGCGTGCACAAAAGTAGAGGCGTGGCTTCTGGTGGATTGGCAGAGGCAGGGAGAGGAAGTGGAGTTGTTTAGGGAGGGACATCGAGACGTTCGCTTTTGAATTTTCTCTCTCTCTTTTCATCCTCCGGATTATCGCTTTAAGGTAAGTGATGACTGATGGAGGAGAAATCTAAAGACATATCCAGCTTTACATCAAACTTATTTAAATACAAGAGAAATAAACTCAAGCTCTTCCTCATTGGAAGTGAACCTTCACTATCAAAGGCCGCAGGTTCTCCCTGATGTCCCACCCCCTCCCTTCAGGATTCTGTGTGTCATCATTCCTGTCCCACATGAATAATCAGCACCTCCCTCACCCTCTCACCCCCTTCCATCCATGTGCACAGCCTCACTTCTGCATAGATTACTGCAGATTTTCATCTTAAAACCCTCTATAAGCTTCAACTGGTCCTGAACTCTTTTCTTCCTCTCACCACATCAGCCCAGTCCTTCACAAACTACACTACTGTCCTCCATGGGATTCTTACTATACAGTCTCTTTTAGTGTTTTTAAAGGCACGACAAAAGAAAATGTAACAGTATCATAAAATATTAAATGACTAGTTGTGGATTTGTTGTGCTTTATGAACCCTCAGACCAGATACACCCAAATCCGGCCCTTTGGAGCATCCAATTTGGTCTGCAGGAGAAAGTAAAAAATACAGTGAAAACATGAATCATTGTGTAAATGAAACTCAACACTCCTGGTGCTAATATTGCATGATTGCAGCTATTTTTAGTGTTAAACTGTTGAAAAAACTCAAAATCATTCTTCTACATACTGTAACCTTTCCCTTAAAGGAGCATAGGGCAGGATCTAGAAATCAGACTCCATAGTGACATCATGGTCATTAGTGTAACTTCAGTCATCAGCCGAGCGGCTCAGGAGCGCAAACATGAACTATATAGCAGCGTAGCTGATTGTCATTGTGCCCCCAGCCGTGTTTTTTCAGTCAGCTGTCTGTCTTTTTCTTTAAGTTTAGGTGTCTGAATGACAGGTGATCTGATGTGGATGCTTGGTCACTGAGTGTGTGTGTTTCCCCATCTGTCAACACCGCCGCCTGTTTGCGTCAGCCTGTTTGTCACAGCGTGTCTCCATCTGTTGCAGCCAGTTCTTGATCAGAAGTTTAAGTCCTCATCAGATGGTCAGCCGTTTGGTTTAACCTGTGCTGTGTGGAGGAGTGTGAGTCTGTATCTACGGTTTGAGAAAGTCATAGGAGCGACGTCAGTGAGACTGCTGCCTGCTTTGCCTGTGCCTGACACTGATACTGTGACACGGTCATTTATTTACTCCATGTGACTGTGTACTGCTAGACCTGTACACATGCTTCTGCGTACATCTGTGAAACCAAACAGTAGTTTAGTCCACTGTGCTTGTCTTCTTTCAGTCTCAAAGCAGTCTTGTTGAATATCCGGTATTAGGACGCTTCGCCAAGCCGTCGAGAATTCTCACCAGCGTCATTTGACGTCACCGTCAGCGTCATTTGACTTCATGTCCACAGAATAGAAAGAAAATCAGACTCAGAAAAGCAGTACAAAATGTATCACACAATCTTTTCAAGGCAATAGGTAGAAATGTGTGTGGGCTCACTGTCTTTGGTTTAGAGCGCTTCATCACCTATTAGCATTGAAAAAATTAAAATGAATGTTTATTTTTTCTCAAATTCTTCCCTATGCTCCTTTATTAAAGAGAAATTAGTTAAAAAATCTAGGAAATTTAAAGTGAAGATCCTGTTGGGTATAAGGGTGAAAGTGATGTCATCCTGTAGTGTGTTGGAGAAACTAAAGCTGAGAAATGTGAATGTGTATGGAAATCATTTTTTGTTGTTTTAAGATGTGTTGCTGTGTGTTGAACATTTTATTAACTGTGTTTGTTGTGCTATATATATATATATATATATATATATATATATATATGTATATAAGTTCAATAACAATATTGTTTAAAAATCAAAAATCAATATATTAGATTGCAGAGTGCTGCAGACAGTAACTATTAGTCTTTTTTTATCTTATTTTTTTTAATAAAAGCCCAATTGTTATTTTGCCATTCTTTAAAGTGTCATCAAACAATGTCGGGGCTCAGTTTTTATCAAATAAGTTCCAATTACAAACTTTAAACAAAGACCGTCATTTAGCTTGTATATCTAATCATTAGGGTCCTTAAGTTCTTCATTTGAGCATCATAAGAGAGCCCTCAGATGTTTGATACCAGTTCTTAGAACATTACACAAACTTATATCTTGAAGACAAAATAAATATGCTTGGCTACAGATGCAAGACTGCATTATTAATGCCAGTGAATTGTAATGAGCTGAAGGTAAACCCGGGGGCGAGACCTTTAGCTGCTTGGAGGGGGGTCGTTACATTATGCTAATTATTTGTATATTGCCTTAGGCTGAGGAGGGACGAATGATGCGTGTAAAAGAAACACTAAAAAAAGCTAAAAGTGCATAATCAGGCTCTTTAGTGTAGTAATATACTGTAGTCAGGGCTTTAAATTAACACCCACCAACCCGCCAATTGTGGGTAAAAATTAACTTTGGTGGGTAACATTGTAGCTTTACTAGCCATTGTGGCTGGTGAAGAACGAAACAAATACCAGTGCGTCTGTTTGAATTGACAGGCTGCAGAAATGATGCGACAAGTCATGTTGCCAGATTGGGCTGTTTTCTGTCAAGAAATTTGAGGGCTGCTGGTTGTACGAATCCTACATTTCCCATCAACACTATGTCGTGACGTGTCATACAACAATTGGCTATGTGCTTGCGTTAGCGTGATTGTTATGGTTTAGTATCGGAGAAGACAAACGGAACGGCACAAAACAAAGAATAGGAACTGAAATTAAGTTTTGAAATATGTTAGGAAAAAACCAACAAACACGTGGAGATATTTATCGAGTGTTGAAAAACCTGTTTATATTTGTACCATTTCAATGTATTTGTGCACTCAACTAAAATAAAAACTGAGACATCAGCACAACACAAATTCTACAAGAAAAAGTAAACAAGTGATGATGGCTGTAGTTGCCAATAATATAGAGGAAGAAAAAATATAAATAAATAAATACACACCATAATTAATAATAAATATATAAGCATATCCTAAGTATTTCTTATCTTGGTACATTAGGTTGCAATATCAACAATGGAACGGTCACATGTGAATGGATGTGATAACAGGAATTACACAAACAGCAAAGGCAAAGGATGAATTTAGTAAAGTATGTGGTGATGTTGTTGATCTCATATATCAGATATGTGTGCGTCTGTGATTCTTCTTTGTGTGTCCCTAGTGTTTTACCTCACGTCTTAGTTCAGAATTATTCTTTATCTCTATGACGATAAAGCACTTTAGCTGGCACCATATTTTATCTCAGCACCATCGCAGAAGGCAGGTAGAACTGATTGAAAAGAAATTATAAGAGGGGAGAGAAAAAGGTGAGTAAGGGTTGGGTTGGGGGTGGGGGGGCAGCATCTGCAGAGCCTGGCCATAGAGGATGGAGAAAAGATTGAATACAGGTTATCAAATCTAAACCCCAAAATAAATCTCTTTCATCACGCTCTTTGGTCTCGCTCTTTCTCTGACTGCTTTCCTCTGAGCCGTCTTTGTTCTCTGCCTGAGCACATCATACGCAGAATGAAGTGCTAACTCAGTCAGGGCCCAGGCTTCACAGTGTGATCCACAGAATTATCACGGAAAAGACTCCGACCAGGAGATGTATTCTACTTATTGCCATTTTCAAACACAGCTTTGATCATGTAATCACGCTCTATGAATGGATGAGGAGTCACGCGTGGGAAGATGATTCTTTAATTTTTGACATAAATCTATAAATGTTGCCAAAACAACATTTGTTGTGATGTAATATTGTTATTGCTACCATTAGATTTGCATTAAACTGCAGTAAATCATTAACTGCATTTGAAATGATAAAAGATTACACTGAAGACAACAAATCCATGATGTGAGAAAAAAATCAATCAATGCTAACTGTATTTATCTTGATCATCAATGACAGGAATGTTTGTGATTATTTAGGTTATTTAGAGATTTCTTGCATTAATGCATTTCAGTCACCTCAAAGTAACCAAATGCGTTGGATGTTGAACTAATGCCACCTAGAAAGTGACCCGAGGCTTTTATTGATAATGTTTTCATCTCAGAAAGGTCCCTCTGCATATAATGTGTGACAATGAGCTGCAAAGACAAATTGTAACACGTATATTCATCGTCCTGTCCTCCTGAAATATTGTAAACACAAATTCAATTCTTTCATTTGAGAGATCTCATTTTATTTTTTATCTTATCTCTGACATATATTGTGTTTTCATGAGTGAAAGTATAGGTACTTACAAATGCATTCATGATTTCCAGTGTTTGGACAGAAGTTGTAATTACTGATATATCTAATCACATCACAACCGTTTGGAGCACATGCTAATATTTTGAGTGTTCTAATCACCTGCATTCATGAAACACCGATCCGTGCACATCTGGCACTTTCATATGCAAACGAACACAGAGAAGCAAATTACGGCGCCGCTTTCATCACTATTCTTCTGGCAGCGTGTCTATGTGACAGACGGGTCACAGACCACTCTGTCTCAAATCAGACGCATCCAACCCACAGTAATTAACGTGCATGGATGAATGTCCTGTACGTATAGATACAAACATGGGGTGACCAGAGCTTTATTTGGGCCAAAGCAAGATCCGGCACTTTCCAGATTTTGACCGGCACTTATTTGATTGGATCCATGACCTCACTTGCTTTTAGGTATTTTTATTAGAGGTGTCTCGATCCGATATTGATATCGGATATCGGTCCGATATCAGCCAGAAAATGAATATCGGAATTTATCGGACTGCATCTAAAATCACCGATATAAGCTCTCCGATAAAAAAATTGGTGACTGTGGTTCACACTCCAACAAAGTAACCTACTGTTGCTGACTATTGTTCTGTTTGAGTAACATCACTTTATCGAGCCTTTTCTAACATTCCACACTACAAAATAAGTAATAAAAGTATGTATGATTCGTGCTGAGTTTGTATCGGATCAATATCGGTATCGGCCGAGACGCAAGGATGCAATATTGGTATCATATCGGAAGTGAAAAAGTTGTATCGGGACTTCCTTAATTTTTATTACATTTTGAAGTATTATATTTGGACAACTGCGTCTTTTATTGAGTTGAAATCACTGGAAATGTCATTGGACACACAAAAGTAAAAGTAAAAACTGAGCGCGAGAGAGGAAGAGAGAGGAAAGTGTCTCGTCAACTTGGAAGATGATAGAAAATGGCAAAATAAAAAAGGCAGTTGAATTTAAATTAGTGAAGCTAAGCCAGAGATAAAGAAGACCAAGTTTGTTTCTGAAGAAATCGTAGCGCAGCATTAGCACAGCAGCAGTTAGCAAGTAACAGCACCTGTAGCGATGGTGCTAATACAAGAGAACCTGCCTCCAACAGACAGGACACAGGATGAGAACTATCTAAGTTCAAAGCCAAGATGAGCTGCTACGATTGGCTAATGAAAGGCAAGGCAAATATGTAAAAAAGTTGCGACGATACAAAGGGCTCCATGGCTGTTTTTTTTGGCTGTTTTGGACAAATAAAAAGTAAGCACACGTTATATTTAATTTTTTTGCTGTGCTGCTGATTCATTAGAGTAGTTAAAGTTGGGTGTAAAAGTTTGTAAATATTTTGTATTTGTGGATTTTCGTGTTCTGAAAGTTCAGTGACCTTTGTGATGAGTGGGTAAATTAGTGGTGATTTTGCGCTGTCCTTGGTGCTGAAACATGTCTGAGTCATCATTCCTTTATTAAACATTTAGGTTAATTGGTTGTTTGTGTTCACGTGACATTATCGGCACATTTAGTTAGCAAAAGGCGCTTTAAAAAATGTTTTATTCCCTGACATTTTTGTCTTACGGCCAAACGCACATCCAAAGCTCTAACAATGCACAGCGTACGCCACATGTAAAGCTTCAAAACGCACCGCACAGGAGACGCGAGACCTCTCGACGCTCCTAGAAGTGCATCCACCATATATTGTGTATGTACACCTGACACTTTTGATGCTTCTGATACTTTTGACGTGTTTGGTGTGAACGTGTCATAAGTTAAAAGCTGCATAGAATCTACAGCAGTGACTCCACAAAGGGCTTTTAAAAATGACTAAAGTGGGTCTAATAACCTAAAAAACACACCCCGTAAATATTGACCAGCAGGTGTCCCCAGTGAGCAACGTTTGTAACTAAGTTGAGTAATAATAATAATAAAAATAATAAAATTTAAATAAAATCATATCTATACAATATATATATATATATGTGTGTAGCCTATTGTACAGTGCTAAATATTATGCTCTGCACAGTTCATTTAGGGGTCTACTCTCCCGTCTGAACTTAAGCGTTTTTTTGGGCACCTGCAGTTACGCGTATTCTCCGCTGCTGACACGCCCACCAAAAGCACGTATGTGTGAATGAAGGCGGGCTGAAGGAAAGGAGGTGGTGATGTCATTTTTTTGGGCTGCCTCGAAATCACGGAACATGGAGCATTGAGCATGGAGCGTTGGGAAACGCTTGTAAATGTCATTGAAATCTGTGAAAATGATTAAGTTTACTTTTAATTTGAAACGCCTTCATTGATGAACAATGTAACAGGTTGATTTGATCAGATCATTGTTCAGATTATTGCAGTGAGACTGAGTAACAGTTAAAATCTCTTTCCTTGATCATCATCACCTTCATCATCATCATCATCATCATCGCTGTAAAGCATGACAGAGTTAAATGCGCTGGAGATATGAGGAAATAACCCGGCCTCAGAGCGTCCTGCTTTAATACAGAGGATGTTTGCAGTGAAACACAACTATTGGCTTCCATAATACACAGCTATAAATATAAAATGTTTAAAGCGACCTGAGCTGATCCTCATTAAAATATGCGTGGGAACATTTTGTGTTCCATCCTCATCATATGACAGCTTGTTTCACTCTGTAGTGGATCAAACTTTACGTTGGACGTAGTATGAAAATAGTTGAATCACTGTGATTAGGACTGATGAGCTGTTGCTGGCTTTGAAGAGTTTGTAGAGCTAAGTAGATGCTAATGAATTATAGCAGCTTTCATTTGTATGCCAAAAAATTAGTTATGGTTTAACCCAACCATCATTGATAGTCATAGCGCCACCTATTGATAAAAGGAAATCATAGGCATTATATTTGCACTGAATATTGCAGGAAAGTTTGTGATATAATCCTTGAAAATGGTTCGTACTTTGGTCAATCAAAGCCAGCGGTTCATTCAACAGCTGCTCTATCTTTGCTTTTTAGGACGTTGAGTGAAAAAATTAACTTTATAATGATACGCGCTGGACTGGCGTCCTGTCCAGGGTGTACCCCCGCCAAGCGCCCTATGAGAGCCGGAGATTGGCACCGGCAGACCCCCGCGACCTTGTTAAACGGGAATAAGCGGGTAAGAAAATGGATGGATGGATGATACGCGCGTCTTTGCTGCTTCATGCCTTGCCTTGGTGAAGCCTGCTCTGTTTGCCAAGATCTGTGTGTGTGTGTGTGTGTGTGTGTGTGTGTGTGTGTGTGTGTGTGTGTGTGTGTGTGTGTGTGTGTGTGTGTCATTTGCCAATATTAAATTGAATCCTGGAAATAGCAACACATACTTCCTATGAGCACTGCATTAGTAAACATAAAACCCCATATTTTTAATGCCTTCATTTGTAATTTTCTACACTCTCTGGCTTAGCACATAGCTTAGCACATAGCTTAGCACATAGCTTAGCACATAGCTTAGCACATAGCTTAGCACATAGCTTAGCACATAGCTTAGCACACAGCAGCTCGATAGCTCCTTGGATAATTGCAGTGTGTTCTGACAGCCATCTTAATGAAATAATGAGAGGAGGATGGTGAAACTGTCTCTCTGTCCTCCTCCTCTTCCTGAAACAGCACATTATAGAGGAATGGAAACTATTTAATGATCAGAAAACTCTGAGGAGGTGTAAGAACAGGACAGAGGGAAGTCAAAGCAGGTTAGAGGAAAATAAACGACATGGGAGCAGGTAGCTATGTTAGCATTAGCACACACTAGAACAGAGACAGTTTAATAAAGTCCTGTTTTGTTATTGGATGGTCGGAAAACATGTATTTAAGGCTAAATGTTTGTTTTCCAGCTCAGAGAAAAGAACATTGTTTAGACGTGTGTGATAATCCCACTGTATCTCTAAAGGAACGCTCTCGTCCTGCTCTTGAACTCACAGCTGTTTTAGCGCCGACACTCTCGGACACACATTCACGTCGATTTCTAACACACAAACAGAGCAGATGCCAGATGTTCACATCTGTGACGAACATCCATCTCATCCACAGCAGGTGTTAAGCTGCTGCTGTGAATGCTGCTCGTTTTAAACACTGGAATGGCACTAAAAAGACGCCACTAGGTTGGAGTAGATTCTGAAAAGATGATGACTTTGACCTTTAGTTGGCAGATTGTACATGACAGAAGAGTCTTCTTCAGCTACTCTGTTATCCTACTTTATACATCACCAATCTGGCTCTAAAGTAGTACAGCTCCACAAATACATATAATTAATATATAGCCGTAGTATAATTAATTTACAATTATTAAGATTCAAAGCATTAGCTGATCCCAAAATAATGTGCCAACGCTGTACAGCTGGTTACAGGTTTGGGGTCATTTATAATTGTAATTGTGTAATTGATAATTAAATACAATTATGGCATAATTGTAATTAAATTGTAATTGAGTTAAGATACTCTACTTTGTAATTGTAATTGGCATGAAAATTCTATACAAATTCACAATTATAATTTAACACAAAACTTGGGAACCATGTTACAGTTCTATGTACAGTTGTACATATATTTAGTTAACAATTATTAAAATATGTATATATCGAGCTTTCCCACATTTTACCATTTAAAAATCTAGGGCTATACTGACACAAAAAAGGCTCAGACGCCCACACCAAAAATATTAAAAACCTATATTTTCATGGATTAGGAAGCCTAACAAGGTAACTAATAGATAGGAAAGAAATTCAATGATTTGTTTTTAGTGTATTTTAGAGCTGATTTATGACCCGTTATCATAAGAGATGCTAACAGAAAGCTAACACACGATGAAGGTTAATCTTATGAGGTTATTTATTTCAGGCTCAGTAATTGTGATTAATTGTAATTGAACTTTAGTCATTGAGAACGTAATTGTAATTTACCTTCTGAGGATTAAAAAAATAATTGTAATTTAATTGTAATTTGATAAAATGCTGATAATTGTAATAGTAATTGAACCTGTGTAATTATGTGTAAAATTGTAATTCACCCCAACCCTGATTCTCATAAACCGCAAAATATTTAAAATAAGCTCAGGTATAGACAGTGTAGGGCTCTTAAATCAATTAAACAAGAACATAATCAATGTCCAAAGTTTGTTTTAATCGTTACTGTAAACACTTTCTTGTTAACGTTGTCCGAGAACTTTATGCATTGCATTGTGGGATGTGGAGTCCTGTGTGGTTTTACTTCTCTTATTGTGATTTCCAGCATGATCTTTATCTGATGAAAAATAATCCAGCAGCCTTAATATAGTTATTGATTGCATCAGATTTACTGATTAAGATGAACATGGTTCAGATTTTGCAGCTAAAATGACTGTCTGAATTATTTAGATTTAATCAAAGTTTCTTTTGACTGGAAATGACAGCATGTATTTTTAACAATCTATTAGCGTGTCCTTCCAGACTTTTACAGGTGCTGCTGTGTCGCTGTGCGTTCTTCTAACACTGCCTTTGGTCCCAGTAAATGGGTCACACAGCAGCAGTGACAAATTAAACCAGTGTGTGTGTGTGTACGTGTGTGAACTTGTGCGGCACATTTGATACATTAAAACAGAGCGTTAACAACATCCATCGCATGTGCTGGTTATGACAAATCACTGTTGGCTATTACATGAGGACATGCTGACAGGACACGGACTGCTGTTTGCGTGCGTGCGTGTGTGTGTGTGTGTGCGTGTGGCCTATTATTCTGCACTGCACATCCTGCACAGTGATATGGTAATGGTGTGTTATAGGGTTAGGGTTAATAGAACACTTTTTTTTTGCGTTGATTGAGATTAATTAATTACAGAAAAAATAAATAAAAAATGCACAAAAAAATTAACGCCGTTTATTTTGCACTCCAAACAGCGCGGAACCTTTCTCATTGCACAAGTTCCTGGTACACCCATAATACTGATGCACAGAACACAACACCAAAAATGGGAAAGCAGAGGATTGATTTTAGTTTAAATAATAACACTGGATGAAAACAAAAGCCCAGTTGTGTGCAAATTGTGCAGGAAATAATTTTACACTGTTCAGTTTCCACATCTCTCTAATGTCATGTACTAAGTGCTGTTTTTTCACAAAAACATAATAGAAAGTTTACAAAAAATCCAGAAAAGCTTAACAGCTTACTTAAATTTAAGTTTGTGCAGTGTGAACAATGCAATCATTATCTTCTTTATTCATATTAAACAATTTTCCCATTCTTATCTCCCATGTTATTGGTTACTGTTCTTCCATGTTCTCTTTAGATGGGATGATCCTGGAATTTGTGTAAAGCACTTTGTGGTTTTTACCTGTGAAAAGCGCTCATAAATAATGATGACTTACTTACTTACTTATTGTGTTAGCACTATAAAAAAGAATAAACACAATTATGTTGTCTAAGCTCATTTATTGTTTTCATTGATTCAATCATATGCCAAAATCCATTTAAATTGAAGAACGTTGCTGCTCATGTCAACTACTGATTGGCGATGAATTAAGATGAATTTATTATAAAGTCTGCAATTGATTTGATTTATTTTTTTTTTTAATTGGAGTCCTACCACTAATAAATACACTTGAAATTCAACATACAACAGACAAATATATGTAATACCAAATAATTGTGGGTATAAAATAATGAACTCATGGAATCTGTTCTCAAACTGATTGTATTGGAATATTCATTTAAAAGACCAGTTGTATTTACACTTTGTGAATAAACTGTGGATGTGTGTCTTAATGAGGTAAAACTTATTTGACAGGCTGGCTCAAACTATCCTGTTAAAGGGGAGATTGGATTTTTAAATCAAGATTAATGAAGCCGAACGACCTGCTGTGTATGAAATTGGTTTCAGATCGAAATCAAACCAGCATTGCTCACCATTGACACTGACATATTCTCCTGTCACTTGTTCATTTCAATCCAGCCCTCTGACATGTGTGAAATACTAACTGCTTTCACGCGGCTCAGTCGGATGTGCAGCTAGAGGCAGACGCCTTGTGGTTGCCTTGGGTGAAACCAATTTGTTTTATTGACAGACATATTGGTCCAGTAATGACTTCATTATTGTATGACTGGTGTGTAATTGCTGTTGTGTTGTATCAACAGCGTTATTTGTTCTTGTCAGACAGTAAAGTTCTTCTTTCCTTTAGTAATTTGGATCTTAGACTTTGTGTCTGTGTGACCACATTCTGGGCCCTGGGGACTAACCATTTTATTGTACTGGGCCCCAAAAGTTGAAAAACACTGTAATAACCTAATGACTCCATATCCATTGCTTGTATTTTATATTTGATATTTTAGTGGTTAATTAAATATTGTGTTTGTGGCATACTTTTGCTACAATTTAGTGGCGGCTGGTAAATATGGAATGATTAGAATCACTCTGATCACCTACTTAAGAGTTGGTGGCAGCACAATTTTGTCTTCAAAATCATTTTTAAAATAATTTTATTTCCAATTAACATTTGATGTGTAAAAGGAATGTTCCAGCATTTAAATGTGCGAGAGTTAATTTAAATCACAATGTTATATTACCTAAAAAACACAAGAGTGTTTTAAAGCTCACCTCTGAAGGATTGAGTAAGCAGTTGCTTTCCCTCATTTCACCTTCTCTACCTCTCCGTTCTTTCCTTGCATTCTTGGGCTGATTTTCCTTTCTTGAGGAAACACATGGTTTCCTGCTGCTGTCTATCTCCCACTCCTAGTCACATCCACAGCAGCAGCAGAAGCACATGCAGGTCGTACCATTTCCACTGTTATAAAGGGGGTGGTAGCTCGGGTCCTGATGCAGCATGAATAATAGTTTTTAGTGCAAAACTGTGCTTAACAACCAACTTATTTTCACACAGGGCCCTTTTATTCCAATATAAATAATCTAAAAATATTCTAAATGCATTTTTGTACATATATAAAAAACAGACTGGAAGGCCCCCGCCTTGAAATACTTAGTACCCCTTATCCCCCCTAGTCTGACACCTTGTCATAACATGTGTGAACGCTAACACAGTCAGTGTAGCATGTTCTCCTTCAGATGTGAAGCACCTCCAGACAACTGAACGGATGGAGAAATATGGGAAGAAAAGAAAAATAGTGGCAATGAATCTTGAATTTCCTCAGGAACAGTAAATGGAACCAAACTGCAGCGTGTCATAGGGATGGAACGATTCACTCAACTCCCGATACGATTCGATTCACGATACTGGGTTCACGATACGATTTTCTCACGATTTATTTTACAAAATGGGACTGTAGACAAATGATGACTGAAAAATATTCTTTCATTTTTTTGGGGAAAATACTGTACTATTTTCCTTTTATTTTTCATTGTCAAAAGAATTCCTTGATAAACTATTCAAAACAATGCAATTTAACTAAAAATAAATCTTGAATGAAATAAAGGAATAATACAAATGAAGAAGAAGCCTATTAATTTAAATTCTGGTTCTATAGTAAACAATTCAAAACTACATAATAGTTCTTTTTCTTTTTAAAAGTGCAACTGAAAATGTATTTTGTGCCTTAACAATTAGACTTTAAAAAAAAAAAAAAAACAGTCATTTTACTGTGTTGACGTCAAATATTTGTTGGGATCAGCAGAGGGCGCTGGTAACCCAGTGGTCGGTTGGCATGCAGATATTCCACCAGTGAAGAAGAGATGCTATGCTAGCAGACAGAGCTAATAGAAAAACGTGATTTTTACAGATATTCACGTAATATTACAGATATTCTTTCGGTGCTAAAGATGTAAAGAATCATTTATGAGAATGTTTAACAGTAAATGGCAGCCAGAAAGAAAGTAGTAGCAGATTCCACCCGCCACGTCCGCTTCTGGAAGGATTAATATATAGCGCCCTCTGCTGTTTAAAAAAAGTACTGCGATTCAATTTTCAGAGCATCGATGTGAACCGTGGTACCTATGAATCGATTTTCAACTGCCTTACGATTAATCGTTACATCCCTAGCGTGTCACCAAACTGAACTGTTAACGAATATTCTTTTCCCTCTCTATCGATCTGAGTGGCACCCTCAGCCTCCATCTTTCCTCTGCAGCCTTCTCTCCATCAGCAGACAGCGTGCAGATTACATCTAGATCTGTGCTTTCATTACACAGCTTTATTCTCCGTAGCTGAGATGAAATTGTGTCCTGCTGTTTTCCATCCTTCAGTTTTATTACTGACAGTGTCAACAGGTTGCTCTTTTTGGTTCCCGCGCTCTGTTGGATGTTACAATAACACAACAAAATCCTGTTGATTCGGCAAAATCCAGGAAGCTTTTCCATAAATTAAACCAGAAATGTAATGCCTGTAATTAGGAGATCCTGTCAGCCTATGTAGAATGGATTTCTGTTTTAACCCTACTATTATCCTCAAATATTATACAAACACATTTTACCCTTGAAGTCAATCTGACCCAGAATAATAAGAGGGTTAAAGAGTTGTTTATCCTCTTCTTTGGTGTCAGACATTTTCACAACTCTAAAAATCAGCACTGATCTGACCTCAGTTTGTGATATTGCTAATATTTAACATTTTAATGTTTTGTCATGACTTAAACTTCAGCTCAAAATTAAGAAGATTATTTATAGTTGTATTACCTAAAAAACAATAATTCTGCATTTAGTTTATTTGGAGTAATTGTTTATTTTTTTTTACTTTTGAGCGTAGTGTGTGTGTGTGTGTGTGTGTGTGTGTCTGTGTGTGTGCGTGTGCGTGTGTGTGTGTGTGCGTGGGTGTGCATGCGTGTGTTTTCATGCCCTGTGTGGGTTCCTCTTTCGGTTAATGCTTGTTTCAGTGTCTGCTTGTTTCCACTCAGGTGTGCTTCATTAAGAATCAGCCTCTCTCACTGTCTAGCTGAGCAATAGCACACGGACCGTTAGTGAGTTCACTGTCCATGACGTTATCTTTGCTGCTTGTGTCCCACAGCCACTTCTCCATGTCAGTTTTTCTTTCCTTCAGTTATATATAATATATAAAATATGATGATTTGTGTCATGACCAGAGCAATGAGGTGATGAGGGACTGATCCTTTCTTCCCAGCTTTTAAGGATATAACTATCTCTGAGTTCATCAAAAGGCTACTGGCTAATATCCTGACTCAACGGGGCACCAGTTTAGTCTGCTGCACACTCATGGACTTTAATAAAGACATCCTTAGAGCAGTGAATCCAGCCAGGGATACATGCATCCCTCATAGGTCTGTGACCAGCACCACAATAAGATCGGATACTCGTCCCCATGGTAGAACAAATCACAACTGCATTTTTTTTAAGTATGGTATATAAAAAGTGAGAAAATGATTGTTGTGGTCTCCGGAATTGAGGCTAGGGGTGTTTTTGTGCACATTTTAGGGATATCACTGGTGACATTTTTTTGCGATTTATCAAAAACATGTAATTATCAAATAAATGTTTTTTCAAAAAAACATTTATGTCATAAAATGTCAACAATAATGAGACACATCTTCACTAAAACATTTTGAGTCGTTTCAAAATGTATTTTGGCCAAATTTAGATACATTTTCTTAGGGCGTAATGTTAGTTAGGGAACTATATTCACACAATGAGCTTGGAGAATGGACTGGGATGATTTTAAGTTCGTAAACAATTCTCTGCCATGTTACGATGTTATGGACGCAAAAATACTCCCTATGACAAAATATTATTGACTGTTGTTTTGTCACTTTTTGTCATTTGACTGCCAAAATAGATTTAGAAGCAACCCAAAATGTTTTGTTAAGTCATTTTTTTTTTACATATATAGATTTTTGATAAATCGCAAACATCTTCCACAGGGTATATCATTAAAATGCCCTGAAAAAACATCCCTGCCACCAATTCTGGAGACCACAACAATCATTTTCTTACTTCTCATATATTATAAACAAAATACATTTGTGTTTTGTTCTACCATGAGGAAAGTTATCTCCCCAAATAAGGCCCTTTTTTAGATATGGCCATTAACCTATTAGTGTAATGTGGCAGCTACCCTGAAACATTTTGTTCTTTGTTTTTAATTTAATAGAATATTATTTTCCACCTGAGTAACAATTGACTGCCACACTTCTGTTGAGAATCAAATGACTAAAACATAAAAAGGTGAGGGAAAGAGTTTATTTGATTTATTTTAGTATCATTAAGAGTGGTCGACACTGGGATGCAGCCGTCTATGACAGGGAGACTGCTGTCCTGGTCTTGAACCATCACTGCTCAGATCTGTCATGACCAGGCAAGACAGGTATTAGGTAGTTAGGTGCAGACACAAAAAGTGGGTTAAAAATCTTTTTTTACTGTCCAACGTCAGAGGCGGTCTCCTGATGTGCAGTCCAGCTGTGTAGTAGCACAGTAACAACCTCTCCCAAGGAACTGGCGACAGAGCTGAAACTCACTGAAGCAATGATCGACTGAACAAAACGATTGTCTGACGAACCCTGGCGTAACAAAAAATGACGTACTGACCGAGGCAGTAAAAACTAACCCTAATCAAAACAAACAAGAACACGGTGCGTATAGCCCATACCGAGCTTAATGAAAAACTAACTCAAACGTACAACCACCAACAGACATACAACCCCCGCACGTGCACACGCACGATCGGCTGCTCACTCACACCCACAAACCCTAAAACAAAACATTGCACCAGGGGTTGACTGGGACAGAGATTCCACCCTGGCTGTTTTTGTCCAGACCAGCCCATTACATTAGCAATGGACACCACGTAGAAGCCATTATTAAGTTAATAATACTCAACATGTGGCTCTTTATGTCTTAATTTCAATTGTTTTTCTCCCAGAAAGTCTAAAAACTTTTTAACTTCTTTTTACCTATTTTCTTTGAAACTTCCTTTGTACCTTTTTTGCACTTTTTGACACTTTTTTCAGACTTCAGCTACATTTTGTCAATAAATATTTTTCCTATTTTTTTTGTCAATTTTTGCAAGTTCTTCTTGACACTTTTATACATTTTTTGTTCTTTTTTAATTTTTAATCTAACTTTTGCCCATCAAATACCACTTGATTCCCTTTTCCCTACATTTTGCCTCTTTTTGTTCCACATTTTTGCCTTTTTTCACTTTTCTTTGCCACATTTTGCCTTTTTCACTAATGTTTGCCCATTTAAGCTACTCTTTGCCATTACATTCCACCTAGTTCCTCTTTATTGGTCAATTTTTGGCCACTCTGGACTGTTTTTGGCCTATTTTAGCCATTTTTCACTCTTTTCTAGCCACACTTTTGGCACTCTTGGACCATTTTTGACCACATTACTATGTCTGCCTTCACTCACTTGTCAAAAAAAAACCAAAAACCAGGTCCGGTCCGCTACGTTTTTGAAGCTGGTGGAAATAGTTGGGTAGAAGACCGTCTGGGCCTCTTTGCTGAGGATCTGGCCCCCACGACCCAGATAAGCATCATAAAACAAACAAAGGAACATGTGTCATGAGTAGTTTCAATTTCTGCTACAGCAGGTGCTTGAGTACTGCTTCCTAACATTCAAAAGGTTGAATTTTCAAATACAGCACTTTTGTGACTGGAGACATGTCCAGGGTGTCCCAGGGATTGTGTCATGAACTTGTTGTACACAAGGACAGACTATTCTTTTTTTTTTCCTTGTAGCCTTTATTCTTTGTCTCAAACTTCACGACACAAGCAACATCAAAACAATAAAAACAATACATTGAATACTTAGCTTCTGTTCACTATACAGCAAGAACCAAATTTTATTTAACCCAAATTGAACACATGCATGTCAGGTTCTGTTTAGTTTTGTTTTCTGTAGCCCTTGTGGTCTTCTTTTTGTTTTGTAAGTCTTTGTTGGTTCTGTTTAGTTTTTGTTATAGTTCTAGTTTTGTGTGTCTTTGTGTTCCCAGATATTCCTGCTCATGTCTCCACCTCCCAGTGATGTCAGTGTGTTTGGGTTGTGAGCAGTGACATGTAGTCAGGGTAGGCAAGGTAGGCAGTGCCTACTAATATAATTATAAATGATTTGTTTTTTCATTTCTGAGCCTACAATACCTACAAGTTTGAAAGTGTCAGCATTTTGTGCTTTTCATTGCCCAAATGACTAAACAGCGTTATTTCCTGGTAGGCAGAGATGCTGCACAGTCTCACTCCGCTGTAATGCAGGAGGAGGCCACACCCCCTCCCAAAAGCACATTTCAGCTCTGCCTCTGTTTCCATAGCGTGTTTTTATGTGTGCGCAGTCAGTTCCCCAAGATGAAAACCATTTACGTAAAAAGGCAGCTCTACGTTGCCTTTGGACGTAACCGTGCTATGCTAAATGCTATACGTAAGTTCAGAGTGCATTAGTGAATTGATCCAGTGTGGCTACAGCTGCTACATTCTCTGGCTAGCGGGTGGGATTACACTACAGGCAGGATGACAGCGCTAGAGATGATAGAGAAACTTTCCTTTGAGGAAAAACAACAGCTTTTAAAAATGGGAGACCAACACCTGAGCTACCAGACCTTCAGCAAAGGAAAGGTCAGAACATTGTTCGTACTTTTCTCGGTAAAAGGAAGGGTTGGCTTTGTGGATACACCTCACTGAGGCTCTTCTGAGTTGTT
This sequence comes from Gouania willdenowi, assembly GCF_900634775.1. Classification (NCBI taxonomy): domain Eukaryota; kingdom Metazoa; phylum Chordata; class Actinopteri; order Blenniiformes; family Gobiesocidae; genus Gouania; species Gouania willdenowi. The sequence goes on from NC_041047.1 coordinate 42,338,018, forward strand.
GTTGCTGTTGTCATTTTCTCCGTGACCCTAACCCTAACCCAACACAAACAACGAATGTGCTGCTGTGTCATGAGATATATCTTGTTGGGAGAGTATGGGGGCTATATTAAATAATTGTTTATGTTTCTTTAATGGTGTTTTACGGTGATTTTGTTAGATGGCTAAATGCTTGTTCATGTAGATCTTGTTGGTTTTTTCTTTCTTATTATTAATTTTATATTTTGATGTAAGATGCGCTATACAAATAAAGTTGAATTGAATTGAATTAACACTTGCCAGCAGAAACACATGGAATTGTCATTGGTGTTGACATCGCCTACCCTACCCTAGTGCTCATGGCACATCACTGGTTGCGAGTGATTAGCTGCCTCATATTTTCCACCCAGGTGTGGCCAGTTCCCAATCAAGCCTCCCTCACTATTTAGCTGAGTGCATGGACACAAAATGATTGCTGGTTCATTGTGAATGTGAACCTCCTTGTGTCCTGCTGCATTTTGTGCCCTGCTTCCTGGTTTTCCTTGTGCCTCCTTTGAATTTTAGGTTTTTGTAATTAAAATGGACTTTGATTATGAACGCTACGCCTGCCTGATTTAGTCTCTGCACTTGGGTCCTCTTCATCCACAACTCTGATTTGTGACAAATTGACAATGCATCCTTCAGGCTCCATCTACACGGAGACAAAACAAAAATGTTTTCACGGAAGAGGACACCGAGAGAGAGGCAGCATCTATTTGCAAGCATGTCTGGATTAGAAGTGGCATTTTTAAATTTTTTTCTTTATTTGGTCATAAAGAGAACCACCAGATGCTTTTTAAGGCTGTGCTGTAGTTCTTGCGTGACAGTGGAACCGATGGGAGGATCTCGTTGTTACAATAAAGACCAGTGGAGGGCAGTAATATGCCTTGTGGCGTCCACTCTCGTAAATACAGAGGAAGAAGAAGATGACGCCCGAGGACGCGCATAAAACTTGTCTTACAAAAAAACAGGACATACAAAAGAAAAGAGGAAAAAGATGGAGACAAAGACATGACAGGAGATTTGACCGATGATGAGGTAGAGCTGCTACTTTGTTGCTATTGTTAATGTTGTTGTAGTGGGGGGGTCACGGATGCAAGTTAAGAGAGAGGTGGGGCTATGGTGTCATTGCTTGCAGAGTATGCGTATACGCCATCCACACGGCGCCTCAGCGAGTGTCGTTCTAAGACTCCCATTCTGGGAACCATTTTCAGAAGTTATCGTATTCGGCTTCCAAATCGTTGTTGTCGTGTGGACGCAAGGCGTAAACAATAAAAAACTTGACCGTTTAGACTATAAGCCATCTCTGTGTGGACGGGGCCTCAGTTTGAGAAGAGGCAGAATTAAGCTTATCTAGTCCTGACCCTCCTTAGTATCAGTACCCAACTCTCAGCATAAAGTCGTCAACTCATGTCCATTCCAGCCAAATGCATTTTAACAAATACAGTGAACAATAATCTAACACACACACAAAAAATAATTAGATAGTGATCTCCTAACTTGGTATGCATATATAAATCAATTAGAATTAGTTTGTGTTGTTTTTTAGACACTACACAATCAAGTGTGTTCCCTAATTTCATACCACAAACCAAAGTGGTGTTTTGAAGTTGTAAAAACCTTTGAGTGACAAAAGTTAAGTTCTCCCCTTAAAGGGGACATATCATGTTAAATCCACTTTTTAAATCTTAAATGCATTTTGTTGTATATTTAGAGTGTTTAGAAGCACAGAAAAGTTCAAATTAGTCTCTTCGGGTGCTCCGTTGATATCTTTATATTCTGTTTTGGTCATATTTTTCAATGTGTTTCGATTTTTCGATTCTCTATTACGTTTTTTGAACAATAACGTCAGCGGAACTGCCAAATTAGGACATCGACTCCAGACCCAACACTTCGAGCAATCCGCCATTTTCATTTCTCGCTTTTATTTTGTAGTCCAAGCTCAAGGATGCCGAAGTTACGAGAGGATAAGTCAAAATGTTCGGTTGTTGGATGTAGTAACCCACACGCTTCATTACACCGTCTCCCAGCATCAGAACCTTTTCAAAATGCCTGGTTGAGTTTTATTTTTCACGGAAATGTACCCACATCTGTGGGTAAGGTCATTTTTGTGTGCACGAAGCATTTCAAGGATGACTGCTTCTGCAACCTCCACCAGTATAAAGAAGGATTTGCTAAAAGACTTTGTCTGATTGAGGGTTCAATTCCTTCTATCTTTGGAGACGACGAACAGAGCACTTCGGTAAGCTGTAAATAATGCTAAAAAGTGTGATGATAAGACGTCCCTGTCATTGTTTTGTTAGCATTAGCAGTTGCACCGTCTTCATATGTTAGCGCTGTGTGCTCGTTTTAGATCCTTGATGATATGGCCTACGTGATTTAATTTAAGTCTAAAGTTTTCATTAGTCATTTCATTTTGCCGTTTTTGTCTCCGAAAAGACTGTATTATAATGCATTTCGTGATGTTAGCTTGGCGCTAGCTTTAGCTCGGTGCTTGTGTTAGCTCACTTGCTAGGGTTCTGCAGGTTCATCATCTTCATTTTCATCTCGCTCCACCGGGTCAGACTCTGGCTCTAACATGTAAAGCTGGATGGACAAGTCTTCTGTTGTTGACGTTTTGTAAATAATGTGTGAATAAACATTTTCTGCGCCGCTACATAGCCATATCTCTTCTATCAAACTACAAAAATGGCCGAACAGGGTGGAGTTGAACCGAGTGTCACCTCTGCAACCTGGAGAGGGGGCGGGGTATGAAGTGTCTCATTTGCATTTAAAGAGGCCGCACCAAAACGAGTTGCTCTTAGAAGCACATCAGAAAAGAGGTAGAAAAGGGGTGGAGCTATAATAATGAGGAATTCAGACCCAAGCATTGCAGTTCTGCTTTATATAGACCACAGCTGTATGATTTATATGTAAAAAGGAAGGATTTAAAAGCATGATATGTCTCCTTTAAATTGCAATCATTGTCTCTTATTTTAAACAGTTTTTGTAGATTATTTGGTAGTCTTTAGAGCACAGCTTTGTAAACTACAAACACTGCTTAAAATAGAAACATTTTAAGAGTTGTGATTTAAAAAGAAAGGGGATTAGTGAGGTTTCTATAACTCGCATGATTATTGATCCTTATAGTTTTTCTTCTTCTTTTTTTTAATGAGCAGATCTTTTGTAGATTTACATGTATTACCCCAGACTTCAACACAATAATAAGGTATGGCAGTAAAGTGTTGCTTTTTTTTTGTTTTAATAATTATTCCTATGCTTGATTATCAGTTGGTAAGAAGTGAAGCTTTTAAATAAACGTGTCATTCATGAAGACAAATGCTTTCAAAGAGAGAAATTTAGCACTAATAGGAAACGTCATTCTGGTGTTGTCAAGGCCCTGGGTCGTGGAACCAAGCAGCTCCTGCAGGTGACCTGTGTGTTAAATATAGATCACGCTGCTTAGCTTACATACCACAATACATTCTAATGTAAAAAGGAAAGGAACTAATAACTCTGTCTCATTCAAAGCTGCCACAAATGAATTCACTGTTTCTGAAGCCATTTATAGCCCAGCACATCTCGCTTTCTTATCACTGTTTGCAGTCTCTCCGTCAGACCGCCATCACGGATAAATTTACCCCCGCAGCCGCTAACCTTTTTCATTACATCTCCTCCGAGGTCTCTCCTCCTCCACCTCCTACTCATTTCCGGCGCACACATTCTCACCAATCTCTTTCCTCCTCTCTGCTCCTTTTTTTTTGTATCTCCTTCTGTGAGTATTTAGTACCTTATTTATCTGGCTCTGACAGTTCTCCAGGTCTCATGTGTTTTTTAGAGTATTAACCATGAAGTAAGGAAAAAAAACACTCCAATTTCTGAGTTTTGGGGACATCATAACACACATTTGGGATTTATTATGACCTTTGATAGCATTAAATTAATTTTAATTAAAAATAACATTTTAGACTGCCTATTAAAACAGGAGTGTGTTTCAGATGATGGGCTTAGTGAGTGAGCAAATGTTTGTCTGCTTATTGCATAGAAACCTCTGAAACAATACACGATGAAACAAAGAACACAAGCTTTGCTAAACTGCCCCTCAGGTGGACTTCAGAGATCTCAGTGCCAAAGTAACACATGTGGTCTGACACTTTCAAACTTGGTTTGAGCTCCAGAAGTAGTATGGGTGTTTAATATTCTGCTCTGTTCCTCCATTTTATTCAAACGGAGGAAATGGAACAAAGGGAGCTCTCTCCCAAGCTGCTGCCAACATCAACCAATTAGTGGGAGTCGGCTTCTTTACAGCTCAGTGGCAACAGCTCGTCACATTGTCCTCCACAAACACACACGCATGCACACACACGCACACATGTTCACACCTACTGTGGATGTAAACATCCACCTCCAAGTAAAACACTGCATATAATGAACACAAGTGTGTCGAGTGCAGAAAAACAAAGACAATCCCACACACAGACGTGAGAAGAAGAAAAGAAAAGAAATGAGATTTAATTCTGTCCCAGTTTAGCTCTGAAACTTTAGAATGTGTGGCTGTGTGAGTATGTGTGCACGTACGTGCATGCGTGCGTGTGTGTGTGGACTTTGTGGATCTTGTTGCAGCAAACACTCATTTCAACTTAAAGGTATTGTGAACGACATTATTTTGGCTTCAACTTCCTGGTGGATAATCTTAACTATTGGTCCTCCTAATTGTCAATCATTCTAATGATATGTTTACGTAAGGCTGTCGTACGTGCTCGTGCCCGGCGTGCATCGGGTCCTTTGAAAATCTTGTTTTGGAAGGTAAGCTTGTATGAGCGATGCCGACTCCAACTTATAAACAAAGCTGTGCACGAGGACAACTGGGCTCAAGATGCGTGTGCAGAAAAGTAGAGGTGTGGCTTCTGGCAGATTGGCAGAGGCAGGGGGAGGAAGTGGAGATGTTGAGGGCGGGACATTGAGACGTTTCTCAGAAACTCAGGATAGCCGCTTTAATGTCAAATGAAAACACAGGTATTTTTTCAACTGCTATTTTTTTTTGTCACTTTCTGTTTCCAAAACGTTGTAACTTATCGTGAACTCTATTGTCTATTGTCCCGCCCCTAAAAAACTTAACTGACATTAAGTTAATTTCTCCTACGGTAAAGGATCATGAAGAGAGAGCAGATCATTTATGTACCCTCACAGATAATTGATACACACCTCTAACCCATCGGGGTGCAAAGACACAGTGTTTCTATGAGCATCAGTGCAACATGGTGTCCTTCTCCCTCACAGAGACACAACGATCAAAGGAACACACAGAGTTGTCATGGCAGACGGATGGAGGGACACGCAGAGACAAAGTGCTCTGAAGTACTGTGTGTTGTCTGCGCCGCAGTGATGACATGTAAATAAGCGACCCCTCAGTGACCCATGGAGAGCGCCTTGTTGCTCGGCGTGCAAACACACTGGCTGAGCTCTTGTTCAGTTCTAGAGTGGATTCCACTCCCGTCAGGGTTTCCCATTCTTAGCGATAATGAAAAAGAGTCAGAAATAGTTGACCTACTTTCATATAAAACCCTTGAACAACACAAAATAAAAACTAATCGGAGAGTTTTTCCCATGCTTCAGGGTGGAAGACAAGTAATAGTTTACTGGGTCAAACTGGGTATAAAAGCTGGGTTAAACACTTCCGGACCTTTTACAGTTCTCCGTTTATCTTTTTTTTTAATATGCATACTTCTTCAAATTCTATTTTGCATTGGGGCAAACTAAACCTTTTTACCTCTACAGTTAAAAGAGGTAATTGTAAAGGTACCTCTTTAGCGGGTGAGAAATATGGAATACTCCTACTCCCACTCGGTTAGAGTGAGATTCATTCATTTTGAGCCTTAACGGTAACACATTTTGTACACACAAGCTGGGTTTCCATTACAGATTTTCAAAAATTTAAATAGATATTTCTAAATGTTGACAAATCATAATTCCGCTTGGAACGTGTTTCTATTGAACGTCGTTTTGGGTAGGAGCCTCGTAATTCCTGTGAAATCTCGTCCTGCGAGACTTTGCTGCAGAAAGACAGAATGCTCAGAATGGCCTTATGACACTCCATATTCCTTTGTTGTTTCATGTCTAATGATGCAGTAATAGTTTTTAAGCATAATGCTAACAAAAGTCCCGGTCTCTTCTGTTTACACATACCGCGTCATGTTTTCTCAGAGAGCAGTGGTCATGTGACCAGTACGTCACGATCTGTGATGTGTATTTACGGAAAACGTGTTGCCATTGCGCTTTTGTGATACATTTCAATATCGAAACGTCTGAAATACCTCCTCATGTAAATTAGGATGTTATTCTCCCCAATGAAGGAAAAATCTCTCTGCTCCTAATCAAAGTAACGATAAAGGAGTCACAATGTTTTGCTCTGCTGTGATTGGATAAAATTCCTCTCATATGCTCGACTTGAGAAGCAGAGAACATTTTCACTTGAACGTGACTTGGGAGTGTTTCAGTGTCTTCACAGGCACTTAAGTCATGTGTCTCATACAGTTATGCAATAACTCTGATTTGGAGCACAGGCTGTAGTGCACAGAGCTTTCTGCTGCTGGAGTTCACTGCAGCTCATTGAAGGCATAAGGGAGGTCAACACAAAGGACAAGATGCTGGTCGTTCAGAGCCAAACCAGTACATTCATTCCCATGTAGCTGTGATTAATTTAAAAGACAGTCATTGGTACTGAGGGAGGAAAAACAGAAAGCAGGTCAAACTAAATCTGCATAGCGTCCCAGGTTGGTGGTCTCAGTACCTCTTCAACCCCAACAAATATACCTCTCCGTAATCCTAACAAACTCAGCTCCAACTGTAGCCAACCCACATTCAGGCCATTATGTTCAAAGAGGTAAAAGTCGACAGAAATCCATCCAATGAGGTGCATATCGCTTGTGCGTAAAATGGCCGGTCCCTCCTTTACCCAGCTCTAATTGGCCAGAGCTAAAGTGTCTTTGGCCTAATGTTTATTATTATTATCATCCAACTTGCTGCAGCTGATGTCCAGGCATTAGTTCAATTATTTTTGTTTTTACAGCCTGATAATGGATTTTATATTTGATGTAAATCTTTAGGTTTTTTTGGGGGTGAACTATATACAATTTCACATCATATGTAACTACTAAGGGTTTTACTTTTATCTGAACAAGAAAAAGCCACGTAGGTCATGTAGAAACGTAGAAAAACAGAATTTGTTATGGGTATGTGGTTTTCGGTGAAAAGTGGCTGGGGCTTAAGAGGTTTAGGTGTGGACTTGTGAGACCTCAGCAGGTGCACTGCGGACACATGGTTTATCAGATCCTTCATGGAGAGAAGACCTTCATCAATCAACATGTGATAAAAAAAGATTGATTAGATCAGTTGATTATCTCTATCAGCCTGTTGTCTTTGAACAGTAAACAGGACAGCATGGAGCCTTTAGCCACCAACAGCCCAATCTTATTATCATTGGGGTCAATTTGATCCCATTCAATGTTTATCACTCAAAAATCATATTTGACTTTTTTCTTTTTGTTTCATATTTCACAACTTTTCAATCTGTGTACCCTTCGCTCTTTGGTTATTCCATTTTAAAACCAAATCAAAATAACAAATAAACAGTATGGTTATTTTGTTTTACTAATTCAAAACCAAAACAGAAATAAAAAACCAAAAACCAGATAAGCAGCATTTTTCTGTGTTTTTTTTTTTAAACTTGTTCTGTTTGTGTGATATTTGGATATTTATGGGGAAATTGGAGCCATAACTGAAGACCGCTGCACCTCGTTTCCCTCCACAGGTCCTGGACCAGGTCTTCTCACACAACAGGACTGTTTAAGATTTATTTCAGCAGTTTTCTGGTTATGCTCATGTTTTCATGCTGTCTGGATGTTTTAGGTTGTAAAAAGCTTCTCATGTTTATGTTTTATTTTGTGGTGTTATGGTCCAAATAGTATCCAAATAAACTGTGACTGACTATCGACTGTAAGGCTGGTGTAATGAACAAAATGGATATTATACCTTCTACTATTTGACACTTGCAAAAACAATTACATCTTTTTTGAAGGCACTAAAAATGTTTATTTTGCAGCCGTCAACACACACGGGAGTTGATCACTAGAAATAAGGAGCACCAGCAGATTCATAACACCACCTCGTGTTCCACATATCATGTGTGTTCATTTTTTGGTTTTGATTTATTTATGTATTAATAACATTTCAATTCACCAGTAATGTGACTTATGCGTTGCTTCTTTTTATGTCGGGACTGGGAGAAAAAGTCCGCCCAGTCACCAGTTTATCTGGATACTATTTGGACCGTAACACTGTTTGGTAAACTTGGCAGATATTCACAGATTCAGACTTCTAGCATCAATAAGTCTTTAACGAAACATAATCGACACATAAATTACACCTCTGTCATCAGTGTGAGGTGGACAACATGCTATAAGATCATTTTTATCAAACGCAGCAGAGTAAAAGTCCATCTGTCAGTCGTTCTGTGTGGTAAGACAAAAACATGAAGCTCTCGTCCTAGTTTCCTCGTAAATATCCAAATGTCACACAAACAGAACCAGATTTAATTTTGAATCAGACAAATGCTGCTTGTTTGGTTTTTCCGTTTTCCTGTTTCTGGTTTTAAATTAATAAAACAAAAAACAGTTTCTTTATTTTTCAATTTGGTTTTGAAATGAAATAACCAAAGAATGAAGGGTACACGGATTATTTTCCTAATTTGATGGGTACACTTGATTAAGCATAAAGTGATCATGATGGTATTTTTACAATGTGCTGAATACATATTCAGCCATTCGGTCAGTTCAACCCCAAGCTGTTTTAGCTGTGCAAAATGTATGTCTGTTGTGCTCTGTGTATTGCAACCTGCACGCTCTCTCTCTCACTCTCTCTCTCTCTCTCTCTCTCTCTCTCTCTCTCTCTCTCTCTCTCTCTCTCTCTCTCTCTCTGTGTCTCTGTCTCTCTCTAGAAAATGCCCTCTAGGAAATGTTTTACCGTCAATGAGGTTTTGGAACAGCTCTTTCCCAGTGAAAGTGATGTAGAGGAGAATATGTCTAACACTTTATAGTGAATAACCTTAAAATATGTTACAAAAAAGAGATAAAAATGAGCAAATATGAGAGGGAGAGAGAGAGTTTATGAGAGGGGGGGGGGGGTCACCAACATCAATCAATTCTGCTAGAGCCATGAATGTGCACCCCAAATTAGAAAAGTACTTTCAAGATACAGTAACTCTAAAACTGAATGTTTGACCTGATGGTGGCACTGCAGGAAAGGTCATATCATCACCACAAACAATAGGGTTCATACTACTGTGGTAAATAATGTTGTCCGTAAATTTTATTCACGATAAATTAATTCTAATTCAAAAGTTTAGCCCGATGGTGGTGCTAGAGAACATTTTTAGGTTTAATCGAGGGCTTATTTATTTATTTAACAAATATACAAAATGTGAAAACTTTTATGAAAATCATTTTCATGAGGAAAATATTCCTGGAGTAAAATTGACCTCAAGGGTAAAATGTGTTAGTAATGTTTGAGGATAATAGCAGGCTTAATATGAAATCCTGCAGTTTTGGATGTACTCACTCCTAACCAAAATTCAACCTCCAAGCAGTACTACTTACTAATGTCAGCCCAACCCACAGAGCTTTGGGAACCAGTTTTTAACTTTACAGATTTACTTGAGAAACAACTGTGGCATCACTTTTGTTTACAAAGCGTTTAGTTGAAATGTCAGCGTGCCCTTGGGCCAGGCACGTTGACTACAAACAAAGCTCACTGTGACACCGGAGGCCCCTCGAGGACATGATGCATCAACACGTCTTGGTCTTGGTAATCATCCAATTTAGAGATTAAATGAGCAGAGCGAAGGCAAAGTGAAACATTGTTTCAGCGCAGCGTGACCACACAAATACAATCAGTCATATATTAAAATGCATCCAGCACGTATTTACACTCAGCCTATCACAATTATTTAGTGTGTGTGAGTGTGGATGGGATCTTTGTTTCCAGCCTGAGGCACTGAAGTGTCCACTGACATAAATAAATCAAAAATCAATGAGGTAGGTGTGTGTGTGTGTGTGTGTGTGTGTGTGTTGGTTTTTCTACCCTGGTGGGGTCCACCTCCTGAAATATCACTCACGCCGTGGGGACCGATTTTCCCCGTGGAGACCGAGTGCCGGTCGTGCGCTCTTATGCGTGTGTGCATGTGTTGCTGTAGCCGTTCACTAAGCCTCATTTGGACAAACTTACTCTCCAAACAGAGGATGAATAATTCTCTTTGAGCCTCCTCCTCTTCCTCTTTCTTTCCTGTTCCTGCTCATCCTTCCTCTCCCTCACCCTGCACCGTCTCTGAAGGATTTGTTTTCTTCGTTTTTTTTTTTTTACAAGACTTTTTTGGGGGAGTCGCTGCAGCATCCTTGAGATGCTCTTCCTCCAGGCTGAGATGGGTTTATGATGCACTGTCAACTAGTGAAAGGAGAGGGAGAGCCAATAGGAAAGTATAGTAAACATGTTTTCTTCCTTCCCACCATGATTTGAGGAGGGGGAGGAGGGATGCGGGAAGGAGAAGAAGAAGTAGTGTGCACAGCAGGGATGCTTTAGAAAAAATCAAAACAAGAAAACATCATCATGCCTAAAGATGCCGAGTTTTCCTCTCACATACGAAGTGACATAACAAGATTGTTACATGTACGGTGATGGAAAATAATGGATGGATGATGGTTGGATGGATGGATGAAGGATGGATACTTTATGTTATTAACATTTTTTTTATTAACCAAAGAACTGTCATACAAATTGTTAGCTGTTTAAATCATGTTTTGTAGAAAACTCTTTTTTTCTTGCATGCTTCTATTACCAAGTAATTGTTTTTTAAACAACGTCAGATATTAATGTGATTTTTAAGAGGTAAATTTTAGGGGTTGAACAGACTAGTCGACTAGTTGACTCCAGTGTTGTCTCGCGACTCTGTCTACGTGACATTGACTAGTTGCAGTTCCTGCAACACAGTAAACAAGGGTCCTAGTAAGGCAGCGCAACATAGATACTACGGCTAATATACATGCTAACGTTAGCTGTAGTGGTAACATGTCTGTGTATTAGGCAGACCTGGAAAACATCAGCAGCGCAGGACGAAGGCTCCGTTAATGGAGGAAGACCACTGTTGTGCCAAAATCTGTGAATAAAAGAAATCTGTGACCGGCAGTGGCGACAGTTCCAACCCCTGCGGCTTCTGGGCGGATATCTACTAACCCTTAACCGCGTTTCAAATTCTTATCCATTCTGCATTTACTTCACCCACCTGAGCGTCATGTGTAAGGGGAAGTAAATAGCTCCCTAATGGCTACGAAGAGGTTTAGCACTCTTCTTCTCTACTGCCGAGAAGCCACAGTGGTCACAGATTTTTTCAGGTCACGCACTTTGGCACAACACTGGCTTTGGTGAAGGAAGCCAAAGCCACTGTAAATACAGCCTAAACAAAGTCTAAACACCTGGCTCTGAGGAAGCCTCGGGGCTTAACAGTTAACTCACGGTAGACGAAGCAGCAGTGTTCCTGTGTTTACTTAGCTTCTATAGCATGCTAGGGGCTGGCGGCGTTGTGCCAAAGTTCGTGACCCAAAAAAATCTGTGACTGCTGCGGCTTCTCGGTGGTAGTGAAGAATAGTGCTATTTGTCCAAACCCGTGGTCGGGCTTCATTTCTATCTTTTTAACATAGACTGTGGTTGAACTCGGCTCAGTCGCTGTACAGTGAATGAACGGTCTGGTGATGCGTTTCGATTAGCGCAAAAAAGATGCATGTCCTCTGGTACATGAATAAATTATGTTAAAAATACATAAACGACTCATTCTTGACTTGTGGAGATACTGAATGTAGAGAGCAGCTTTCTCAGCTGTGTGTGTTGCAGCAGTAAACTGGTACGTAGCGTGTAGCGGCACATGAAGCTGCTTGCTAGTTTATAGTTGCATGCAGAGCGAGGGGCTAGGATTATTCTACATCAGCGCGCCTCGGATGGATTTGAATAATGTCGGGCAACAATAGGTTCAGGCTAAATGAGAGAAAAGCTTTATTCGGGTTCGGGCCGCATTCTGTTGGCCTCTGGCCGGGTCGAGTCTAACTTTGTAGGTTCGATTCTACTCTTACTAAGTGTCTCTGCGCATGCGCTTATTTTGTTTCATTGCAAAATCACACCGCTACTGTATCTATTGGCTGGCATGTATACATTTTTTATGTTTCCCGCGGCCCTACTTTTACAGTTTAAAGTGATAACGGTGTATTGTGAACATTTGTCGACAGTGCGATGTGTCTCAGAGAGGCCAGTATTCCTTTGTTCTGAGTCCCAGGTTCATCCCCCTGCAGACTGATGAGTATGTTTCTATCTTCCGCCACTTGAATATTCAGCGTCGACCATGACACTTGCCTGTTAGCGAAAGCACTTGTCGCTGTCTTAATAGAGCACTCACACAAAGACAGGCCACTGGCAGCTAGGGGAGACGATGACATTTCACAACTATGTCCTAATTGTGCCTCTTTCTTACATTTTCTACAAGCTTGTTGTGGTGTGGGGAGAGTAATCAGGGTCAGCGGGGAGGCATCAGGAGGCTATCGCTTTTGTCACGCATCAATATTGTCTTTCTCTGCAATGTGGAGATGCCTTCATCTGTTTCACAATCAACTAACTAGTTCACTATTTAATTTTTATTCCGCATTTTTCATACCTAGACATGAGAAACCAGAGATGTGTGTGTGGGCCGAACCACAGCGACCATCAGATTCACTGTATTAAGCTTTTACTTAATCCAGAACTTCTAATGAATAAATACATTTGTGAAACTGATTCATTATTGTGACTCGAACATATTTTTAAAGCAGGACTTTTTTTCCCTTGTCTGAGGCAGACAGCCTAAAGCCTCTTTCCTACTGGCATGCTGTGATTTACCCAGAATGTTGGTTACTATAGCAACGGGGTGCAATGATGAATTAGCCTATTGGTGTTGAGGATTCTGCTCAGACAGTGGGCTGAGCTCACTTTGCTCCCCCAACATTGATCATGTATGTATGTATGTATGGATGAATGAATGAATGAATGAATGAATGAATGAAAGAAACGCAGCAGTCATTTAGCTTGAGTTGGATTTTACGAGGTGACCCACAGGCGACCATGAACAGCTGTAGCCTGTGGTCGCTAATCAATCAGACAACAGTGTCCACAGATGTGTGGGAGCAGTGACCAGTTTTGCTTTATTAACGGACAAAAGCAAACAACGGCTTCTGAAAAAGATTCTAGCGACATTTGTAAACCCTCCAGCTAATTTAATTAAAGCTTTTGTGTCCGCAAGGCTTTCCCACTATTACCCGACTAAAGGAGCAATTATGCCAATGTGATGGCGAGGGTTGGCACTACCACAACGTAACAAACACACAGATACTGTGCACACTCACATTTACAGACTTTTCCAGGAAACTGTGTTAATTAGGTAAAAACCCTCGGCTTTGACAAGACTTTATCTACTTTTTGATTTTAGAAGGATCTCAGAAGGAGCTGGAGGAGGAAATAAACTATGATAGTTCAATACTTGCTAAGCTTTAATAGGAAAAGTTTACCTATTAAACTAAAATTAAATGCATGACAGCTTATTTCTCCCAGAATTGGAATAAAAAGTCCAACATATCTGAAATTCCTAGAAAATATGAAAACCTATTCGACCACATTAAAGTTTTATATTAAAAGTAATTTTACTTTACAGAATGGCACATGAACTGCTGAGGATGCTTAACGTATTGATCCTTTGGGTCAACATGTGGCCTTCACTCTATTTTGGTACGTCCCCACAAAAGTAAATGCACAAAATGACTCAACAAAAAAACACAAAACAACAACAAAACACATGATGCCTTAAAAAAAAAAAAAAAAGAAAACCCAAAGCCTTTGTTGTTTTCTGTATTGATGCTCAGTTTGGTCTTTATTCTATTGCTGACATGAACTTTGTTCTCAGATCAGAAACAATCATGTTTGTGGCTACGTCCCCTGTGATAACTGTTGCTTATCTCTGTCTCGTGAACATTTACTGTAGTTACTCAGTTGTGTTATAAAGGGGTTTTATTTGCTGGTGCAAAGTAAAATAGCATGTGCCATTTCTCTGGTTTAATTCTATGGGACAGGCGCATTCTAAATTGGTAAATAAAGTTTTCACCAAAGTTTGCTGGACTTGTTGGCCAGATCATGTGACCTGGAGAATGCCTGGAGAAAGTTTCACTTTATGGCAGTCACGTGACCACAGGCTCTGATATACTCATCGAGCTAAGGCTTTTACTACAATTTGTCACTAAGTGGTGCTTTTTGGTCACTCCATCACTTTATCGCTTCACTGACACAATGACCAGGGAACAGTGTGTGTGTGTGTGTGTGTGTGTGTGTGTGTGTAGAAGCGGTGACAGAGGACAGAAAGAGAGGTCTGATCACTTCTCCTTCTTTTCCGGCTGAAAGTTTACAGCACTTATCATAGACAACTCCGCTTTTACGATTTAAATGATCAACTTACGGAGTTTCTAAAGGATGAGTTAACTCAGAATGTAGGCTTATTCTAGAAGCTAACCGCTTTAATTTTGCCCTGATAATTTGAGTAGGCACAGTACAGCCCTCTGCTTCAGTGTCAGGAGCGTGCAATGTAACACCCTCACACGCTTCCCCACATGCTTTTGTTTTGCTTTTCGTTATTTACGTAAGGTGTGCATTAGGTTATAAACGTGGTAAAATTATCAGCATTTATAATCTTTCCCTGTACGTTATAGTAGTAGTAGTAGTAATAGTAGTACAGGGCTCTCAAGTTCTGAACACAGTTCAGAGTGACACTTTGGCTGCAGCGGCGGTTTAGGTAGAATCTGATAAAAGACATACATTTGTCATTCGTACAAATAAAACTACTTAGTTAGCACTACACATTTCTTAGTGCAGGGGTGCTTATTGTTTCACACACACACACACGCACACAGCAATTTTCTAATAAAAATCCTCACAAATGCCACAACCTAACATAGGCCACACTCTATTGGCTGATTAGGGAGCCCTTCAGACAACTCGGCCAATCAAAACGGGCAGGTAGGCTTCCTGCTGTACTCAGTTAGGTTTTATTACATGAAGTCACCTCCTCACTGCCCCACATCTACATATCAGTCCATTTACAGCTTTTTATTGTCACTTTTTACTGGAACCAGACCAATACACCGCTTTGTCCGCTCTTCCTACCGTGAACTATCTCTGCTTCGTCTGTCTGTCCTCCTAGGAAGTGTCTCCATCAGCCTCAGAGTCCAGTGACAGCAACAACTTCCGGGAACTATTTGAAACTTTCGTTGTCACAACTCTCTCTCTAAACTGCTCTGTGTGCATTCAGCTTGTACATCTAAGGTGCGCATTTGGTTATATAGCACGTGGTGAAAATATCAGCGTTTATAATTGTTGTATCCGTGGAGAAATGTGCATTTTTTGCTGTTTGCTTTCAACACGGCCATGGCCATTGCCCGCCAATAACTTCTGGGTTCCGTCCGTCCGGTCTAAACAGCGAATCACCAAATAAGTCAAAAATGACGCTTACAAACACTCGTGCTATGTGTAAGCTGTTTATAAAGTTTCAGGTCGAGCATACACGGAGAGAAATTTGTTCCACACACGCAGAACTTCCTTGCTTTTTTCGATAGATGAGTGAAGTTCAGGTGTTGGTTGCTGTAGGCTATGCAGCTTATCCTAGTTCCTCTCCATCGCTGGAGATCTGCATCCACTCTGAGTCCGACCCTTTGGATCTGTATCACTGAGCTACACTTCACAAGCCTGTGCCACATCCATTAAACCTCCTCTTCCTCCTCACTGCTGCTGCTCTGCTGTTTTCACAGCTGAGAGCAAAATGAAGTGGCTTTATATTTAGAGAGCATAATATCTCAATGATGTTGTTTTTCTCCTTGTTTTATTGAAAACAGTAGCAGATGTGAATGGAGCTGACGTCTGCCAAGGTTATCAATTTTGTAATAGTTATTCGTCCCAAAACCCCTATACTGGGCCTTTCAATCAACACCGAGTCCATTACACTGATGTCAGCGCACACAAAGACACACATTTCCTGCTCCCAACACTGGTGACTGCTGCTGCAATAAGCAGCGCACCATAAAGCCTAAATCTGTCCCTTCAATCACTCTTCCTTCTCTTTCAGTCGTTTCAAACGCACTCGCACTCTGCGGCTCCACTCGCTCTGCTCTTTACATTCTCAATTTTTCTAAACTGTCGGAGAGTCTCTTGACCGTGAGTCGCCACTGCAGAGGTTTTGTTTGGTCAAGCCTTTTCACATTCAGAATAAGAGTATGTGCAGTTAGCTGTGCATCAAGTGTTTTCATCAGAGAAAGAACACTGATTGTTTTCACCCTTTTTCTCTGGATCTATTTTAAAATGTTATTTAAAAGCTACTCAAGATAATGGTTTCAGTGTGTAAATCATAATAGTCAATAATGAAAGTATCACCAGCTAATCTAAATAAACTAAAACATATTCTGATGATTAGTTTAACACTGACAGACAAACAGTGGGTGTGTGTGATTTGCTTCATTGCTGTTCGAACAAGATTCATCCATTCATTGACAAACCTATCCATCCGTCCATCCGTACTTCCATCCAACCATTAGTCCATCCATCATTCTATCCATCCATCTATTCATTTATTAATCAATCCTTTCTTTCAACCATCCATCTGTTTGTTTATACCTCAATTCATTATTTTTTATTTATCCATCCATCCATGCATTAGTGTTGTGGTTCCCCAATTGGGAAACTGGGAAAAGCGGCATGATGTCATGACACAGGAGCGCAAGCCCAGAAAGGGGGGAGGTGGGGGTGGGAGGATGATTTGGGAGATGGGGATGCGCTAGAATGACTTTACTGAACCATGATCTTAAAAAATAGATGTGTTGTTTTCTTTGAACTTTAATTGCAAATTTTGCAATGGCGGGTTCTGAGAGTTTTTCATTCTTCAAAGAGGGGGGCATCGGCTGTCCCTTCATCCATCCATCCCTCCAACCATCCATTCATTCATTCCTACATCCATCCATCCTAAAAGGAGCTCAGCAATGTAAAACGTGTTGCTGGCCGTCGATCCTGAAACTCGGGCAGCAGGCTGAGGATAAAAGCTGCCCTGAGGCTGGATGAGGAGTTACACGTGTCAGTGCTCATGAGAGGAGATGCTTTTACAGCCAACGTGTGGTGAGACACTTCCACATGAATGCACACACACTTGTGCTCTTTGTGATCAAGACATTATATACAGGGTGGATAAACACACAATATCATACACATTGTTTCACTTTCTCACGACTAATGGAAACACTGGTTGGGGTGTACTGGGCACTTCCAAAGGTGAAGGTAACAGATTACAAGTACTTACGTTACTCTAATTGATTTGCTTTCATAAGTACTTGTACTTTTTTGAGTATATTTCCAAATCAGTAATTTTACAAGTATGTTTTAGAATAAGTAAAGTAATTTGTTACATTTACACACCGAACTGTTACTGAGTAAATGATTATTTCTTAGCTTTAAAATGATCAAAGGACATTGTGAAACTACAAAACATGAAATGACCAGACAACAATCAAATGCATCACATCATAACCGGCCAATCAGATTAAACGTAATGCACGGTGCTAATTTTAAAAAGTACATTTTGCTAATCCTTTTATTTTATACAGATGTTTCTGTTGGTGGGGGGGGGGGGTAACTAGTAACTTTTACTTTGAGTACCATTTAATTGAGCTACTTTTTACTTGTACTTGAGTACAACTTCAATCAAGTAACAGAACTTTTACTTCATGAGTACTCTTTACACTTCTAGTAACTTCTTCTCTTATACAGTATGTTTCTTCCACTTTAAATCATTTAACACTAGCATGACCAGAGTGATGTCATTTGACACCTATACCTTTAAAGTCCAAGCTGGTGTCAGATGGCGGGTGTGAACAACTCAGCTTGTGACCATTGTTATGTTACTGAGGCCACTACTCCCCCCTCAGCTAGGGTGGGGGGGTGGCTGGGTAGGTTCAGGACACAAAGACCTTTTGTATTCTCCTTTGTGTTTCCCACACAGCAGCTACATAAAAGTTGCAACTTATATTTCAACTTTTGCGACAGAAAGTAGTAAGTAGTAATAGTGAGACGTCAACACAGTTTGTTTGCATTCTTGGCGAAATTTATTTAATAGAGATTTTGTGAACATTTATGGCACTGCCACACCTCCTTTATGCATTTGCCACATGCAAACTTGTCACAATACATACGACGCTTGGTGGCACGGTTTTTCCTGCTGCAACACTTCACCTGGCACAATGCCCTTTTCCCCACATCAGGTGTGGGTGGTTATTGCTGAAGGTTTTGCTCATTCACCTCCTTGGCTGCCATTAGAGACCGGGCAAGCTCATTTGCAAGCTCCAGCAAGAAGTCCACCCTTCTTTCCTTGACCCCAGTGCATGCCTGATAAAGCACATGTGCGTTCAGCGCTGCAATGTCAATCATGTTGTAAAACACAGCGACTGGCCAACGCCGTGTTCCTGAATGCACAGTGTACTGTCGAACCATGTGGTCCATGACGTCCACACTGCATTTCATGCTGTTGTAGTCGGTGACTGTGTTCGGCTTTTTTTTTCGAGTAACCTCGCTGTGCACGCTACTGAGGAGGCAGACAATCTTCTTCCGTTTGGGCACATAAACAGTCAGTGTGGCACCGGAGGTTGAAAACACTTGTGTGCTGAATTCCTCACGGGCCAAATTCTTTTTAGCTGAATCTGGAAGCTCCTGGCGAATCTTATTGACTGTGCCAAGGAGGGTGGTCTTCCGGCTGTGCAGTCGACGTGCTAGTGACAATGAAGTGAAAAAATTGTCGGTTGTAACAGTTCTTCCTTTGTCCATAAACGGTTCCATAAGCTTCATCACCACATTTTCAGACAGTCTCTCCCCAGGTGGACGACTGGGGTCTTTGCCAAGATATGGGATGATTTTGCACACATACTTGGATTAAAGGTCACATGCCACCCAGAACTTGATACCAAACTTGTCCGGCTTCGTTGCAATGTATTGCAAGAAACAGCAGCGAGTCTTAGTTGGAAAAAGTTGCTCATCTATGGTGATGTGCCTGCCTGGGTTGTACGAAGTCATGCAGTTGGCAACAAAAGACCCACAAACGTCAGAGATTGCAGCAAACAGTCCTTTTCACACTCGGAAATCTCGCTTTACCATAAATAGCAACAATACATTTTATTTATAAGCACTTTTCAAAAACAATAAAGGTAATATACTGTTAATACTGGTAATACTGTTAATACTGTTTTTCTTTTTCTAATTGTATTTATTGTGGTTTATTAATTGATCACAACACACATGGCTCATATTAATTTGGGCATTCTTATCCAATAATTCCATATAATGTTATTTGGATTAACAAACATCTACCTGGGAGAAACTGGTTTCTCAACACTGGCCATCATTTACACCAACCCCCAAAGTTTGTCACTGCCCAGCTGCACATTCCGATCGAAAGGCTTTATTTACATAAGAGAGGTGGCCCACTGAGTTGCAAATGAGTGTCATTTGGCGGCCTCTGGGCAGGGCAGCAGGAGTAAGAAAACCTTGGGCATGCTAGTGTTAAACTAAATTGCTGAAGACTAAGTCCACCAGGGTCACTTTTATTTTGATATTCACACATTCTAGCATCTCCTAAAGTGAAAGCTCTTCCAGTCACTGCACTGAGGGGAGTTAACTGTAGATACATTGACACTACACAAGTAAACTGACTCCTTAGGCTCATCAGTTCACTGCTTCATTACAAATGTTATTGATGATACGGTGTGAAGTGTTATGGATACACTTGAGAACCAAAACTGATGCTTGAAGTTAAGCTTTGTACTGAGAGATTGACCTCAATACTGTTGCAGTGGCCTGAGAGTGACACATTAAAGCAGATTGCGTTTCCTCGACCTGCCTGATTTTAACCCACTTTCACATAGTAGGAGGATTGCTACGATAAGCACGAGACGTTCTGCAGAGGAAAATGATTCCCCTCCAAACAAAACTGAGTCAGACTTTAAGTCAAAAGCCACTGTGATGCCTGTGAAGTTATGTATTTATGGGGTTAGAAGTCTATTATTAGAAAAATACAGAGGCTACTCAACAATTTTCATTTCAAAAAGCTCTAAAAGATCTCTGAACTGTATTCATCATCTGTTATTTATGAGTAATTCATCATTTTTTTGTGTTATTTATCCTGAACAAACTGTTCTATATGAGAAAATGTTACAAATACATTCAATTTTT
Source organism: Gouania willdenowi (assembly GCF_900634775.1). Lineage (NCBI taxonomy): Eukaryota > Metazoa > Chordata > Actinopteri > Blenniiformes > Gobiesocidae > Gouania > Gouania willdenowi. The sequence continues at coordinate 42,358,382 of NC_041047.1, forward strand.
GATACGTATATCATAATATTTGAATATCGGTATGTTGACAATAAATTTAAATATATTCATCATAAAAAAATTCATTAAACTGAAGATAAAAATGTAATGTGTCATTGCCTTTATAATAATCCCTCTTTTATCTTGCTTCTCCTCAAATGGTGAAATGTTTGAGCACATGTTTGAGTTTGAAACACTGATCATATTTGACACAATTATTATACTGTGAAACAATAAAGGCAGTGATTAAAACAAACAGATGAGAATAATCCACCATCCATGGAAGATTATGTAGATTTTTAAAAACTGAATCAGTGCATCCGTTTATATGTAATACACTGTTGTGCAGTAGATGTAGAAGGTTCTGGTTCACAGTTGTTAAAACGTCCTTCTTCATTCAGGGCGAGGAGCCATTGAGAGAGAGAAATCCATCATTTACACCATGTAAATGTGTCATTACAATCTTATTAAACAATTACATACATCCATGTTCAATCATTTATTATGACAGTCCAGATAAGGAGCGAACCAACGCATTGTCTCAACATAATCCCTGCCGTTGCACTGGGGGGGCACGGGCCCTTATTCTTCCCCCCTGACACTATCAGCCTGCAGCCACAGTGGGAAATCCCTCTGTTGTTGGAGTACAACAAGCACTTCCTTCCTGTGTCAGATTAGGGTTATCACAGCAGAAATGAGCAGAGTTATTATTGTGACTGATATAAACACACACACACACACACACACACACACACACAAAAGAAGAGATATGGTATTTACAGGGTTATCAGCTCATTCTAATGTTGGATAATCTCCACTCTGGGGCAGTTAACTGGCAACGTGATTCTTCACAGGGACTTTGGGCAACATAAAACTACAATAAGCAAATCTGTGGCCACATTCTGTGGAAATATGCTGCACATTGTTGCTTAATATGGAACAGCAACATAAAGAGAACAAAAAGCCAACAATGAGGAGCTTTTCATGGTGAAGTGATGCTTGGAGGCAGTTTGTGGTGCTGCAGACTGGATGGAAGTGAAGCCAATGGGATGAAGGAGATGGAGGATGAAAAGCTGGATAGGAAAAGGACGAAAAACAGAAGCTGCTTTGCAGTGAAAGAAGACAAAAGCAGCACAAAAAACTCGTTGAAGGCTCTTCTTTCTTTTCTCAATAAAAAAGGTGCAGTTGTATATCCTTCTATTGATCCAGAATAAAAACAGTGTTTTGTTCCATTTCAATGGGCTACTGTTAATTACAGATGAGGAGCTGATCCTGTGTCACATCATATCAGAGTAAAAACTGAGCTGAGAAACACATGGTTCTGTTTTTAACTATAAGAGGAAACCGATTCAGAGAGAGAGAGAGAACTTGGGCAAAATAAAAGCGATATTTCTAAATGTCGACAAAGTATAAAGTCAACGTGTTTCCATTGAACGTTGTTTTGGGCAGGAGCCTCGTAACTCCCGTGAAATCTCATCTCGCGAGAGCAGAAAGGCGGACGCTCAGAACCTCTTTAAAACACTCCATATTCCTTTGTTGTTTCACGTCTAATGTGGCAGTAATAATTACAAAGTATAATGCTAAGAAATGCCCCAGTCTCCTATTCTGCTTACACGTACCGCGCCTTGTTTTTTCTGGGAAAAGTGGTCATGTAGGCAAGTATGTCACGTTCTGTGAAGTGTCTTTGCATAAAAAGTGTTTCCAATGGCGCTTTTGTGACACATTTCAATATCGAAACATCCGAAATAAAATAATAGAGAGAGAGTGAGAGAGACGTAACCACAAAACTCACATTTTTAAATCTGTACCTATGTATCGTCCAAAAGTTGTTCTCATTAATTCGCTGATTGGGATTTCATAGTCCAAGGTAGAAACTGCCGCTCGAAAGTTTGTTTTTGACAAACATTGGGTTTGTTGTGAAATGGTTGTGTAACTAACCTAACTAGAGAAAGTCTGTAACGGTGCGTAACATTCAAGGCACTCATAGCATTTGCATAAGATTTTTTGATGTTGATCTTCCACGACTACTACGAATGTGATCACAAACTCGTGGTGTGCGTAGCGGGGCGTTAACATCCATGTCTCCCTGTGTGGATCCGTTTTGGCAATAGTGCTTGAAAGCATTGGTAGTGTATCCTTACTTCATTTCTCACTGTTTCAAGATGCCACAGCTGAAGAACGCGTCATGAATTGTGTGTGTGTGTGTGTGTGTGCCAAATATAAACCCATTCAGCAACATTCACCACACTTTTAGCGCCACATACTGTATTGTGACGTTCTGCACTGGCTCACGACAGCGAGCGACATGTTGCCACCAACTTGTGCCATTTTTTGTACCTCGACTTGAAATGTGACTCATTCCGTCACTAACATAGAATCATGGGGTGTCAGAGCTCTTATTGTAACCCCAGCATTTACATTCTTACTGTGATTTCTTATTGATTTCTTGTGTTTCTTTGTCAGACAAAGAGGACGGTGACTCTCTTCACATCATTTTTGAAATGCTTTGTTTATCCCGTTCATCGTGATGTCACTTTGATTTTGATCGATTCGGGTGTTTCTGTGGAAGCCACAACTTTATATTCTTTAAAACAGCAGAAAAATGACTCTGGTAGAGTTTAATGGCATCAAGAGTGTATGAGAACAACTTCTGGATGAAATACAGGCACAGTTTAAACAATGTTGGTTTTGTGGTTAAAGATTGACCTAAAACTTGTCCAGAGGAATTGTTCCTACTTAATGTCGAGGATTCTGTCATTTATTTTCCTGTCAGGTCACCTGAAAGAGGTTATTACTCTGTATTGAGGTCCAACAGTGGTGTGGAAAACAATCAGTTCATAAAGAAAACTTCTCTGTGAAGAAATATTTTCTATCAATCGAAATATTTGAGAAGTGATTTTTGTTCCTTGAAACAACAAACATCAGCCCGTAGCTTATGAAGCTAAAAAGCATCGATAATGAACATCATGTTGTACCATTAGCGCGTTCAACAACGTCATCACACTCTTTATTTAGCAGCGCTGTGGCACATCAGCTCCAGCATGGAGGTTCATTTTAAAACACTAACTCTAAATTAGATGAAGATAACGCAGGTAAAAGAGACCCTAGGTCATCTCAGTGTTTACTGTAATTACTTTGACTACTATTTGCTTGCTGTGAAAGAAAGAGCTTATTTTAGCATTATATGTGATGAACCTTTTTCACATGTACAAATATGAGATTCCTTCTTTCTCTTTATTCCCTCGGCTCACTTTCACACGTACGGCTGAGAAGTAGCTGCTAATGAACATTCACAGAGCTTGTTTGTTGATCAGCAGATGTTAAATGTGAGAGAAAATGACTGTGTGGATGATACATGGTGGACAACTGGAGGTCACATGGGACAGAGCTGGACTTGGAGCGTGTGAGCAAGGCCACAGCAGCGAGGGCAAACATGGAGATTGATGGTGGTAAAGGTCAACCTTGGATCTGAGCAATTAATCCTGGGAAGCAGCAGAGAATGGACTGGGATGTGTTATCGATCTTCTGCTGACCCGCGCCTGTACATTACATACACTGACTTCCTTATGCAACAACGTTTGTCTTTTATACAGCGATAGATTTTTAAAAAAGTGTGTCCTAGCAACAATCACACATTTGACTATCTCTGAGAAAAACAATGAGTTAATTTTTGCTCCGTTGCCATTTCAACACACTGTTCAAATCTCTGTTGTCAGTGTTTGTGCAGTAACATTATTGATGATGTAAAAACACATTAAAAAGTTTGATCTCAGCTCCTTTTCATCTGCTGTCTGGTTGTACAAGAAAAAGTAATGTCTAGGAATTGAATAACTTTACAATTGTGCAAATCATGCAGTTAGAAAATCAACAAAGTTGCAGCAGTAATTCTATGTTTGCAGATTCATTTCCTCCTGAGAATGTATTGGTTTCCTTGTGGAATGTGTGATGAATTGGTGAATATGATGGTCATTACTGGAATGAAATTAAAGGGGACATATTAAGCAATTTTTTTACCCATCTCCATTTGTTCTAAGAATTCCCAAAAACATACAGCAGTATTTGAGGTTTATTTTCCCAAACTTGCCTTTTTCCAGACTTTTAACCCTCTGAAAAGTCACTTTCTGAGCAGTTCTGAAATCGGGTCGTTTTGGGGTCTACTTATGCATATTCATGAGTGGGCGTGTCTATAGACGCTCACACACTTTATGTCTCGCTCTTTTACAGGGTGATCAGTGATCACCAAAGCAATGATTTTTTGCTATCAACACACTTGTTATTGTTTTCAGCCAAAAAACTGCACATTACAGTAAAACACTGTAAGTGAGTCCGTCTCACCTTTAGGGTGTCACCGCAGCAACAGCAGCAGCAACAGTCATTCAAACTCTCACAGGAGTGTTAAGCTGCTAAGTCACTTTCACCTCCTGCTCTGCTCTTCTAACTACAGGAATAGTGCATTTAATGTGATAATCATTTGTTTTTTCCAATTGTGTCATAAAGACGTCGGACTTTCGCAAAAGTTTTCATCAGGTTGAGGGTGGAGTCCATGGGTGGAGTTACCAGCGAAGGGGAGAGTATTTTCTTTCTCGATTTCATTTGTGATGTCACAAATGTGTAAAATTTGAAATGGAGCAATTTTTTTCTGTGTTATAAGAATTACACAGACCCCAAACATACTACATCATATTTTGTGTGCCCTGTGGACACTCAAGTTACCTCATCTGTGTTCAAAAAGACTGAATAAGTAGATTTTTCATAATATGTCCCCTTTAATACTTGTTCTTCATCATATATTTAATACTTTCTAAACATGCACAACAAGATTAAGAGTTTTACCCCCAACTCCAAACAACCCACTGAAAAGAAAACAATGACCTTTTGGACAAAAACAGGTTACTGATGATTCTGTGCAGGATTTTAAGTTGGTACAAATAATCACAAACAGAAACACATCAACAGCTTGTGAAATTAAAAGCTAACAATGAGGACGTATTAGAGAGACATGGAAGGCAAAGTTTGCATAAATATATGTTGGAAAAGAAAATGATTTTTATACAGGACACTTTTCTTGGATTAAAAGGCAGGATAGTCTCTACAGCCTGGCTGTGTTTCCTCCATCTTTTATTAATGCTTTTTCCATTTTAACATTCTTAATAACACACTGCTGTTGCTTTCAGTGCCTCCTAATAGGCACAACAACATTGCTGTCAAATCAATAATAATTTGACAATGAAAGGCCTTTTGACAAATGATTTTTACACGGCAGAGCTTTGGTCAGGGTAATAAACACTTCAGTTTCTCGCAGGAAGAAAGTGGGAAGATATGGAGCGGCAGTAAAAACGAGGCCTCGTTACGTTGAGGAATATGCAAAGGAGAGATGAAGAAAGATGGAACACACTTTTTAAACTGGGAGTGCTGTTGATGCAGCAGATCGAGCTGTATCTAAGTATGATTATGGATGAGCATCAGTGTTACATCCCAAAGGAAAATACTGTAAATCATTGCAACAGAAAACAGAAGCCATAATAACTGCTGTGTCCTACATGAACTGATGAGCAGGTTGCATTTAACAAGCTGAAGGACTTTTGCACAAGGCTTCAAAAAAACTCAATTTCCATTTCTAATATTTGAAATACCAACTTTGAAATGAAATATTAATGATTCCCATTACTGAAAAGGTTAGAATTAGAAAGGGGCGGGGCTCTTTGAAGGACACGGCCCACTCCCAGCACTGGAACATGCAGTGTCTTTAATGTGCTGGTTGAACAATTATTACTCCCTTTCCCCCAAAGAAATCTGTTCATTGTGTTATCTGACAATTCATAGAAATATCTCCACTAACCTATTGATAGGTTAGTTTCAAATATATAAAATATATAAAATACATTTACCTTGTACATAAACTCAGACTGTGCTTAGAAAGCAGAGGGTCATTCAGGAACAGAGCGACAGCAAGGCCGACTTTCTATTTACCAATGATTAAAAAAACAAGTGTTTTACAAGGTCTTGAGGCTACATTTTACAAATGTAGAAATATTCTCTGAGCAACATTTTAATAATCAGATTCAGATCTAGTCTGAAAGTGATAAGGAAGCTGTGCACCTTTTACCACTGTGAGATTCAGCCATTTTAGGCAGAACAAGTAGAGATAGGAGAATGTTTGAGTTCATGCAAACCTGACAGTGGCAGCCAGGGAAGCACACGTTTACTTCATCACAACATTCTCCTGCTTTTACTAACATTCAAAAACAGGTTTACAAAAGGCTACACACACACACACACACACACACGCACACACACACACACACACACACACACACACACACACACACGCACACACACACACACACACACACACACAGTGTCAGGTGCTTTAGAGAATCTGTATTGGTCAATGAAGACAGCCATGACTTTGCCAAAGGGAGTGAGAGGCGCAGAGGGGGCGGGGCTAAAGGGGTGGGAGTTACAGAGATTAATGATTTGAAACCCCAGGATTCTCCTGTGTGTGTGTGTGTGTGTGTGTGTGTGTGTGTGTGTGTGTGTGTGTGTGTGTGTGTGTGTGTGTGTGTGTGTGTGTGTGTGTGGTCCCAACAGTAGAGACATTATGTCGAATGAATCGGTATCTCTGAAAGATGGGTTCGTTTAACGGTGAGAGGTTTTTCCCAAGACTGGAAGTTCATAACACGCACACACACACTCGCACACACACAAACTTGGCTGTACTACATGGTGAACAATCACTACCAGGGTAATGCAGGGTATCATAAAAAGCTAGGTTTTAGAAGAACCCATATTAGCTTGCCACACACACACACACACACACACACACACACTGCAAAATCTAATGAAATAAACTAAATTAACAACACAAAGAAATACTCTAATCGAGCTATTGAGAAAAACAGAATAAAAACAAACGTACTGAACATGCGCCATCAACATCTGTGAGACTTACATTCTCCGTTTTTATTGCTGTACTTTTCAAATCCATCATCACATGTTCATGTTAATAAAGTGTAAAGCTGTAGCTTTCAATCTGTCCGTCATCGAGCGGAGCAGAAGTGAAAATAATAAAGAATTATAAACACATTAACACAGAATTGGGAACAAGTCTCACATGGTTGATGAGGTTTAGGAAAGACAAGACGAAGAACGACAGAACAGAAGGAGTACGGGATGTAAACCGGTCTACAAAAAGAGGCGGAGCCACATCTACAGTTCCAGCAAATAAAATCCATCTCCATAAAAATCCAATCCTCTTACTCTGCAATACGCTCCGAATGGAAGGACTGACACAAAGGGCCGTAACCCTGCCAGCCATCCTGCTCCTCACGCTCTCCCACATCACATCTTCTCCATCCATCCTTTTACTATCCGTGCCCCTCCCACCCCGTCTCATTTATACTCTGCATCTACTGTGGATATTAAAGATATACAGGCCTTAACCTCTGGCCCTTGTTGAAAGATGGAAGCACAAGCTCATTGAAGGAAGCACAGTAAATAACTGGAAAAGAACCAACGATGACCTGGGAAATAGAAACAGCTTTCACTCTGTGGGAACTTAACTTAACTTAACTTAAGCTTCATGAATGACCTTGACTGAACAAGCCCGCGCTTGCTAATGGTTCCCAGCTTAACGAAAGTAACCAAGGCACAGCTTCATGACAGTCTATTTTTAGCATCACCATGAGCTCAGAAATGCCTGTGTAGGGGGAGAGTAGCAGCTAACAGTGGATTCACTCCATCCACTCTGAGAAGTCAGCTCACTAAATGATATTAGCTGCAGAAAAAAATAGCTCGGCTCTAGAAAAGACAGCAGGACCCCCTGAACTCTGTCACATTAAGATGTGATAGTGATTATAAGTTGATAATAAGTCAAGTGGAAGTAAACATCTCACCTTCCCATCTGAATGGTTGTTCATCCACATTGAATATTCCTCTAGCTTCTGTTACTGAAGTGAACACCAGATTCTTTAGGACTCTTAGGCAGGCAAAATCTGCTGAAATCTGCTAAATCGTGTGTCGTGCATTGTGTAGTATACTTGGGGTCACGAGATGCAATTTACACCTCAAGTCTAGCTTTCCGATCAGCAACCGTATGGTCGTAAGGAAATCAAACGTGTTTGAAATCCCGGTCGTGAGGGTATTGCACTGTTAAAGCAGTGCCATAGACCGGCTTACCTCAAACTTTCACACTGCGCATGTGTGAAAACCGTAGGACCGATTAAAAATTGATGGACAGTACTGCCTCCATTTGTCCAGGCCCATCACATCACCGTCTTTTCTTTTTTAAAGCTCTTTTTGCTGAGATTTGCGAGTGTCACTTCCGGGTTCTACTCCTTCTGTTTTAATGGTGACGCTTCAGAGTTCTTCTTCCTCTTCTCATTTTTACGTTGCATTTCCGGAAACAAGACTCTGACTTGTCGTGTGTGGACATACAGTGTGAGCAGTCAGATTGTGTCAAGGTGTTGGTCCGTATAGTGCTAGAACGTGGATCATGAGCTGCGCACATGAGGACTCTGCAATTGAGTCGTACAGTTTGAGCTGGAGCTGAGTACAACGATTGAAAAAATTGCAGTGTATGCCCGCCTTTAGGCTGCGTGCACTGCAGACAAATGTTACTCAATGCCGATCTTTTTTCCCATATGTGACCTGTATCCAATCTGTTCAAGACAGTTTGAACAGCACAACATTTTTTTTCAAATCCAACCCAGGTCACTTTCATATGTGGTCCTAAATCTGATATTATCTGATTTTTTTTGCAATGCAACTGCAGTCTCGATGACCGAGGAGCTTTCTATCTGACTCAAAAGTCATCACATCCAAACAGTGAATTGTAAAGATGTAGCAGCCATCGCACATCAAATGGATAGAGAGATAAACCTGGCTCTCTTCTTTGTCACTCTCATTAAATTTATGAAATGCTGAATTCTGTTGGAAAGAAAATTTCTCAGTGCGACACACAGTCCTACACTGGACGCCTCCATATTTACTTCCGTAAACACTATACGTGCCTGCGGAGTCATGGGTCACCTTAGGCCCATTTTTGCACAAGCGGGTCACTTCAGGGTCACATTCTGTTCATTCTCCAAACTGATTAAAAACACATTTAATATGTAATATCAACGATCACAAAAAAATCAAATGTTTTGAAAAAATCTAAATTGTGCAGTATTTAACGTAGCCTTATTGTCTTTGTTTGTAGATGTTATTAATGAAACCTGCGTTACATTGATCCATTCATTCGTTGGACAGATAATCCATGTTCATTTGAAACATGATCAATATGATTTCTGGATAGAAGCAGCTTTCATCGGAGTGAGTTTAGTGGCAGTTCTACACTTGTTTAACCTCCGAAGTCAGCTGCGTGCTTAAAGCACGAGCTACTACATGCTCTACAGGCCGTTAGGTAACAGTAATGGTCACCTTAGGGCGCAAACAGCATTCCATCATCACAATGTCTGTTTAATGGAGCTAACCTGGCAGTCATGAGCCAAGCTGATGTCAGAGGCCCTGCATGACCACGAGCAGCCAAGAGAACACGAGGAACACGTTGGTTAGGAAAGTGTGTTGATAAAAGATAGCGTGAGAAAGCTTCTCCACCATTGGACGATTATCAGAGTTTGGGTAAAGGAAATGTCAACAATATTTATCACAATACTAACACAAACATCTTTATTGCTTTAGAAAAGATGTTACTGAAGTCATTGAGGGAGTCCTGGAGCTCCTCCTTTCTTTCCTGGGGGGTTATTCATGGAAATAAGCTCCTCCCCTCACCCTGACTCACATTAATGCTGTTCTACACTATTGCATAGAAATTAACCAACCAGGCGAGGCTCCCCTGACACTAAGAATGATGCACTGAGTTAGTGGAGCAGCATTCCAACTGTTCTCTGCATGTTACACCGGAACTCACACACACTGTCGTACTGTCATCACAGAAATGAAACGCAGACCCGGGTCAAACAAACACGTTTTTCAATCAGTGTCACATAAACAACAAATGAAGCCAGCTAAACTGTGACAGCTGGGGAAACAAAGGACGTTGTGTTCTTTACTGACACGACAGCTTAAGGTCGTTTCACATGCATTTGTTTTGTTCAACTGGTTTTACAGTCTGATAAATGTCTAAATGTGGAGGTCAATGGAGGAGGACAAAAATACAAAGATGTCATGTTTAAGTTCATTCAGCAGCTCTCAAAGTCAAAAATGAACACTTTAGCTAATGAGGGATTCACTGTATGTCCTTGAATTAAGTCATGCTTTGATCTGAAACATCACAGCACCAAAACCTTAAGTCTATTCTCTCTCTTTATTTTAATTTAACTCAGTAGATTTGTTTAAACTTCATAAATGGTCTTGTCCTGCCAATTTTTAGTTGCAGGCTTTTCTGAATGGGAAAAAATAAATGAAAATCTTTTTCTGGTTAACTCTTCAAACGTGACTTAAAGCTGCAGTATGTAGAATCGTAAGCCTCGTATAGAGACAACCACACTCCCCCCTCCCCTCCCTGTTTTGAAACCGGAATGCTCGTAAACGCACAACTGTGCACGTATCACTCTGTACTTACTGCTCTGCGCAGCGGCTCCTGGATTTCTAGACTTCACATACAGAGCCAAGAGAAGATGTGCAAGATTTACAATATGCTCAAAGGTAATTATGGATTTTTGACCAAATTAAGCCAAAAAAAACCTTAGATACAGCAGCTTCAAATCCATATGTTTTTGTAGCCACTTCATACAGTGCTGCTGCTGCCCATCCCACAGCTACCAGTATGCACGGTTGCTACTCTAAATGCCCACTGCTAGTGACGTCATACGGCCTCTAAATGTCTCCAATGTTAATCAATTGTGTGTTTTACTGTTTTGTTGTTTTAAGTATTTGTGCATGTTTTGTTTATTGGTGATACATGGAACACATTCAACATTATATAGTATACATGACTAGCACAGGCAACCTTTACCAAAGCTGTTATATGTTTGTATTTCTTCATGTGGATATAATTATCCTGCAGATATTTTAGCCTATAACCAGGAAATAGCGATTGCTATAAAATAAATATAGTAATTTATGCAGAATGTATGCCTTAAGGTAATGACGCACAAACATCAAACCACTTACAAGGACCAATTTAACAAACTAGTACAGTGTCCGTCGGAAGTATGCATTCATGTGGGAGCATAAGGGGTGGATTTGCGGGTGCAATTCTCCTGGTTTAATTCTATGGGACATGTGCATAACTTCATCATCACTTTTTTATTTTTTTGTTTGGCTTTTTTTCTGTAACGTATGTTTTTTGGAGTCATGTGTATTTGTGTATCTTTCTGTTGTCTTTTTGCGCATTTTTTGTATAATTATTGTTTTGTTGCCATTGTAGTGTGATTCTGGAGTCATTTTGTGCTTAAATATTTAGTTTTATGTATTTTTAGTATAATTATTTAGTTTTGTGTATTTTGAGCTATTTTCATATTTTTGTTGTATTTTTCTGTAATGTATGTTTTTTGGAGTCATGTGTATTTTTTATTCTTTCAGTTGTCTTTTTGTGCATTTTTTGTGTTTTACTTTACTCATTTAGTATATTTAAATAAATAAATACCTAGTGTGTGTTCCGTGAAATGTTTGAGACGCTGATAACCAAACTCCATAGACATTGTAGCGCCAATCAGAAAAGTAACAAAACTGCGCAAAACAAAACCTAAAGCTCCAAACTACATGAGTGAGTAAGGAAATTAAAGTATTATCTACAATTCGGCTGTCTTTTTTCGGCTGCCAGATGGAGTATTGAACTGGTTGAGTTCAATACCGACTCTAGTGAAACAGCGCGTTATTGAGCAACAGTTATATGGTTTAAACAATGGGAAACGTGTCTGCAAAAGACTCACCAGTGGCTGACGGTTTCAAATGATCTGATCAGAGAGCTCCCGTGTTTTGGTCTAAACTATCTCCCTCTCTCTCACTCGTGTGTTTACAGTCTGTGTCTGCTTGGCTGTGTGCGCAGTGATTGGCTCTGGCTCCACACGTGACTCTTGCTCGGGTGAGGGGCTGTGCAGTGAAATAGATATAGATGGAGCGCTAGCGCCCCCTCACACCCTGAGGTCAAAAGCTGCCGTCCAGAAGAGAAATAAAATTAAAAAAAACATTTTGAAATGACCAAATTACTCCAAAATAACAGATACACACACTTGGGGTATTTAGAACCTGTTGACCGAGTTTCAGGTCAAACTTGCACGGCGTCGGCGAGATATTTGCTCCACACACACACACACACACACGCATGCACACACACACACACAGACGTTCCTTGTTTTTTAGATAGATACCAGCAATGAATGTCTTTTTAACCATTTCCTGCCTTTGTTTAATGCTATGTTTCTTCATTTAGGCCTGCAAAATCTACAAATGTAAATGTCTATCTCATCTTTTCATTGATGGTAATATTTCAGCTACAAATGCTAATAAAGAGTAAAGCCACACATTTGAAGTTTGTAACTACAGAATTAATTCCTGGTTTTGAAATTCCTAAAGCTTTCAGTGAACGATGTGGGCTTTAAAACATCTCGACTGACTTCAAACTTCTCATCAATGAGTTAATGAAGGCAGGACAAAACAGGACGGTATGACAAAGTGATGAGCACACGGGAGAAATAAGCAGAGGGTCGTGTCTTAAAGACTGTAGAACGCCACAATAACTCACTGAGGTGGGTTCAAGCGCACATCAATCATCCCCACCATCCAATCAAAGAAGCACACATGGCGCGTCTCGCCATCAGCACCGTTGTGATTGGGTTAGAAAGCACACAGCACGTTATCAGCTTCAATCATTGTAATGCACTGTGCTCTCACAGTGACCTCTGGGCTGTGCATGCTGTCCATACATCATCCACACACTGACCAACACACACACACACACACATGCACGCACGCACGCACACACACACACACACTTTCTCAAAGTTGTGACTGAGTTTCATTCAGATTTCTGCTGTAATGCAGGCGGTCTACAGCAGTGTTTTTCAAACTTTTTTAGCTCAAGTACCCCCTTTCTCTTATATCCGAATCCAAGTACCCCCTTTGTCCGACTATTTACCATTTAAATGGATCCTCCACAGTTATCACAAATGTGCCCTAAAACCTTTGAAATGTCCTTATTGGAAGATCATTCAGGATCATTTAGCAGCTTTTTCAGTTAAAATGACAGCTTGTGCTGCTTTGGGTTGCTCTAAAAATCAGTAAAAGTTAAAAAACTCAATGTAAACCTCATTTGTTTCCCAAAATTTGATTTAAAGAAATTGTTGCCCTATACGGTCACAGATTTTTTTGGGTCACAGATGATTTGAAAACAGGTTTACCATGGGTCATCGCCAGGGGCCCTTGAGCAGGGCCTTTTACTCTAACTGTTCCTTGGCGTATGTACATTAAATCAACTGTGTTATTGTAACTTAATAACTTAACTCATTTAGGTGTTACCAATTAAAACAATTCTCAAAATAATTAATTATTTTAGGAATTCATTAAATTTGTTTCCTTTTGTCTTGAGTCCATCTTTATGCACTGGTAGGCGATTTTCAAAAGCTAGCATGATTTTGAATATAGCTTCCCCAATGGGTCCGCCTTCACCCCCTTCGCCCCTCCCTTCTGTGCTCTTTCTCACTCACATGCATGCGCACAGCTGCTGCAGAAGAGGAGCTCAGCTCATCACTTGTATTGTGTACAAACATTGTTGTCTCATGTCTCATTCAGCAGTAAGTAAACACTAAACTTTACAATCATGTATGTTAAAAAACGTGACCAAAAACTCTGTTTTAACTCGCGGTGACGCGCTTTCAGTGTGAGCTTGTGCATGTGAGGGATCGAGAACGAGCAGGAAGACAGGGAGAAGTTATTACAGGTTTACAGCTGCTACAGTTGATGGATTTTCTTCATTCCGTTTTCAGAGCACATAAGATCTTAATTTCTGTCAGGACATAAAGACAATTTCGACCAAAAACTTAAAAAGTGTATCTGTAGGAAATCACCTACCCTAGCTTTAATATGTATTTTACAATCTTCAAAAATCATGCTTTAATGAAACTTGTACGTATCCATAAATGGGGCACAGAGTCTGTGCAGAAAGTGTGTCATCCTGCATAAAGTTAGATATTGAAACAGCCAAGCATGTGCTTTTATGTAAGGCCAACAAACAGCTATTGGTTGATAACTAGGCCTTATACACTGGCTTGGATCAAAAAGTAATTTGCCTCTCTTTGAACCAAAAGTCTGGCATTCACGTCTCCACCCAAAGTATTAAAAACAAGCAGCTTAAAAAGAAAACATCAAGTTTTACATGAGGAATAATCAATTAATATGTCCTTAAAGCCTCTAAAGGCAAACGATTGATGAAACTACATGAGATGTTTATAGCCTCAGATCTATAGAGACAATGGTAGAATATCTTTTCAAAAGAGGTTAAAGATTCAAACAAGATTATTAACATTTGGTGAAAAGCTTTACCTTAGAACACGTCAGATAAAGAACCCTTCTTATCCATTCCTCTTCTGTTCAGATAGATTTAAAGGTCCAGTATTTAGCTAGATTTCACCCACCTCTAATTGATCTAAGAAACCCAGCAACATGGTATGACCACAGGAATAATCAATTTTAGACGATAGTCCATTGTTTTGTCTGACCACTGCGTCGCATTGGGTCACAAATACGTCAGATCATCCCATAAAGGTGATACAAGGTAGTATAACGGCTACTAAAAGTGAAACTGATTGTGAGCGCTCTTCTGTTTATTTATATACTTACTGGGTTATCTGTATACTGAACGTAAATATACAAACTGATATTAACTGTAATATTAACCTGCCTTCACTGTGAGGTCGTTTGAGAGGGAGGAGCTCACATTCAGAGCTCAGATATAGTGGAATGGGACTCCACCCTCTCAGACACAGAGCAATCCATGCTAGGAAGCGCACAGGAGCTACCCTGTGCGCTTCCTACAACAATAAAAAGGCCATGCAATGCCTCAGTTAAAACGTCTTTGTAGGTGTTTCGGTGTATACGTTTATTTTGCATGTATGAAGGACTTTTTTAGCCTGTAGGGGTGCATGTACATCAGTTCAATATTTGATTCATTCTGGTACTGAAATTAAATCTTATTTCTACTTATATCAAATATAGTTACAAAAGAGGAAGGATACATTTCATGGGGTTATTTATTAAAGGCTCAGTAATTGTAATTAATTGTAATTGAACTGTAGTAATTGAGAACATAATTATAATTAACTTTCAGGGGAAAAATAATACATAATTTTTGTTGTAATTGGAAAAAATGCCGTCAACATAATTGTAATTGAGTTGTAATTGAACATGAATAATTGAAGATGTAATTGTAATTTAAAATAGTAATTGACCCCAACCCTGAATAAGGGTATTTTAAGTGGAACACAGTCTGGAAACAGTTTGACCAAAGAAATCAAACACATTAGCTTTTCTGAGGCCTAGTGTTGCAGTGTGGATTAATACGTCACTATTATTATACTCTATATGTGAGCATTTTTGGTGTATGGATTTCTTACAGATATAGTGCTTTACAGTGTGTGAGAAAGTATGCGTCTCCATCCATACTTCATTGACACGAGCCAATACATCATAGTGTCTGCAGAGGAGCTGTTTGCATAATGCAACCACATGCATGTAGCATGTTTGATGCAGTGTGTATGTGTGTGTGTGTGTGTGTGTGTGTTTTAAACTTCTAGTTATTTCTAAATGAAAGAGAGAGAGAGAGGCAGTCAAAGTCATCAATGCTGTAGTTGTAACTAGTTGTGCGCGGAGAGGGCTGTGTAATCGAATGGATGCCTTGTAAATAGGATGGACAACTAAAAAGATTAGTAAGAAGGAGTTATAACTCTGCCTGTAATCAGATAAAAACCAAGATCCAATCTAGAGGAGGAGAAAAAGAAGAAGATGGAAGGAAGGAGAAGGGGATGGTGAACGTGGAGTAAAAACATGGATTAGAAGAAGACTGATACATTTTGTAGGAGGTAATCTTCATGAATCTTTATCTTTATCTCAAATAAAACTCCTGTTTTGCTCTATCATTATATGCTATGTTCCAGGGTTGTAAGAGACATAGACACACACACACACACACACACACACACAAATTGAGCATAGCATTAGTTCAGGCTGGCCGCGGACGTTAAGCCAGCTACATCTTCAATCAACCAAGAGCCCAGATTGGCTCCCTATTGGCTAATGCATACAGGATGCACTACCTAAACCGTGACAGCTGCCTTATACCTCCTCAGCAAGCATCTCGCAACCCACCTCCACCCCATCTCCTCCAGGTCAGTATGTATCCAACTAACTGGGTGTCATTTGCTCTGCTCTGTTCCAGGGGGTTTCTGCTGACCGCTCTCCTTGCTTTAACCTTTAGCCGTAAACACGCAGAAAGGTCAATGAGGTCCTAGAACAGACCTATTCTAACAAATATAAGATTGCATGCACATCAAGGCGCTATATAAAATCCAATGCATTATTATTGTAAATAAATCATTTATTTTGACTAAAGCGGTCCTGACTGAACGAAAGGTTTTACTAAAAGAAACTTAATCTATGCACTGATTACACCTCGTTGTACCTTCTCCTAACGTGACTTGTATCTTCCAGCACAAAACTGAATAGAAAAACTTCCCTTCAGAATTAAGATCATTCCTTCGCCTGTCACTTCCACCCCCCCCCTTCCCCCCTCCCTCTGCTCTCTGTCAGCAGTGATGGATGTTGTCTTTGCCTCAGACTGAAAAGGGAATAGACTGTTCTCTCAGTGCGTTTCACAGCAATCTGCAGCTGTCAATAGACGCGTGCGCTCGCACACAACTGTGTGAAGCTGTCATGTCTCGATCAAACAACCTGCCTCACGCATCAAAGCAGCAGCAGCAGAACACACAGGTGGCAACACATATCCTTAAAAAAAGTTTCCAATCAGTGCGGAAAGTAATGCTAGTGAGCAGAAGGAGACAAGCTGAGTTTGTACTGTACACAGGAAGTAAACTGCTATGATGACCTCTGACAGAACAAACACCAACCAAAAACTCAATTATCAACCTTTGGCTTTTAAACTGAGAGGGGGAGGGGAAATCAAGCAACAGTTTGAAGTTTGAACTGAAAAAAAAAAAAAAACACAAGCGTACCAGCTCATTGTAGTTACAATCTTGAATTAAATAATGTGTTAAAATAATGACAGAAAACTAACAACGAATAAATACATAGAAAATGAATTCAAAAAAATTACCTGAAACAACAACAATCAGAACTGGGAGGACATTATTCTAGAAATTTCAAAACAAGAAGGAGAAAAACACTTTTTGTGTTTAATGAGCCAATAACCTGCAGAACTGTCTCAGGCTAATGCCATAATAAATATGAATACTGACAATTAGATTTAAACCAGTATAAAGGAGAACATTTAAAGTATAATCAAATGCAATCAGAAGCCCACAGATGACTGATAATAATGTTGTACTTGTTAAAAAAAAATTTAAATATGAAAAACGACATAACTGAGCCTGATTACAGACTATAAATATATAGTGCTCTGAAGCCTTTCTCTATTTGTGGTGGGTTTCAATTACAGATTTTTGCTAAATAAAAGAATGTTTCTAAATGTTGATAAAGTATAATTGCGCTTTGAACGTGTTTCCATTGAACATTGTTTTGGGGAGGAGCCTCGTAACTCCCGCGAGACTTCGCTACAAGAAGACAGATGCTCAGAACTTCCTTATAACACTGTATTACTTTGTTGTTTCACGTCAAATGTGGCAGTAATCATTTTTAAGTATAATGCTAAGAAATGTCCGGGTATCCTCTTCTGTATACACGCACTGCGTCATGTTTACTAGGAGAGAAGTGGTCATGTGACAAGGTATGTCACGTTCCATTGCACTTTTGCGACACATTTCAATATCAAAGTGTCCTCCTCATGAAAGCGTAAAAACTATTTAGTGATATTTGAGTGATTTTTCAAAATTCTGGTGTTTCCATCACTAGTTTTTATTGAACTATTTAGATTTTGCACATTTCCAAGGGTAACGGAAATGCAGCTATTGTCTGTTTTTTAATTGAATGGTTGGCATCACATAGGATTATATAAACATCGAATATGAAAGTGTTAAAATATATTGGTTCCTTATGTAATAATCCATTATTTTCAGTGACGTGCAGTCAGGGTAGCCAAGGTAGGCAGTTCCTACCCAAGAGTGAACTGACATTTTGATTATTTGTTTTAACTATAATATAATTATAAATTATTTATTTTTCAATTTCTGATAGCCTACAGTACCTTTAAGTTTGAAAGTGTCAGCATTTTGTCCTTTTCATATCCCAAATCACTAAACATTGCTATTTCCTAACTGCTGTAAGGCAGGAGGAGGCCACACCCCTTCTCAAAAGCACGTTGCTGCTCTGCCTCTGTTCCCATAGCGTGTTTTTATGTGTTTGCGCCTGTACAGTCAGGTTCCCAAGATGAAAACCATTTAGCGTAACCGCACTATGTTAAATGCTATACGTACGTTCACAGTGCATTAGTGAATTGATATCACGTGACCGCTGCTGCTAAGTTCTCTAGCTAGTGGGCAGGATAACACTACAAGAAGGATGACAGCGCTAAAGACGATAAAGAAACTTTTTTTTGAGGAAAAACGACAGCTATTAAAAGATGGGAGACCAACACCTGAGCTACCAGACCTTCAGCAAAGGTAAGGTCAGAACATGCTTTTTCATGTGAATCTTGATGGGTTTTTTTCTTTCTTATTATGAATTTTATATTTTGATAAGCACATTGAGTTGACTTTGTTGTAAATTGCGCTATACAAATAAAGTTGAATTGAATTGAATTGACACAGAAACAGAAACATATGAAATTGTCATTGGTGGTCTCGATTTCGAACGCCCTGCCTACCCAACCCTAGCGCTCACGGCACGTCACTGGTTATTTTTGTCCCTTCAACTTTGTGCACGCAGGGACTCGGTTCACAACACTGTTTTTTGTTTTTGTTTTTTTATTTTATACTGACAAACAGGAATATGTGATAAGTCTATGAAGGCTTTTACAGTCCATTAAGAACCAAATATTTTCAAGGAACTTTATTTATTCCTTGAATAAGTAACATTTTACTTTGAATTCAGAAATGTCTCTCAACAGAGAGATGGAACATCTTCAAGGAGACTTCAGACAGATTACAGTTTTTTCTTTTTTTCATTGTCATATAATTTTCTTTTCAATTATCTTTTTTTTTACCACATAAACTTCGAAGATAAACTTTCTAAAAACAATTGCAGCAGTATTTAATTTGACAGTACAACTGTTAAAATAAACCCAAACATTAGCGCTTTGCATTGACTGGGACTCAACATGTCAATCATGTCATATCCACAGCCATTATCTCTCCCCAGTTACTGCATTCCAATCCCACCATGTTTAACCCAGAATAGTTTTTCATTGCAAACAAAACATAAATCCCAATAAATGTGTCCAGGCCTCTGATCAGTCTGCAAATACACTCAACAAACAGTTTGATGGAGCCATCAAGACGCCTCTGACTGCTGCTAATCCATTTTAGAAGGAGCATTGTTTGATTAAATTAGATTTATTTTCATTCCAAGATAGATGCAGATTGATGAATTTAATGTTGCTCCGATGCCAAGACTTATTCAGGGAGGCTTGGTTTCTATATGTGGCTAAGCCAAGCACCAACACTGTTATAGCCAGGATTGTATCATTTGGATTCAGTGATAAAAACACATCAGGAAGTCTGAAGCTCATACTGACGTGATTGGTTGGAGGCTCAGTGACTGACCAGCTCTTACACAATAAGAGAAATAAGGCATTTATTAACAGAGTGCTCCAAAAGTGATCTGACCTGGTGTTGATTTTCAACTAAAGTCCTCATTTATATCCTCCAACATGTGTGTACACATGTACTGAGGTACAATTATGAAGGTAAATGTAAATTAAAACATGTCCATGATCAGGAACCAGCCTTAATGTAATAGTGAAACAAGAGATAAAAGCAGGAGAACAAATACGGAAAAGAATATTAAAGTAATTCTAGATTTTAAGTGCAAACTGAAATATAGTGTTTACAATTACATAAAATGAACATGGAATTCTGTTAAAAGGCTGTTTGCTGATCATCCTCCTGTGTGTACTCATGTAACTGTAATTGAGTTGCTTTTATTGGTACTTGTACTTTTTTGAGAATATTTTTCTAAATCAGTAACTTACTTAACATACTTAAGTACGTTTTCAAAAAAGTAAAGTAATTTGTTACATTTCTACACCCAAATTCTAATTTCTTGTTTTAAAATGATCAACGGACGCATTGTGAATTTACAAAAAATGAAATGACCAGACAACAATTAAATGCATCACATCATAGCCGACCAACCACATTAAACGTAATGCACCGCGCCAAAACAGCTTTGAAGGGAGGTAATTTTCCCAGTTTTAGAGTTCATAAATGTAGCAATACTTTGAGCATGATATATCTCTTTTTTATTTTGAATTTAATTCATTTTTGTTATTTTATGTAAACAAGAATTGTACATTTTAACACACCTTTTATTTAATACAAGTTCCAATGTGCAAGATTTGGTCTTTTCCTGTTAAGTTTATACACGAGATGTTTACTGTACCAAAAATAAACATAGGGGGGTGAAAGTAACTAGTAACTTATGTTTTAAGTACTATTTAATTGAGCTAGTTTTGCTTGTACTTGAGTATTTCATGTATGACTTACTTGTACTTGTACATGAGTACAATTTCAATCCAGTGAAAGAACTTACTTGAGTAGGATATATAAGTACTCTTTATACCTCTGCAAACATCCTAACAGGAGTGAAGAAGTGTAGCTATTAGCTAACACCTTTAGCTTCTCCCTCTATTGTTCTGTGTCGTGCTAGCAGCTTGGTCCACCACCGGCCGACAGCTGACAAACACTGCTCACCATGTATGTGTTCAGGTCCTGTAAGTATTGATTTAATGCTAGTGCAGAGCAGAGATGGCACTGCGATACTGCAGCTCACACTGAACCCTCTTTATAAGACTCACACCTCCTAGCATGAGATCAATAGTTGCAGTCAGATAAGGTTGCAGGGGTCTGCAGCTTGAGGGAAACACTCCTGTGTTATGTAAGGGCGCCCCACGAGCGGGAAGAGAAAACGAGAAAAACCAACGTGAAGGAGTTTGTTTGAGCCATGATCTGAACCTTTGAAGCACCAGCATTAATTAGAGTATTAATATCATTGTATTAATATATAATGGTCACGTTTACATGAGAGCTTTAATTCTTCTTTAATTCAGAATAAAAGTTAAATCCTCTTTAAATTGACCTTGCAAACACGTAATTCCTAATGCAAATTTAATTCCGAAATACAATTAAATCTGAATTAAAGTGTCTAGTTTTTTCCGATTTTAATTCCAAATTAAATAATTCCACTATCTTGTAAACACCTAATTCCACTTTAAGTTAAAGGTAGGGTAGGTAATTTCCTCCAGATACACTTTTTAAGTTTTTGGTTCAAATTGTCTTTATGTCCTGACAGAAATTAAGATCTTATGTGCTCTGAAAAAGGAACAAAGAAAATCTGTCATCTGTAGCAGCTGTAAATCTGTAATAACTTTGACCAATGAAAAAAGATTTTTATTAACCAATCACATCTCCCTGTCTCCCTGCTCGTTCTCAACCCCTCACGTGCACCAGCCCACACTCAAAGCTCGTCAGGGGTGACAGAGTTAAAACTGAGTTTTTAGTCCCGTTTTTTTAACAAAAAATGAGACAACGTAGTTTCTACACAATACAAGCAATGACCTTATGTCCGCTCGTGCATGTGAGTGAGGGGCGTGGCTTTAGATGGAGCACAGAGGGGATGGGGGGTAAAAGCGGAGCACTCGGAGGATGCTGCTTTCAAAATCATGCTAGTTTTCGAAAATGAGCTACCCTGCTTTTAATTGTGGTCATTCTGCGCATGCTCAGCCAGTCGCGATGACTCGCTGGTAACGACATAATCCAAGATGGCTGCCCGGACTGGAGCCGAGAATATTTATTTAATAAGAGCCTTAGAAGATGTTGATATAATAAAAAGAGTTGAATGGATGAATAAACACAAGGACATTCACACGAACACACAAATGTATTACACACACACGGACATCGAACAGGCTTCACCGGACGGGAGATACTAAAACCGGAGACGGAGTAAATGTGTCCCTGTACTGCATTCACAGGCTGTAATATCATCAAGCTTATCATTGTACCAGTTAGAGCTACTATCTTTACCATTTTTACCATCTACTATCTGGTTTTACTGGGATTTATTTACTGAGGATTAGTTCCTATCTCCTTCTCCTGCTCAGCGGACCAAAGTGAAACTGTATGTTATTGTCCAGCTGCTTCAAAACTATATTCAAAATAAAGATGAAAACCATTATCATGTGTGGTCTTCTATGTTGTTGCCAACAATAAAAGGCTTTTTGTGTCTTTTTCCGATAGATGTAATACGCCACGTTCTCCCCCGTCCAATCAGAGCCCTCCCAACCCCCAGACCTAAAGCGGAATAGAATAAAGCAGAATACCTTAATTCTGAATGATTTCATTTGAAACAACTAATTCCGAATCAAAAACATTATGTAACCCGTGGCCAATGTTTGTCCGTTGTTGATGTCTTATTTCCATGGATTAACTATTGTAACTATGCATGACTGTAGAGTCCCGTCTTTACCTTTGCTTCAACCTTTGTTCTAATGGTATAGATTTTTTTCTGTCAATCTTGTTAATATACTTTATGGTAGTGAGCTAACCTATTTTTGTAGTTGTAATGCAATAAAATCAGCCTTAGTGTATTGATTTCTACCTGATTATCCTGTTCACATTTGACCTTTTCCTCGTTATTTTAGCCACAGAGCAGAGAACGTTCTATCAGTTCAACTCACAGGACAATACAGCACACAGAGCACATAGCCCCCTATTCTGAGCGGCAAGGCCCCTCGAGGCCGAGTTCAATAATTATTCAAGGTGTGGGAAGTAGGTGTGTTCTCCTGAAATAGAGGCGGTACCTCCTTCAGCTGGATCAAACTGCCTCATTATTCAGGGCCGTGATTCAGGAAGATAAACGTGCCAGACTGAAGAGGCGGAAAGGAAGGTCGGCAATGTCTCAAAAAAAAAAGCTCAATCAGCCATCACACAAGCACAAATAATGTGCACTGTGCGTTTCAGTTGTGCTGACAGTCAATAGGCGGACCTTCCTGTCAAATGTAAGAATGTGTTCTACATTTCAAAATACAAATCTCGTTACTGTATGTGTTAAACAAAAAAATCAGGAAATGCCATTTTGAATCTGTGGACACGAAGCAAATTCTGTTTTCTAATCCCTTATATAACTGGCAAAAGTACTAGTCTTCAGTCTTCAAGGAAAGATACTTGAATGAAAAATGACTCTGATAAAAGTAAAAGTATTGAAATTGCTCCCTTGAGTAAAAGTAAAAAAAACAAATGCTACAAAATGTATGGGGTGCCAAGTGTAAAAAATTTGTATAAAAGTTGTAGCTAACACATTTTCATTATTTATTTCACTTTTCTCATATTTAGCACATTTTCCTACATTGAACATTTAACCACATATATAGAGGTAAAAAAAGCATTAAATCTAAATATTTAAATCTAAATCTAAATGGTATATGTTATAACTAAATGTTAAATCTAAGTCTAAATGTTAAATCTAAGTCTAAATGTTAAATCTAAGTCTAAATGTTAAATCTTATATATAAACGTTAAATGTTAAATCTAAATGTTGGAATACGTCTGCTGAGCACACCAACGTTCAAATGCAGCTCGTCCACCTGCCATGACAGCACGCTCGATCTCCATCGCATGGAGAGAACCAGCCATACTCACCCAGGCAGGCATCGGTGAAGGGTGAAGAGGTGGGTGGGATCGGCTTTGTGTGTCTCTGCTTGTGTATTGGTTGAAGTTACAAGGGGCGGGGTCAATTAGCATATGTGCGAAACATTTATGTTCGACATTTAGATTTAGATTTAACATTTAACATGTAGATATAAGATTAAGAATTTAGATATGATATATAACATTTAGATTTAGATTTAAACATTTAGATTTAACATTTAACATTTAGACTTAGATTTAACATTTAGACTTAGATTTAACATTTAGATTTAACATTTAACATTTAGATATAACATAACATTTAGATATAACATATACCATTTAGATTTTAATATTTATATTTAATGCTTTTACCTCTTTATGTGTGGTTAAATGTGTTAAATGTAGGAAAATGTGCTAAATATGAGAAAAGTGAAATAAATAATGAAAATGTGTTAGCTCCGACTTTCATACTAAATTTTTACACTTGGCATCCCATAAAAATGTACTTAAGTAAAAAAGTAAAACAAATAAGACAGGGATTTAAATCTGTCTCTTTTATTTTTCTAAGAACTTGTAGAATACTGGTGCATGGAAACAAGTTCAATCTGTTACCCTTCTTGAACACCTGGATAATTTAGTACTCATAATATATACAATTTGTAAATAAAATGTGTGAGGAAAAAAAAAAATGCAAATGCTCAATTAAACCCAGAGCAGCTTTGATAATTAACATTTTTAAAAACTTGTTAATCATAACACTAAGGGCCCTGCCTAACAGAAAAAAGCTCAAACTACAAACATTTTGCATCTTTTTACATTGTGGCGCCATCTTCGAAAGTGTTGAAAGTAACTAGCTCATTTTTAAAATGTAAGGAGGAGAAAGTGCAGATATTTATTTTAAAAAGTAAAGAGTAAAAGTGAAAAGTCACCAAAAAATAAACACTCAAGTAAAGTACAAATACCAGAAGAAACTACTTAAGTACACTAAGGAAATATTTGTCACTTGTCACCTCTGATCCCTTATCGTAGCTCATGGTGCTCCGTGTTGTGTGTGTCTTCGTATATTTTGTCACATTACTCACGGCTTGACTAAGATCTGAGACTGATGAGAAGGTGTTTAGGTAAGTAGAGCTGGTTAGTGAGTGGGTTATCCTCCAACAGTTCCCTGTAAATGTGAATCCTTCATTAAGGCACAGCAGTGAGGGCTGATAAAGAGAATTAGTTCACACTGATTAATGTCACGTGTCGCTCAAAATGTCTCGAACCGTATGAATCACTGAGCTTCAAACACATTTATGCAGACACACACACACACGCACACACACACAACAGAAAATGTGCTTTTATTTACTTTAATCTCATGTCATTTTTAGAAGAATCATCATCACAGTATTGAAAGGTCAACAGGTTCACACACACACGCACACACACGCACGCACGCACGCACACACACACACACTGTCTTCCTTGGAGATTAGTCACAGTTTGGTCGCCCCCCGAGGTGCTTCACAAGAGACCAGTCGTCATGAGAGACTTCCACACATAAAGAAAAGCGTGCGCGTGTGTGTGTGTGCCTTCTTTAGCCCTCGGGCTCAACAGATGTTGCTTTGATGCCAAGACACATTGTAAACACTATCTCTGCCATGTTTTAAAGGTATTTAACTGAAACACATTGAAGATGAAGATCAGAATTTTTAACTTGAAAATACACATTTCCAAGTCATATTGAACGCAGCATTAGATGTACTGTTGAAGGTCGTAGGTGGACTTCCGGGATCTGCAAATTTCTGCCTCTAGGTGGTGCAAATCTCGACATTATATATATATGTATATATATATATATATATATATATATATATATATTTTTTTTTTTTTTTTTTTTTTTAAAGTAGGGACAGTACATATCAATGAACATTCAAAACAGTGTAAATATGTCAGATTATAGCCAAAGGCTAATTTCCATCTGTTGTCCCTAGACAGGCTGATTTAATAAAATGTCACTCTTAACTATAAAACATGGCGAGACAAGGATTACATACAGGACAAGGAACATAGGGATCATACAATACAGTAACTTTTCATTTAAATGGAACATTGTGGCCTTTTGATATAAAACAAGATTTTGAGGTTGTTTAATCATCTTTCACTCTTAAAATGTATGAAGGTTTGCAACCTTTTCAATAAGTTCAGTCAAAGTTTAAATGCCAGTTTTAAACATTTGGTTTAGAACAAATCAGTGTACATAAATATTTGTTATGCCATAACTTTTGACTCGTGCTCAGAGCTTCATTTGGAGCAAGATCTGGCCCCTCCCAGATTTTGATCTGCACTTATTTGTTTGGACCAGCGCCTCATTTTCTAAAGTATTTTTTTTCAGCACCTCATTTGATTTTAGGTGTTTTGATTCAATGTTTAAGTATTATGAAATCACTGGAATATTCATTGAACACACAAAATTGAATGTAAAAATGAAAAGTCAGGCCACGCCCCCACGCTACGTCTAAACTAAATTGTTATTTTGCGCAAAAATTGTTTCTCTGTCAGCTTGGAAGACAAAAAATGGCTAAAAAAGGCAGCTGGATTTAAAGAGCTTTTTTGAGCCAATAAGTGAGGCTAAGCCTGAGATAAAGGTTGTTTCTGTGGAAAAGAACAGCAGCAGTTAGCATAGCGAGTAGCAGCACCTGTAGCAGTGATGCTAATGCAGGAGAACTTGCCTCCAACAGACAGGACACAGAAGGAGAACTATCCAGGGGACATGAGGAGAACTCAGGGACAGATAGAAGAGAAGGAGACAATGGACATTAAGACCAGGGAAGTTTGGACAGGCAGTTTAAAGACAAGATGAGCTGCTGCTATTGGTTAATGAAAGACAAGACAGGCCTCGGCTGTGTAATATATGAAAAAGTTGTGAGGATACAAAGGGCTGATGTTTTTGGTTGTTTTTGTCTCTCCCTTACTGCTGGAACAACACTCAGCATGTGTTCCAGGACCTGCAGATTTACAAATGAAGCACTGCTCGTGCTCAAACAGAGCAGGTGGTCTATATGGTCCTCAATAATGTTTTGGCTCACGTCTGTTATTTCTGAATCCAAGTATCCCTTTGTCCAACTGCAAGATTTTGCTTAGAATACTATGAAAAAAAAAAAAAAAAACATTTATGGTGGTCAGGGTTATTTGTAGTCATTTAGTTGCCAGATTCCTCGAGCCTGACGGAGGGGGTCTGAATACCTGTCAACTCAGCACCGCACCATAACCGGAAGTCAACTATAGAGCATAATGATGTTAACACACATTATAAAGAATCTGAATTTGTAAATAAGTGGAAAGAAACAGTATGTATAGTGACTCATGAATAGATGTATTTCTATAGTTTTTATCACAGTTTCTCGTCACTCATGGTGTGGGACCAAGACTGACCCTTGTATTTTCAGTTCATGTTCTAATTAAGATCATTTTCATCATTATTATTATTTTAAACTAAAAATAAACATTACAAAACCTTGTGTTTTTAATGCTTTCATTCTCTCTCTCTCTCTCTCACTCTCTCTCAAGTACCCCCTGTAGTGCCATTGTGTACCCCTAGGGATGCATGTACCCCCAATTGAAAAACACTGGTCTATATTATATACAGTAAGGATGTATTTATAGCAGTTTTAATGAGATGCTATTCCAACAGTGAAAGGAGTGACATGGGAACAAAATCAATTTATACACTGTTTGTGAATTGGTCTTTGTCACATATGAATTGTGTGTGTGTGTGTGTGTGTGTGTGTGTGTGTGTGTGTGTGTGTGTGTGTGTGTGTGTGTGTGTGTGTGTGTGTGTGTGTGTGTGTGTGTGTGAGGGCTGCTAAAACAGTCCTGGGTGTCGTGTGCAGGGGTCAGCAGCTGTGAAAGTGAAAGTGTGATGGTGGAAAGGTCTCCTAGCAGCAGTAAATGAAATGCTCCTCTGCTTTCATTTCTCCATCAGACAAGCCACTGACTCAAGAGCTTCCATGCACCCACACACAAACAGCTCGTCAACACTGTGACCAGTTCACGACTCCCTCGGGCTCCCAGTGCTCATAGATCTCAGAGCAGGTTCTCCACGCTAAAACCTTCTGCAGTCGCTTCCAACGTGTTTGTCCTCAGCACCGTCTCTCAGTGTGAGCTAGGATGGAAGGATTGTTGCTATTATTTCACTCTGATCTCACACTAATTATCCATCTATGTTGTAAGTCAATACACAATGTTAGATGAAGCAGAGTTGAGCACGTCCGTTGCTTTGAATCCTCTCACAGTCACTGCAACATCTCAGTAAAGATCTAGTGTGTTTGTGTCTATGGTTATAGAAATCTGGGTAGCTTCTGTGACGGCTTTAAAACAAGTGAATCCTACATTGGCCACAGTTACATGGGAGCTTTAATTCTTCTTTAATTCAGAATAAAAGTTAAATCCTCTTTAAACTGACCTTGTAAATATTTAATTCCGAATGCAAATTTATTTCCAAATTAAACTTAAATCCAAATTAGGTGACTGGTTTATTTAGATTTTATGGTTTTTGCCCATTGCTTGAACACATTTTGCAAAACATGGCTCATTGTGTCAGAACTCTAAACACAAGCAAATAAGACACAGCACTGGGAGATAAACCATCCACATTTATATCAAATTAAAACTCTGCTATCATAACCTAACAATCCGTTGTCAAAATGTCACTGTAGTGACAAAATGATACCCACTTCTATCATATGAATACATTTTCAGATGAGCAGCAACACACTAGTCTACGTTATATAAAACACTGCATGAAATACTCAATTATAAATAATTACAGTAATGTATTTCACAGTACAGTAATTTCAGTTAAAGCAGAAATAAAACAAACAATACACTACTGTAAACACAGACAAACACAATTGTGTGCAAGTGGGCTTCTGGATCCATCCGTCTGTGGTGGTCTGACCACAGGATCTCATCTACATCACAAGTAATGTCTTTTCTCTTTTCTAAATTATCCACTTTCTGCAGAAGAGGCATACGGGCATGTGGTTGGCGGTCATATATACCATCGCTAAGCAAAGTCCAATATAGAATTCAGAAATGGTGAGTAACAGGGGCTAGTACACAACTTTAAATGGATCCTGGTTGGTGAACCAGTTCTGGACCAGAGCACATCTGTTCACAACACAACACACAGTGGGTAAATGAAAATACTTAGACACACAACTGAAAGCACTTACTTTTAAGAACTTTGCAGGCATGGAGGCAGCGAGAGGCAGGAAGAGGGAGATAGAGAGAGGAGGACATGGTCGAAGAGGCCATGCAAGGACAATTATTTCTGATGACATAAGAGCAACTTTGGTGGACCATGTCACAAACTATGGTCTGACTATGAGGGGAAATAATCACATTTCTAGATGCACTTCATGATGCAGTCGTACAGGATAGACCAGTTGTTGTCTGGGATAATGTTAGTTTCCATCAGGCTGCTCTGGTCCACAACTGGCTCATTAACCAGCATCCATTGGTATTGTGTACTTTCCCCCTTACTCACCATTTCTGCTTGGAGATTCTGCATATATGACCACCAACCACATGCCTGTATGATTCTTCTGCAGGCAATGGAACAAGCCATTGGGATGTTGATGAGACGACAGGATCCATAAGCCCACTTGCTCACATTTTTCTGTGTTTACAGTAGTGTATTTCTTGTTTTATTTCTGCTTTAATTGAATTTACTGTACTGTAAAATACATTACTGTAATTAATTTAAATTGAGTATTTCATTTTTTGGTTGATGTGAAAATGTTCCTTCTGTGGAACTGAATAAAAACAGTGAAAACTAAAGACTGCAGTGTTTTATATAAAGTAGACTAGTGTGAAAGCGCATTCATATGATAGAAGTGGGTATCATTTTGTTACTACAGTGACATTTTGGCAATGGATTGTTAGGTTATGATAGCAGAGTTTTAATTTGATATAAATGTGAATGGTTTATTTCCCAGTGTTGTCTTATTTGCTTGTGTTTAGAGTTCTGACACAATGAGCCATGTTTCGCTAAACGTGTTCAAGCAATGGACAAAAACTGTAATGCGAGCCTTAGAAGACATGGGTGTAATGAAAAGACTGGATGGACGGACATTCAACCTGGATATGGAGTACTGCATGCACAGGCTGTAATATCACCAAATGTATCATTGTAAATGCTACTATCTTTACCAGGGAGCAAATATGTATTCCTGGTTATTGTTTTCTGGAGTTTTACTGGGCTGTATTTACCAGTGATTAGTTCCGAGCTCCTTCTGCTCCGCAGACCAAAATGAAACCGTATGTTATTGTTGAGCTGCTGCTTCAAAACTACAATTAAAATAAAAGTGAAAACACTTCTCATGTGGTCTTCTATGTTGGAGCTGACAATAAAAGGTTTGTTGTGTGTTTTTTTCCCGATAGACGTGATACCTAAAGCAGAATTAAATAAAGCTGAATAAACCTGTTTTCCATGTCAACCTCAATTCCCAATTACTAAGTCCGTGTAAACACGAAGCAGAACATTTTAATTCCGAATAATTTAATTCTGAATAAAAAAACATTTAACTGCGGTCGTTGTGGCTGGGTCACATCTCATGCTTTATTCACTGAAAACTGCTTAACAGATGGATTTTAAATATGATTTTTACTATTATGTTTGGTAAAAATTAGGAATGTAACAGATACAAAATCTACTATATAAAATTCAAAGGTGCACAAAATAAAATCTAGCACAAAAACGTTGATATAGTGGATTCTCCATCAACTCACAAGTCAGTTGTGTGTACTGTATAGTGATTTTTTTGTAATTTGATAAATAATCAGCAGAATTTCAATAAAAAAAAATTACTTCCAAGCAGTAATGCATGAGGGACAATTACAGCACAGACATAACAATGTAGTCTTTCATCCTCCATATTGTTCTTGTCCCTCTGCAGGGAAAAACAGATGAATGCATGGTGAGTGCTCAGAGCAGCACAAAGAGAGACCAAGGGTGACCTTTGAGAGGATTATGGGATTTGTTTTAAAACATTGCGAGAAGGCAATATGGCAGATGGAGTCTCTAAAAAAGTACTATTGAGTAGAGAATCACTGCAAATCAAAATTGGCAAGCAAAAAAATAAGAGGATCACTTCACAGATGTAAGTCCATGGTGACACCACGATAGGTTAAATCAGTGTTTCTCAAATAGGGGTACGTGTAACCCTCGGGGCACGTGATGGCACTACTGCTTGAGAAAAGGAAGTGGAAAATTAACAAAAAAAAGTGTCAGCCTTAACAGACATAAGATGACCGAAAATGATAAAAACTATAGAAATAAATCTATTAGGAGCTCCTAAATCAGTGTTTTTCAATCTTGGGGTCGGGACCCCATGTATATATATAAATAAATATATATATATATATATCAGCCGCACGCATGCACATCTCTCCTCCGCCGATCACTGTCTCCCACACGGACACGAACAGCCGCGGACATTAACACACTGCAGGTGAGGAAACTGCGTCACGAAAAGATTTAGGGAAGCAACTGAAATACCACCCTTTATTTCAGATCTTAGCGAATACCTTAGTGAACACCTTAGTGTGTCCTAGCATTCAAAGTTTGAAGCAGAAGTAGTAACTATTCTCTTTGTATGTCCTTACTGTCCTTGCTGCTCATCAATTTTGTTCCAAAACAAGATAGTAAACTTTTTCATGTGCTTATTCAGCAGCTTTCAAGTAAAAACACCAACTCATTCTGACAGATTACATCCCACCCCTTGGGAATATCATTCGCCGCCATGGACTAACATATACCTTCTACGCCGAAGATACACAACCCTACCGTTCTACAAAAACAATCACCCCTGGCACAGTCTCCACCCTAAAAAACTGCCTCTCTGAAATAAAATCATGGATGACTACCAACTTATCATCATTCCTCTTAAATCTCTCCGCTCAGAATTTCACACTTTCTATCGATGATCACATGGTCACCCCTCCCCACAGATCAGAAACCTCCCCTACACTCTCTTTCCAACCCCACATCCGCCAAATCACTAAAACAGCCTTCTTACATTTTCAAAACATCGCCCGCCTTCGTCCGACTCTCCTCAAACCTGCCGCAGAAGCCCTAACCCATGCTTTCCTTTCCTCCAGACTCAATTACTGCAATAGCCTCCTCTATGGTCTTCCCTCCACCCACCTACAAAAACTCTAACATGCTCAAAACTCAGCAACCAGACTACTCACCAAACCTCCTCCAGAGATCACATCACCCCTGTACTTTAACAACTACACTAGCTCTCCATAAAACAGTGTATCCACTTCAATATCCTGCTCATCACCTACACATTCGTTAATAACCTGCCGCCAGTTCCCCCCCACCCCACCCCCAATACCCCTCTGATCTGACCTCTTACAGCACTTTCAGCTGTCTCACTGTCTCCAATCCTCTGACTCCAACTTCCTCACTCCCATTTTCAATTCCAAGCACCGTAGTTTGAGGGATAGAGGCTTCGCCACAGACGCCCCAACCCTCTGGAACTCTCTCCCTCCAAACAGCCGTGCCTCAAACTCACTACAATCTTTCATAACACAGTTAAAACATCTCTAGAACGGAAGAAAAAGCAAGGGTGAGGAACGTGCGGTAAGGGGCACTAGCAGTTTTGAATATGTCCGAATGTTGAGTATCCAGCTTCTTCCCATGACCTCCTGCTCCGTGAAAACTCAACAGAAATATTACAGAATTCCCACTCAAAATAAATACCTTGTAAACTTGTGAAAGCTCAACATTCTCAACCAGTCATTTAGAGCCAGTGTTGCATTAGTTTGTAGGTTTTGAAAAACCAGTTTTCAAAAAGATTAGGTTGTCAATCAAATGGGGAAAAAAATATTAATGTGATTCAGCAAACTCACATAACGTTTTTAAAAGCAACACTCAGAGGTACAGTATGTATGGGTGGTTTACAGCATGACCTCTAACTATATGTTGATTTGTGCTGTGTGCCAGTAACCAATTATATGGCTTGAATTGTGCTGAGCTAACACCCCACATGGGGTCATAAAACAACATTTCTACTTCATAGCTTGGTGCTGCTGGTGTTATTTGGGGCGATGCCGCAGAAAGTATGAGTGACTGAGCAAATGAGAAATATGTCCCATTGGCAAACAAGACCAAACAAGGCAGTCATCTAGAAGTGAGACTTGATCATCAGACAGACTGAGCCGAGCCCGGAGATTCTGCTGGTCACTCCCCTACATATGTTCTCTGCAGTGCTCCAAACTCATTACACATTACACACTTTGATCCTGCTGCTTCACATGTCCATCTGCTGCACACACACACAGTCGCACGCACGCACGCACACACACACACACACACTGAAAAGCTACAGCAGGCATTCACACGTACGCTGAGCCAAAGCTTTGATTAATAAATACAACTGGAATGGAAGGTTGGCTGATTTCTGTGTCCAGGGATAGCAGCTCAACACACATTTAAAAACCAGGTTTCTGAGTTAGAAACAAGTTGATGTCGAGAAATATAATCTGTAATTCTCAATCCATCTCTCCATCATTAAAATGATCATTAGTTGTACTCCATCTTCTCTCTGTCAGCATTAACACAGTACTGGTGTGAGGATGTTCATCCAAACTAAATCCAAATCTACCATCTGTCTGTGTGTTTTTGTGCCATGCAATGGACTGGTGACCTGTCCAGTATGTACCCCTGGCTAGCACCCAATGAGAGCTGGAGATAGGCACCAGCAGACCCTGAAAAGGAGCAAGCAGGTTGGATAAATAGATGGATGGATGGATGGATGGATGGTACTATTCAGATTATCAATGAAGGAAACATTTCCAAAGTTTAGGAAGTCTTTGCACTGAGTACAGCCAGAGAAAGTATTCCCCTCAGGTCAAGCAGGAGTACTGTGTGAGTTTTGTTTCTGCATCTAAGAATACAGAGCTGTTGATATATTTGTCTATAAGGCAAGTACAATGTTTGTTTTTTTCTAAAGCTTAAATGTAATTCTAAGAGCTGACTTTGTTTAAGGTACAGCAGGTGTTGGTGAGTGGGTAGTTCTTCCCCCTTTAACTTCTTTTTACTGGAGGTAATGTTAAAAATCCAAGTTTGATGATAAGATGTTAAGAAAACAAGCAATGTCAAAGAAAATGTTTGGCAAGAATACAATCTTATCCCACACAGGAATCATTTCCTCCAGTGCAAGGTGTAAATTATCAACTGTTTCTTTAAAACGCTTTAGGCCTCACTCTGCATAAAACACAGGCTCATTATCTGTCAGCTAGCAAGTTGATATTCACCATTAGAACTATAAGAAAAGGAAAAGGATAGATATTCTCCTGTTCTCTACAGAACAAAGAGTGACTAAAAACCAGTGACTTGCCATGAGCACTAGGGTTGGGTAGGCAGGGTGTTGTAAATCGAGACCACAAATGTCAACACCAATGATAATTCCATATGTTTCTGCTGGCAAGTGTTAATTCAATTCAATTGAACTTTATTTGTATAGCGCATCTTACAACAAAGTCATCTCAATGCGCTTATCAAAATATAAAATTCATAATAAGGAAGAAAAAAACCCAACAAGATCCACATGAACAAGCATTTAGCCATCTAACAAAATCAACATCATAAACCATTAGAGAAACATGAATAATTATTTAATAGAAGCCTCCATACTCTCCCATCAAAGGTCTGGTAACTCAGGTGTTGGTCTCCCATCTTTTGAAAGCTGTTGTTTTTCCTCAAAAGAAAGTTTCTTTATCGTCTCCAACGCTGTCATCCTGCCTGTAGTGTTATCCCGCCCACTAGCTAGAGAACGTAACAGCTGGATCAATTCACTAATGCACTGTGAACTTATGAATAGCATTTAGCATAGCACGGTTACATCCAAAGGCAGGGTACAGAGCTGCCTTTTCACGTAAATGGTTTTCAATCTTAGGGAACTGCACATGCGCAAACACATAAAAATACGCTATGGGGCCAGAGGCAGAACAGCAATGTGCTTTAAGGAGAGGGTGTGGCCTCCTCTTGCCTTACAGCGGCATAAGACTGTGCAGTGTCTCTTGGGCTATGAAAAGCACAAAATGCTAACACTTTCAAACTTATGGGTACTGTAAGCTATCAGAAATGGAAAAATAAATAAGTTATAATTATTTTATAATTAAAACAATTAATCAAAATATCAATTACTACCCTGCCTACCCTGACTGCACATCACTGCTAAAACTCTGAAACCATAAAAAAAAAAGAATCTGTGCGATGGGTGTTTTGCCAAATTTAAACTTCACTGACCTCAGGAACCAGAAAGTAACTCAAATTCTTTCTTGATTTAAGATCCCACTCCTGTGGCACTTCATCAGTGAGCCTGACTTTGCTTTGGTCGTTCAGAAGCCAAAAAGTTTAACTGCTCTGAGAAAGGAAAAGAACTACATGAGCAAATCTAAACCAAGCTTTAAAATGGAGACCCCATTTTGAAAAAAAAAAGTTTTCTACACAACAAACAGTGTGAACAGATAAAGAAGAGCAAGACATCTATTTTTCTAATGCTGCTGAATAGAATATGCAGCATAGGAACCCTTCTCTTTTTATCTTAACTTATTATTTAGATAAAAACTTTCCAGTTTAGGTTAAAACACCTGTTTAACAAAGCACTTTAAAGGGAGCAAATGGAACTAATTGTGCACATGAACCCTCTCTGTCCACACCTAGAGAAGATTCAAAAAATGGTGAGGGTATTTAAAATAATATGTAGAGCTCCAAATAAACATGGTAAGCTTATTGGTTTGTGTGTGTGTGTGTGTGTGTGTGTGTGTGTGTGTGTGTGTGTGTGTGTGTGTGTGTGTGTGTGTGTGTGTGTGTGTGTGTGCGTGTGTATCTCAGGTGAATGTGACTCACTGTGTACAGTGCTTTGAGACTAAAGTGCAGTGTATTTGCATATAGAAAATCCAATGATATGATTCAGGATTAAATATTCAGATGTGAGAATAAACACAGTCACAGCTGATGAGAATAAACCACAGAGTGGCCAAAAGCATCAATAGCTGTAGAAACGCACTCACTGTCAAGCATAGCACAATTGCACGTGCCTTTCAGTTTTCATACATCTGGATTTACAGTGGGATTTAGACAAAAAGAATATCTATATTGTCAGGATATGTCTAAACAAAGAGATGAATCAACTCAGCAAAGAGAAGCTAAAGTAATAACTGATGAAAAAGTGAATGGAAAACAAAGCCTGCCTCAGACCTTTACAGTCATGAATACTACACGTTACAGTGACACAATGGTGAGGAGGTGATAAGAAAGAGTCGTCACAGTCGAGTGTTAGTGTCGTGAAGCGTGCCCAGATGGTCGTCTGTTGTCATGAGTCAGGCCAGGATTATTCCAATGCCTGAATACATCCACACAGCGGCTGTAAACCCTGTACGGCAGATCAACAAAGAGGCTAAGCTTCCTTTAGTATTACTGCCCACACGCTAAATTAATTATTATGCTATCAACAGTGAGCCAAACCAGCAGATAACGACAAACCAGACAAACACGGCAAACAACAGACCGTTTCCAGGGTGTTGCCAAAGAAAAAGATAAGAAATATGTTATCTGTTTCAGACACTCATTTATTTTAGGCTCCATCTGAATTTTCTAAATGCTCATGTGGATTTGCAGCAGTAACTGCTGCCTGTCCATTGTTCTGCCAAACTGCTGCCATCATTAGCTACACTTAAATGGCATTACACATTGAGAACTGCAGATTAGCTTGAGGACTGTGTTCATGGAGAATGGAATTCTCACAAAGGCTAAATCGTCATTCAGACCATTACAAGAAAATTGCCTCTGAATAACATGGACTGTGTGTTGGAATTGCATGAACCCCTCCAACCTAAGTCTTTGATTTGAAGAAGAAATTTGTAATTAAATCAAGACAGCAAACACTGGAGGAAACGGCCCACAGAAGACTGCCTTCTGATCACAAGGCACATCTGTGTCAAATCACACTAAATGGTTCAGCGTTATTGTTTGGATGCTGTTCTCTTTTCTTTTTTCTAAATCACAATCGCACTTTAACACAATGAAATAAAGCCGTTAAAACAGATAAAACATGCAAAAACTGAACATTTCAGACTCCAGATCCTTCACCGATCCACCACGCTCTGACCAAAAACAGAAAATAATAATATTTTTATTTTGATACCTTATCCAAAAATAATACAAATACTCATTATTAGTGATAATTTTCAGAAGATCTGTAGACGTGAAAGCATGTGTTATTGTAAAAGGTGAACATTGGTGATAACGCTCGTATAAAAGGAACGCTTAACACTTGAGGCTCTAATTTGCCTCCCATTAGGTCGGGCTTTGGCTGGCCGAGCTCTCTGGATCGATGGATGTGGGTTTCTGATGGTGTGACATCTAATTACTCCTCTGAGCACAAAGATGATGATAGCAATCCAATATGTTGTCAGTTTTTGTCATATCGGAGTTCCTAAATTAGCGTAACTGGTTTTGATTGATCTTCAATTAGTTAACCGAAACAATCCTAATGTTGAATTCACTTCTTCTTTCTTTGTTTTGTTCTTTTTAGATTTTTGTGTTGTTAACATGGGGCTTTGTTTTGAGGTGATCCTTGTCCTGAGAGCGTGGGACGGGTCGGCGAACGTCCCCGTGCTGTGGACTGGAGATTGTAGTGGTCAGGTATATCTTAAAACAATCAGCGGCCTGATGAATTGGCTGAACAGCTGATGTATGGCTGAAATCGGAGAGGTATTTGGAAAAGGTTTGAGTCAGGGAAATGCACCTCATCAATCAGCATGATTAAACGTTTTGGCTGTGCTGAAACAAACTGAACAGCGTAAGGGCCTTAAAGCCGCAGTCGGATGGTCTCAGAGGTCCAAAGGCGAAGCCCCGTGAAGGGATTCGTCTCATGTATTGGCACTTTCAGTCAGCCTGAGTGGCTTTGTGTTTACAAGAATGCCTCTGAGCTGGAGTGTGGGGCATTGGAGCAATTAGCATTTAGATTTAGGAGCAAATTAATGGCTGAATCCCATTCCTTTCAAAAAGCTAAGCAACAAATTAGAGGTTTGTTAATTAGTTGTTGGTGGGTAGTTATCCTCTAATAAGAGTAGAGTGAGATGACATAAACAGTGAGTGCACTAATGTTTCCTTTTCTTTTATTCTGCACACATGGAACAGCCACCCAGCTTCTCCACACATTACCACCAGCAGACCACACATGAGCGCCCTATGGGCAAATCCATTGTAGCCAAAGCCAATATTTCTAGCATGGTGTCAGCAGCTTTACATATTTAAAGCCACTAATGGTTTCCTGAAAACTGCTTTCAGTCCCACACAAACACAGTAAGCTTGGAAGAAAGTTTCACAGGCTGTTGTTCGAAACATAACGACACAAAACCCACGAGTCCGTTTGAATAAAGACTCAACATTCAGTCTAAACCAGGCATTGTATCAACAAGCATCTCCAATAAACACCATTCTAATAAACATTCTGCTGTGGAAATGATTTATTAGCTTATTTCAGGGTTGGGGTCAATTATAATTATAATTCGATAATTGGTAATTAATTACAATTATGATGTTATCATAATTAAAGTTGTAATTAAAAACATAAGTTGCTGTTGTAATTGAGTTCAGATAATTGACTTTGTAATTGTAATTGCCAGGAACATTTTATAAAAACTGTCATTTACAATGTAATTAAATGCAAAACTGGGAACCATGTTAAAGTTCTGTGTTTGAAGTTTAACCATTAGTTCTTTTGAGGATTATTGTACCATTTTAAAAAAAGTAGAAATCTAGGGGTATACTAAAGAAAAAAGGCTCAGACACCCACATAATACCAATATTTTCATGTATCAGGAAGCCTAAAAAGGTAACCAAGAGATCAGAAACAAATTAGATGATAGATAATGTTTTTTAGTTTATTTTACAGCTGATTTAAGACATGGGTCAAAGCTGACATATTTTCATAAGAAATGCTAACAGAAAGCTAACACAAGAGAAGGTGATCTTTTATGGGCTTATTTATAAAAGGCTCACTAATTGTAATTAACTGTAACTTTATTAATTGAGAACGTAATTGCAATGGATTTCAGGGGAAATAATAATTGTAATTTCCATTGTAATTGGAAAAAATGCTGGTCAACGTAATCATAATTGCATTGTAATTGAACTTGAATAATTGAAGACGTAATTGTAATTCTAAAGTGTAATTGACCCCGACCCTGGCTTGTGATAAGGAACAACTTAAATCAGTTTAAGAGTTTTAAAATTCAGGTTTGAGACTGAATGCAGCCGACACAGTGAATGGTTTCCATAC
The DNA here is from genome assembly GCF_900634775.1 of Gouania willdenowi. Taxonomy (NCBI): domain Eukaryota; kingdom Metazoa; phylum Chordata; class Actinopteri; order Blenniiformes; family Gobiesocidae; genus Gouania; species Gouania willdenowi. The sequence goes on from NC_041047.1 coordinate 42,397,641, forward strand.
CTGGTTCTTGTTTTGTTTTTGATTTGTTGTACAGTGTGAAAGGAATCAGCAGGGTTTTTTTTTTTGCTGATTAGCCATTGTGTGAGATTCCCACACATAAAAGACAGTCATGTAAAGAAGATCGGAGCTTTCTATCAGACTTTCTGCCGATAGCATTAATGTTTGATTTATATTCTCAAATAATCACCTGTAAGCATTTACACATACCGCCACACAGATTACATGAAAGCAGAGGTAGAAAATCACAAAGTGAATCTTAGATGTATGGCACTGCATCCATGTTCTGCAATGGTTTAATCAGAGTGGATGAAAAGCTGCAGCACAGACGCTACCTGGAAATATAATCTGCCTCCTCCATTCAAACCAATGACAGCCTAATCACATCCAACACAAGGGCCAGAATACAAGCAGCCAACTTTTATTTCCCTCATATACGGCAATATATCGCTGCCCTGCGGGGATGGCAGTGACATCCATATGCAGGGTAAGAAACAAATTAGAAATTAGGCTGATAGGAAGAGATAAGACGGAGGAGGCAGGAAACGCAGATAGGGATGAAGCTGCCACGATAGATTAATGGTTACTAAATATATGAAAGGAGCCATTAACAGTGGATTCACAACTGGGTCGTAACGAGGCACCGATGAATAACATTTTACAAAGATCTGTCACAAGAAGAACACCAGTGTCCCAAATACTATTAAATATCATGTTCCACAGCATTCAAGGCAACATTTGAAACAAATGAAAAGCCAAAAACAAATCAACAGTGAGAGAATAACACCATATCCATATCATCATATCCAACACAGCACAAACAATAAACGCAGATGTTAGCATCAGAAAGAAAGGAATAAAGGCTCCTTACCTAGAACACCCAGTCGGTAGTTGACAGTAATCACTATCACGTTCCCGTAGCTAGCCAGGATGCTGCCGTCAAACATGTTGCCCGTCCCCTCCATGTAGGAGCCCCCGTGGATGAAGACCATCACAGGTTTGGGGCTTCCACTCTCCCTGATATCTGGAGGAAGGATGGAGGATGATACATTAAAGGTGACATCCATAAATGCAGTTCAAATACATTCCCTCTTGTATCCATTAATTTATTTTCCACGCAATCATTTTGGTTCACTGGCTTTTTAACATGGAGACCCATTGTCAGCATCAAACCATCAAAGTCCATTTGCTCATTAAATAATTTCACCCACATTTGTAATAACATGATATCCAGAATGATGTGTTTTAATGGATCTCTCCGAGATGGTCAGAATAATTTTAACTGTCCGACTTTATTGAGACAAAATGAATATTTAAATATATTTAAATATTTTTATTTATTTATTTGAAAAAGTTGGATTCAAAATGAGTTTAAGAGCTAAGTTGTATTTTAGCTACTGATGTCAATGTCAAATCACAGCTCAGTGTGAAAATATTAATAAAATAAATACTATACGGATGAGGCTTAAAGAGATCAAACACGGATGCATCTCGTGTTCAAAACAAGGTTTTCTTTTATCTTGTTTTCCAGAGATGAATCTCTGCATCTCACTTCTCATGGTAACACAGCATTTATCCCATTGATGTATCACCAGTGAGCGAGGGGGGAGGGGGGTGGGTTCTTTAGGGATTTAATAATCAAGCAACTGAGGAAATAGAAATGATACTTCTAAGGCATGGTAATTTCAAAATAAAAGAGAACCGTGAAACACCGACTTAATGGTTGTCTTTGTAACTGGAAGTTTTTTGTGTGTTGAAACACTTCCACTAAATTATATAGAGACCTGCAAGAAAACTATCCTTAGTGGAAGTTAACTCTGGGAACAAATTATTTTCTTTGTAATAAATAAATAATAAGAAATAATAAATAATCTGAAGTCATCCATACATCAGAAATATGGCAACATCTCTACTTCCTATCGGTCAATAATTGGACATACTGGAGGATCACTGTGGTATTGTTTGTTTATACAACATTACATTACAGTAATGATGAATGATCCCATGAGGACAAGAACCGTCAAACCCCCCAACTGATTGTTGGCTAACGTTACAGTTCTTTTGTTAATGATTCTATGAATGAGACCCTTAAGAAACCCAAGCTGCTCCACAGAAGAGGCCGGTATTTTTCATGGCTGATAAAGTTCGTGTGAGAGAGACTGAATGGGTTTTACTCTGTCTACTGTCTTTTAATCTTGTTTCTGATTAAAAATCCAGCATTACTCTTGAAACTTGTATGCAGAAATGCATTAAAGCTGCAGTATGTAAGTTTTTTTGGGCGCCATTTAGTCAAAAATCCATAATTATTATTGAGCATAATGTAATCCAAAGTGTTCTGAGTGGATAGTGAATCTCTTCTCTTTCTCTTGGCTCTGTAAATGAGCTTTAGAAATCTAGGAGCGTGACGCTGGACTTCAGCCAATCAGAAATCTTTGTACCAACAGAGTACTCCATAAGCTGTTTTGAGCGTTGCAATTGGCTGCTCGAGCTGCTCGTCAAAAGTTTTGGAGCTGAGAATAGGGAAAGCGCAATGGCATATGTTCCAGCAGAAGTCTATATCGTGGCTTTTAACACTGCGATTACACAGCAAAGCATGCGGAAAAAGGAAGACAGAGGTGGAGAAGCAACGGTTTAAAGGCACAAAGTGTTCAGTAGGAACAGACTCCGTGGAGGTCCCTCTGACTCAGTATGTGCCACGGACTGCGTGCGATCCGCTTTCAGTCCGTGCGCAGTGTGCCCCACCAACCGAGTCAAAGGGAGAGTGATAACAGACGGGATAAATTGCTTGTAAACCTAAGAGAAACATTCACCAAGGTGGGGAAAACAAATGCAATTTATTTGCAGTGTAAATGTGGTGTCCGTCTGCTCTGATCAGCTGGGATCAGAAGGCGGAGGAGTGGCTCTGAGCCTCTTACTGTCCTCACAGCAGTGAGTGATATGTACTTTCATGTCTCTAAAACATCAGAAAACTGTCAATAACACAAGATAAAGTCCCTACATTTGTCACTATTTACATTTGTCTCTATTAAGAAAACAGAGATCCACAGTGTGCGTGTTCGCGCAAGCTTTCACAGAAGACTGATAAGTTTTGTTCAGGAGGGGAGGGGGGAGCATGGAGAGTCTCACAATTCTACATACTGCAGCTTTAAGGGATACCTAAAGGGAAGGGGAGGCATATCTGTTCTAACAATGCTCAGAGCAAGTAATAAGATGTGCACTGTCATTCAGAAAAAACGTCTTGAAAGGATTTTTACGAACAAATAATGAAGGAAAGTTGATGCTGGCAGCAGAAACTGTGTTGCAATATTTTATTTATTGTGTCCAGACAGAGGGAGGTAGGAATAATGACATCATGGCATTAAAGAGAAAATGTCTTTTTAAAACATCACACTAGAAAAGTGTACACAGCCCAGATTTAACATATGAACATGTTCTTTTTCAGCAATATTAGAATGGCTATATCTGGCAGTAGGTGAGACCTTTGGACACTGACTGTGTCTCATGCAGTTGGAAAGACACAAAAACACACCACGCTGACGTTTTAAAATGTCAATATGTTATTGCACCATATACCGTCCCACCTCTAAAGAGAAGATGACCATCCCCCCATAAATATTGCTCTTTAAAACATTGCCTATACCACTCTCAGATACACTTTTTCAACAATTAGAGCAGGTTATCACTCGACAAACAAAAAAATGAAATAAAACACCTCCCATACTTTACTCCAAACCCAAAATATGTAAATCAGCGAATGAATAACAATCAACTAAAATCATTCAGTGAAACATTTACAGTTTCATTTTAATTAAGGAGGATCTTTAATCTATAGAAACTGATGATTAACATCCAGAAACATGGGCGACATTAATTCTCCTATTAACTTTGGGGTCAATTTGACCCCATTCATTGTTTATCATTAATAGAACAATAGTTGACTTTTTTTAACTTCATATTTCATGAGTTTTCCTAATTTGATGGATACAATTGATTAAGTAAATATAATCTATTGCTTTTGTAATTGTTATTTGTCCATTGTGATGAAACACAATAAAAAGGGCAGACAGTAAGAAACTAAAATAAATACCAACCTAGTGCAAAAAATATAAAAACTAGGCCAGACATAAATTAGAAAAACTGACTAACAAAAAACAAACATAACATAACATGCTTTAAGACATTTTAAGTCTGGGCTGTATGGACTGTTCTAGTTTGATGCTTGACCCAATAGTCAATTCCTTAATGTTTGCAGTGAATCTTTTCAAATCATATTTTTAATCTGGGAGTTGAACTTCGCAAAGTTCAAGCACAGATAGGAATGCCATGACGGTGGCATGATGTGGTTTTAATTTCAGACTAGCATGAACTGTCAGTCTCTGTGTTGTGAGTTTTCTTCACATATTTATGTTATTGTTAAGTTCTTTTCTATTCTTATTGAGTTTGAAACTTGAAAAGTAAAGTCAAATATAACTGTGAGTCCTTCCAAAATATTGTGTTGTTTTTCTGAACCCGATGTTGTGTCCTGTATCATAAACTCAGTCTGTCGTCCCCTTGTATTTACAGATCAGTGTATTATATGTGCTGTTTTATAAAAGGGGCGGGGCTAACAGTGCTTGTTTGTGATGCAAGATGGTCCCATAACATCACATGATCTTGTTCTAGCCAATAGCAAAAATCAATTGAAATAGCCGGGTTTCGACCCATAGAGGGGAGTCACTCTGACATTTTACAACAAAATATGCCAAATTGAAATACTTTAACAAAAATGTTGAGCGTTGGACCAGGATCAATCGCTAGCACTACTCCATACTCATATACATTTGTATTCAGCAGAAAAAAGGTTGGGGCTTTAGTTACTTTTTAAAAAAGGATCAATTTTGTGAAATAATGAACAAGACATGACGAGATATGTTTTCCACGTGATGAAGGCAAAGCGATGACTGAATTTAAGAAAATGTACATAAGCAAATACTGTATCAAAATGTATTTTTTTCACTAGCAAATGAAAAGGTTTAAAAAAACTCCAATGTTCAAATGGGAGGAAAGCCAATCAGAACTAAGTTTGTTTTTATTGGAAGCTACGAACGAGTTGGGCGTGTATCTGTAAGGTCGTCCTGATGATTACTATCACACTGCTGTTACTTCAGTCATTTTGATTGGCCATTACAGCAGAGGACAGAACATGGAAACATTTTCTTTTGATGCCAATGATAGCAGGAAGTTAAATGTTGACCTTTTGGTAAAACACGGCCCTCCTGACAGAGATACGAGAGGTCATCCCACGTTACTGCTGATGTCACTGTATATTATTCTGAAACAGAAGTTTAAACCAGGTCATTGGCGTGAATCAATATAATGTATGAGGTGTTCATAAATCAGCCTTTGAGCTTCCTTTTTAATCTTTTATCCTTTCAAAGGCCCTGATCTGATTCTCTTTTCTTCGTATTTTGCTCTCAATAAATGCATGATACTCTGAATAAATTCCTGCTGCACTATGATACTTCCAGCACGTCTTTTGTCCTGTGTGAAAGTCGGCAGTAATGAGGTGAGGTTCAGATACGATTGCCTTCCTGATGTTGATGGATTTACTTGAAATTGCAGCTTAAAGCATGTCGCAGCGTAGCGAGGACAGAGTGTACCATCATCCAGCTCGCTCGCTCTCTGCTTTCCTGGCAAACTTTATTGGCTGCTGCTGCCAAACACAAAGCCAATCCAACCTCAGAAGTCCAGTCATTCCTTTCTGCCCCTTAACTTAAGTACATCATCTCTAATAATAGTCGACCTATAGCAAGTGATTACTTTCCAAATGTACTATATATGTAAAATAAATATTTTACTGTAATTGTCTATAAAATATCTTGTCTTTTAGTTGTCAATAGAAGTTCTGATCACAGAAAATCAAACAATCAAGTCCCTCATTCAGTGGAGGACTTCTCGTCCAAATAGTCCCTCCTTTCTCCTTTCCTATCCACTTTTCCCCCAGAAGTGTTTAAATGGCGGCCATAATAAGGAGCGTTCAAATTCTCTAAAAGCTAAGGAAAGAAGGCTCAGTGCTTTCTTTATAACCTCCTTTAGCCCAGGAATCACTGATGCATCCGTTACCAACTCCTTAGACTGAAAAGGGACGCAGAATAATTTCATCTGGAGAGCAACTATTTTGTCACATTACACTTACACAGCCTGTTTAAGTCTTAGCAATTCAAAGCACAATAAAGTCTACATGTCAGTGTTTACTAATGTGTGTGTTGGTTCAGATTATAATTGGTATCAGAAACATTTTATTCAACATAATTCATTCACCTCGGAATGCTTTGTGTGGTTGTACATTTGTATGCCTACAATGTTATGTCTACCTATATATTGCATAAATGTAGCAATTTAATACTTTCACTCAGAAATGTTGATTTCTGAGTGGAAGGTGAGCGTGAGCAACCATTCTCAATGTGACATTTTTTTAACTTTAACTTTTGGTCTTCGTAGAGTGCATGGTACACTCTTTTTCTTTGATTTACATTCAAACCTTGTGATATTTGAGATTATATCAGCGATTAGAGGCACAGGGAAAAGTGTTATAAATGCCTTTTTGTAGTCCTTTTTTTTAAATGTGTAGTTTTTTCATTTCATTTCATGTCACTAACCTTCGCCGCCGTCGAATTATAACATCACCTAGTGGAAGTGCGTCTGATTGTCAAAATAACGTGATTTCCTTTCCCTAACTCCTTTAGGGGGTCACCTAACACTTTTTAACACCATTCCTTAACCCTGTGACATCATCCACGGGATTAAGGAAAAGTGGATAGGCAAGGAGAAAGGAGGGACATTGAGACGTACCCCAAAGGTGCCCCTTCGGTCTTTTTATTTTGATCCTGTTTGGGTGAGCAACAGGAAGTAAAACATTGTCACCATAGGATACAATAGACAATGTCATATTTTAGAAAAAGAAAAAAGACCAAAAAAATAATAATAATACATTAGGATTTTGGAAAATTAACGTTGGCTTTAACTCTGGACATACTTACTCTGGGTCTGACCTTTTTAACTCAAAGGGATATATATATATATATATATATATATATATATATATATATATATATATATATATATATATATATATATATATATATATATATAAAGAAAAAAATCCTATTTGAAGTGTAGAAAGTGTCACTCTACAAACAGAACGAAAAACACAGGCTGACAATTCATGCCAGTTTAAAATTAAAACCAATTCATGTCATCATGACATGTTTCAAAAAATGATTTATCTCTGTGCTTGAACTTTGATAAGTTTTCTAAATCATCAAACGAGAACAGTGTACACAGTCTTGATTTAAGATGGAGATGTTTTTTCATAACAATATTAGCATGGCTACATTTTGTGGCATTGATGGACACCTTTGGACATTGACTCCTGCAGCATCGACGATACATCTTGTGACGTTTTATTATCATGTATTAGTGTATGATGATTCCACATTAACCTCTCCTGTGTAGACCCATCTGCTAATGTAACAATAAAAAATATTACACTATATTGTCTATCCATCTGTCCTTCTCTACACTAATTCTTTTTTCAATGGCTCCTGCAGTGGTTTCAGGATTGTGTTTGAAGTATTAGCAAAAGCTTTTCTCTTTTCTTTTGCTGTTCTCACTTTATATTCTCTCTTAGATTTATTGCATATGGTAAGAATAACTTCACAGGTAGCGTCGCATAAAACTTTATATTTAGTACCAAGGGCCCCATAAGAGCCTTTTAGATACGTCTATTTAAGACTCCCTCTCTTCTGCATACCTGCGCTTAATCACCCGAGTAACATTTGCCGTGAGGAAACGAGGGCTTCCAACAAAGCCTCAGCTCTCTGGAACATTCCTGTTTACATCTCTATTCCCTGCATGAGGAGAGGATTACAAACAGCAGCTTTGCTTGGTTTAAAGGCATCGCAAAACCTAAGATGTGCTGATGGCAGGAGGAAGGTGTGATGGAGGGGGATGTTGTTTAGGTTTTATTTACAAGGCTAGAAGACGTCAGCATCTACATGAGCAGTCTATATACGTATATATATATATATATATATATATATATATATATATATATATATATATATATATATATATAAAACCCATGTATAGGCTTATTTTTATATAGCTACATGTTTGTGTATGTGTTCTTAAGCACATTTCCCTCCAAATTAAACTGGGTTCTGATCCTGATTGAATCTTTGTGTGTTTATATGGTTGTGTGTGTGTGTGTGTGTGTGTGTGTGTGCGTGCGTGCGTGCGTGCGTGCGTGCGTGTGTGTGCGTGCGTGCGTGTGTGTGTGTGTGTGTGATGGCACAGATCAAAGAGACGGGCTGTGCATCTTGGTGGGATGTAATTGCTGTTTACTCGGTCACATTAAACAGTAGAGGTGCCTTATTAGAATTATTAAAATGAACTGCAGCACGTTCCCTCTTTCTCAGGGTTTCTGTTTCTTTCTTTTATATTAAGATATTTCAAAGGTTACCTTTCCTTTTAGCAATTAGGCAGATGTTTCTTCTTCTCTCTCTCTCTCTCTCTCTCTCTCTCTCTCTCTCTCTCAGTCTCAGCATAGGATTTAAAAATCTCCAGTTGTGTTAGTGTTATTTTTTTTGTATTAGCACTAAAGCTTGAGAAAATGGAACTTGCTTCATTGTGCATGTGTTTTTTTATTTTAACATTAGTGACCTGAATCTACAAAATTAGACTTGGCTATAGCAGGGAAAGATAAAGCAGGCTGAGTTAAAAGTTAAAACTATTTTAACTTTGTTTGCTCCAATTTGATGACGCGTTCCCACTTTGATGACGAAATCATTAATATGTATGTATTTTCTACAGTCTATGTATGTACCGGCGAACGCCCCACCCACACGCTCTGTCTCGTGTTTAGAAAGCAGCATGAGCTTGGCTACAGAGTGGGTGGGAGGAGGGCGGGCCGTCCTCTGACCCTACGTCACCGTGCGGGAAGGAGGAAGTCAGTGTCCCGTCTATAGACACGCCCACTCATGAATATGCATAAGTAGGTAGCAAATCAGCCTTTTTGTGTAGAGTTTCTCAGAAAGTGGCTTTTCAGAGGCTAAAACTCTGGAAAACAGACGAGTTTGGGAAAATAAACCTCAAATACTATGTTTTTGGAACGTTCTTAGAACTAATGGAGATGGGTGAAAAATAGCATGACATGGGACCTTTAAACATGTATGTCGAGCCTCTGATTTCTCTTTGTTTTTGTTTTAAATTTAAAATCAGGCCCAAACACAACATGGAAATGCCTCACATGCATGTTTATTGTTTTGGGACAATAACACACATTTAAACACATATTTTCACTGGAAATTGGGTGACCGAATATCTAAAAAATGTGTCAATTGGATCAATATGTCCAACTATGCCCATAATCTTGCTTAAAATCTTGTGCTAAGTGTAATAAACTGAGTTGTGGTCATGTTATCCTGCGACTAAAAATTAACGCAGAGCTTCATCTAAAGTGTGTTTTTAATCAAGGAGTGTATGGGATCACATAAAGATTTTGTGTGCACAAAATTATCTGTTTGAAAAAAAAAAATGTTTGTGAAAAAATAATTTGTATTTGTAAAATACATTTTGTGTCTGCAAAATAACTTTTGTGTGTGTGTGAGACCTTTTCTTTTACAAGTACAAAACCAAATGCACAGACACATTTTGACCCTAGTTTAACTGCGTTTGTGGACCAGCCAATCAGCACTCAGCTTACAAAAAAACCATCGGAGGGCTTCACGCTGGAAACGCCCACTTCCTCCTTCATTGTGCGATGAAAAATGGCGGAGCGGCATAATGCAAGTGAACAGGTGAGTTAATAAAATCTCTTAACAAGGAGCCTGGAAGTGAAGTTAAACAGCTGTGTGCCCGTGCCATAATTAAAGTTCGCACACGCACTCAAAATCAATTTTGCAGACACAAAATGTCTTTTACAAATACAAATCATTTTTTAGACAGATTTTTTTTGTGGACAAAAATGAATTTGATCCCATACAAGTGGCTCATATTAATATGAGTGCATTGAAATGTGAAAAGGCTCTGGTACAAAGACAGGTTAAGTTGGTGTAAGATGGTGTATTAGTTGAACTGGTGATCAGTTTAACTGGTGACACGTCACAACAGAAGCATCTCCAATCACTCGGCTGTGCAGGATTTGGTGCAAGAGAGAATCTCTGGTTTGAGGAAATTAACGGTTTCATGAATAATATTTTGGACCATTTCACACATTTCTAAGGAATTTTTCCTGTTAAAGGGGAGCTGAGGGTTAGCAGTGGGGGTAACGTTGCTCTGGTGAATAACCATCCCAATTTTGTAAATGATCATATAAAATGCAAAATTAATAACAGAAATGAACCTAACTCGCCATGTTTTCCCAGAGAGAAGTGGTCATGTGACCAGGTACGTCACATTCTGTGACATGTATTTGCGTAAAAAGTGTTTCCATAGCGCTTTTGCGACACATTTCAATATCAAAACGTCTGAAATTCCGCCTCATGACAGCGTGAAAACTTTGTAGCACTCTTTGAACATTACCAGTTTTTATTGCGCTATTAAGATTTTGCGCATTTCCAACGGTAATGGAAACCTAGCTACTGAAGCCTTAACAGTGTTTCTAACTTAGTGACTTTGTTAAAATATTGAAGATTGTTCAGACTCTACTAATCGACTTCTTTTCAAAAAGTTTAAAGATACACATGGTCATCTAGTGACTTCTACAGACTTTCTGGACTGTCTACGGTCACTTTTCTTGTAGAACAGTTGGTAACACTGAACTTAAACAACAAGTGTAGAAATCACACCGTAGTGAGTTTATTGCTTCTTTAAAATTTGCTTCCAGTGCTTTGCAATGCAAGTCCTTTGGGAAACTACTCATGTCATCATAATAAACTTTAAGAAGGAAAGAGTTTCAGTGCCAGCAACACATAAAGTAAGAGTAATTCCACTAGAATAGGAACAAGAAGGTAATCAAGCATCATGAATAGCCTTAAATCTGGTCAAATATATACTTCAGTAATTGCACTGATTATTGCAACAATAGTTGGTTGTTTTTCTTTAATTTTATATGCAGTCAAACGTATTCTCTATTTCTCATCAGTGCTGTTTGATTATGTTTTAATCAGTTGTGACAAAGCCTAGTTTGAGGAAAGAGTTCCTGTGGATTTCCTTTTTTTAATTAGGTTGGAATCTGAAAAAAAATTTAATTCAAAGGAAATTACCTTTCCTTTTTGCAAAACCACACTACAAATCAACCCCAGAGGACAGCTTAAGACCAAGGGTGAGAACCTGGTCTAAAGGTTTGGTTTGATGCTCATAACCAGGTCAGAAAGGCTGTGTATTAAATTAAATTAAACAGTTTGCCAGTGGTTTATTGTTTTTAAGTGATCTATTTATTCATGGTATAAGAGAATAAAAACATGCAGAAGATGTTAGGGCTGTTTGTGTGGTTAATAGAAACTTGTTGTGGGATGCAACATAGAAAAATAAAGACATGTCAAAGATCAAAGTAAATCCAAGCAGTAACTTTAAGCAACAAGATTATTACCAAAGAATGGTGGGAGACATGAAAACTGTAGACTGACACGCTGAAAAGGACAAAACACATTCAGCCCAAAAAAGAGAGTTTACGTTTAAAGAGCAAAAAGAAAACGTCCATCACTTTCAAAAAAAGGACAAGAAGATGTAAGAAAATCAAAGAAGAGAAAAATTTAAGGGGTAAGTTTGGATTCCCTTGTCATGCAAATCAGTTTGGCATCATGGGCAAAAATACCTTCATCATCCGTGCGGTCACTATCAGCTAAATCATCAGTGTGTTTCTTTGTAAGGGGACCTAAAAGACCAAGAAGAAGAAGATGGAGGAAAACAGGGTGATCAAGAACACAAACAGACTTTAAAAGATGCTTGCAAAAGATAACAAAATCCCATCAATAGTCATCGTTTTAAGCCCCTTTATTTGAAAAATCCTCCTGCTGATAAGAAGCTTGGGTAAAAATCAACACATTTCCCCGTTCACATGTTGGCAGTCAAAAGCATACGTGAGTTAAATTGGGAATGGTAAAGATCAAAAAAAAGAGGAACTTTTGAAAAAGGTGACAAAAATATCAGATCTCTGGTAAAAACGGAGATACAGCATGGGCTCCAAAAGATTCATTTTCTTTTCTTTCTTAAAGCTGTTCATAGAAGTAAACATGTGCATATCAAATACATCATATTATTACAGAGAAATGATCAGATATTAAATCATGCAGACAGTGAAAATAGTAACACTCTTAAGAGTTAAAAAGCAGCTGACAAATTCCCCCTGTGCAAGTAAACTGTATGTAAATTTTTAATAATAATAATTATCATATTAATTATTGTGATTATTAGTTGCATGCATATGCAGAAAAAACATAGATGGCATTTTCATTCTCATTTAATTCCTAATCAAAACAAAATACTATGTGGAGACTTAATGCACTATTTTGAATCATGTTTGAGAAAATACAGTATACTGTATATAAACAGCACAGTATTTTTTTTTCATTATTTATGTAAATATAACAACTTTATTTCTATTTGTTTTACATTTTTTGTGTTTTTTACATTCTTTGATTAATATATGTTATGACTCTTTTTGCTTTTTTGAAATTGAAAAAAATGATCAATTTCTACTGCAAGGACCTAAATGTGGCAAATCCCTAATCAGGCAGATTAAAATAAAGTTATTTTTATGGGAGGATATGATTACATGATCAAGTTTCATCTCCCCAATGACAGAAGAGCAAATTTTCTTTTATTCATACATGGATAGCAGTCGCCTTTTAGCAAATTTGTTCATTATCTTTTCCGCTTCGAGAATGACTTTTAGTGCCAATGACAATCTAAAATACACCAATTCATGCATTGGAATAATATGTTTTCATGTCTTCAATCGTCAGCAGTTTGCCTATTCTTTTATGTCAGCGGCAGGAAAATCAGTTCATGCATTGAATGAGAATTCAATTTCTACATCTTAAAGAGAAGGGAAAGCATCTGATGACCCAATTTAACCGCGCAGTGCGATTTCCACATGTTTCAAACAAAAGCCTTCTTCCTCCTCCTCCTCCTCCTCCTCCTCCTCCTCCTCCTCCTCCTCCTTCTCCTCCTCCCGTCCTTGCTTCAAAAAATACTCCAGTTTAATGACTGGCAGGGGGAGATCGTCAGCTGCTTTTTCATACAACAATGGAACATTGGAAAACATTACCACCTATAAAAGATAGAATTGCATGCACAAAAACAACATGCATACACTTACCTATACACACACACACACACGCACACACACACACACATTTATTTTGAAAGAATAATCCAGTTGAATAGAAAATCTGACAGGATCCACTTACATTTTTATCCTCCACTTTCCCACTGCTTTAGTTCACAGCCTGATTCCAAAACTAGGTTGATTCCCTGTCTATGGTTCTGTTCTAAAACAGCCTCCTGTCTAAAACACACACGCATGAGACACAAACCTCTTCAAAAAAAAAAAAAAAAAAAAGAATATCCAAGAAACAGACCAGGCCCCGTTAAGGGATGCATCACAGTCTCATACAGAACATCTTAGAGAACCTAGTGCTTTAAGTGGCTCAAAAAAGGTGCCGGTACTCTCTTTTGCATGAGTCACTGTTAAAAAAAAGGTAAATTTCCATGTGCATGTATAGCTCAACCCTAAACAAACTCGCCTCTTGATACAAAGAATGCTCATCGGATTTTTCCCCATTAGGTTGTAACAGCAATGTTTGTTGAACTTTACCTTTCCAGCAGTTAGCAGGCCACGTATACAACAAAATATCTTTAATATTTTGTATATGAGTTACAGGGCAGCTGGATGGAGTCAGACACTGTTATGGTTAATGAACACAACCTCCACCCGATAGACGCCCTTCCTCTCCCCGTGCAGCATGACCCTCAAGACCCAAAAGGAAAAGAACTAACTTGGCTCAAATTCTTATTTACTTATGATCAAAATGTGCAGGGTTTTGTTATGTATATAGAATTAAAAAAAGATCCACATGAGAACACAATTACGTTTCCTTTGCTTTTATTAGTTTTTGATTGTCATAAGGAAGTGACCCTCACTCTAACCCTACGTCACTTCCTTCACTCGCAATCTTTACGACAGAGCTGCTGGGACGTGATATTAGAATGAAAACTGACTCATATATTTTAATAGTACACATTTAAATATGTGATTGTTTTGTAATGTTTTTAATTGTTAATTATAAAAACAAAAACAGAAAAATGGATTAAAACACAATACACAATATTGACAATCAAAAACCAAACAGAAAAAAAGACAAACACCAAAATAAATCATAATTCACTCAAAGCATAAACTTTAAATTATTTTTAAAAAGCAGGGTTTCAACCCTTTAAATAATACTGCCGTAAAATAGGCTGACCGGATGGAGACGAGTTTTGCGCATGTGTGGACTACATCAGCACTGTGAAGGCTGATGTGCTCTGATAAGCGGTGGAGCAGCTATTTAAAGGATTAAAATAGACACACTGGTGAGCGTACCGGAACGCTGAAAGTTCGTACTTGGTGCTTGGAGAAGTGCTGGAACGTTCTGGCTCACTTCAACCACTGTGAGAACCTAAAAGTCCCTCTGAACAAAGCTTCTATCGAAAAGTATGAGCGATTTATTCTCAGCAGTATAAGTTTTGACAGCTAATTTTGATTCAGTTTCATTCACAGTTTTGACTAAATTCCAACCTAAATTTAGTCAAATTTGAGTCAACTAAATGGCATTAATATTTTAGATATAGTGGCCTAATATAGAATGCATTTTTTAAAGACTGGATTCCCATTGATCAACCTGATATTGATGGTATTAATGTTTGTAAACACACAGACAGATTTAAATTAAATTAAATTAAACCGGGCTTTCGCCTTTAATTGGCCATGTAATGTTAGTACATTATTGGAATTTGTCTTCTGCACTTAACCCATCCCTGAGGAGCAGGGATGGGTTAAGTGAATGTGGGTTAATGAATGTGTAAGACCACAATGTGAGTAAAATTATAGTTAATTTCCATTAGTTGATGAAAACATCAATATATTTTGATATAAATCTTGTCTATTTTTTCGATAGTCAAAGTCTAGTTCAGGGGTCACCAACATGGTGCCTGCGGGCACCAAGTAGCCCGTATGGACCATGTGAGGAGCCCTCAGGAGCTATAGTCACCAATGAGCTCCATCTAAAATCTGATTTACTTTCCAGAATTCAAACTCACAAATATAAATACATATGACAGATGTAGTTAGTATTTAGTAGTGTTAAATACTGCTGCATGTGATAAAGTTTAATAATAAATTACCGTCTTTACATGTTTATTTTTGTGACAAATGTTTTTAAGTGCTGCAGATTTGGTGTATGGGTTATGTATGTTATGGCATAACATATATATATAGTATGATACGATACAGAATGTAAATTAGGACAGAATTGTTACATTTTACAAATGTTACATGTTACACAATCAGTTAAAAGTTGTTTGTTAGTAGTTAGTAAAATAGAAAGATGATGATTTTCAATGATATGTAAGGAAAATAAAACAATTGCATAAATGAAGAGAAATAAAGTGTTGCATGTTGAAACATTCTCTACCTTTTTAAGTTACTGCAAGCCTTCCTTATTATCTTAGCCTTTAATTAAAGTGAAAGCGTAAACATGTAGTATTTAAGAAGTGCTTTTCTAACTGGTAGTCCTTCAAACTATACAGTACCTACGAAGTAGCTCATGGTTTCAGAAATGTTGGTGACCCCTGGTTTAGTTATTGTCACTAAAAATGTAATGAACAAAAACTATGCAAACGTAGCCGTAGCAAATGATGGAAAGCACACATGGTTAATTAGCACGAGTTGCATGTTTTGATATCAATATTTTGACAGTTTCAGAGAAAATACAAAGTTACGTTAAAATCAACAAAACATCAAATATTTATAGCAGCAGCTGTTCTGGAACAAGTTATTTTAATCATTTATATAGAGACAAACAATGAGACCCTGGCGCTTTTATTTTGAGCAGCACAGCCTGCACAGCGCCCCTAGAGGTCAAGTTGTGTCAAATAAACCTGAATATAGCTGAATATAACTGATAACTGACAGTTAAGTATTATTACTGCCTACAGGGGGTGCTAGAGTTTTATTAAATTTAAAACTGGACATTTTTATATAACTCAGCTGAAACTCATTCAATCTAAACCCAAAGTCATGTGCAGAACGGGAAACGCATTCCGCACCCAATGACATGACAATTCACGTGACTAGTCGTACTGCCCCCTGGTGGTGATAGAAAAACACTTTTTTCATTCTACTATGCATTGTGATGACAGTTATCAACACATACTTCCCAAATGTGTTGAGAAATGCTCTGGACAAGTGGACGATCATTTGTCAGGAAGATGATGAGTTTTTAAGGATAGCACTTCCTGTGGCAGAGCGCCATTCGCCAAGCAAAGGAATGTCTCAATTGGAGTATTTAGAAATTTTTGTAAGTGACAAAACCTGCCATGTATGTTAAGGGTACTAAAATCTCAAATTCCCCAAAAAATTTGTAATTTCTTTTTTTAAATTGGCTCTGTAGCGCCCCCTTGAACTTTTTAAATTAGCAGCCCCTAGTGCACATTTGCACTCGACATCCTAAAATTCACAGACTTATAGAATCTATTAAGGCACACAAAAAAGTATCATAAAGCCATGTTCTAAAACCCACAGGAAGTGTGCTATTTTTAATTAAACATTATTTTAATCAGATTTAAGGGACTCATATTTTAGCTCTAGCTCCAAGGAGTAGGCCACAGTGTACACAACATGTAAAAAACAACATGTAAAAAACAACATGTAAAAAACAACATGTAAAAAACAACATGTAGAAAACAACATGTAGAAAACAACATGTAAAAAACAACATGTATTTAAGGAGCTGGAGGTAAATCTTTATTCAAAGAATCGGGTACGTTTTATCTATTAACTTGGTTACGTTTCTAAATGTGGAAAGTGTATCAAATGTTATGGGGTTCGTGTGTTTAAAGTCTGACCTGTTGTATAAGTTGCACCAACATTCATCAGAGCTGAACGCCTGCAGGTCGGAGAAGATGTCAACTCAAACTTCAGTCCCATTGACAAGTAATCAATAATTTTGAGCAAAGTAAACTAAACAGGGAGAAGTGTGAAAAGCGGCAGAAAAACTACACGAGATGGGAAACATGTCAAAGAAATGTCACGTGAGCTACATTTGTTCTGAGGAGGACTTATGGACCGAGGGTTAGTGGGATCAGAGCAGAGAAGACAGCTGCTTGACAGCACCAATCACTCACACACACACACACACACACACACACACAGTCAGCATCCATGCAGCCATCATGTGCCAATTCTAAACTACCCACTGACAAGCTGACCCTAGCACTGACCTCCTCTCACTTACCTGCCACTGTGAACCTACCTGACCGTGTGTGTGTTTGTGTGTGCATGTGTGTGTCTCAGCTGGCATGAGCTTTACAGTAACGTTGCTTTAATAAAGTTGTTTTCTCACTGACTTCCTGTTTGTCCTCTCACTGATTTACTGTATATCACCTTTGATTAGACGAACCTAATGAACAAAACTAATTATATTAATAATAATACATTGGGTTTTATATAGTGCTTTTCACAGACACTCAAAGCGCTTTACATTGATGTGCATTATTCTTTCACTCCACACTTAGTGGTGGTAAGCTACTATTGGAGCCACAGCTGCCCTGGGGCAGACTGACAGAAACGAGGCTGCCATAGTGCGTCATCGGCCCTACCGACCACCACCAACACTCACACATCACATTCACACTAGGCAAGTGTGTTGCCTAAGCACACAATGACACATACCACAAGAGTGAATTCTTAGTGGTCTCCCATCTAAATACTAACCAGGCCCAGCACTGCTTAACTACTGAGATCTGACCAGATCTGGCAATGACAGGCTGGTATGGACACAATATATGGGTAAGAAATGCAGACACGTAGCAGCACAAAGGCAAACGAACAGTCGTTTGATTTCACGTCCCTGTGATGTACAGGACAAAGCTTTTACAGAAGATAAATGATAGCAGATAATGTGCTATTAGTGTTAATGCATCATTACTCAATCAATCAATCAATGCTTAATATTTGAACTTATTTTTTCTGAACACTTTAATGCTTTCATTTTATAAAGGCCTTTTTTTCTGACAGTGATCTTCTAAGATTGGATCCAAGCAGCAGAGATAGGACCGTTGTTTTTAGATGAACCTCAAAGGAAATCACTTTCTATGATATAGATAAAACATTTACTCTACATTGGCTTCCAGCCTCTGGGGTTTAAAACCTTCTCTCTGTGTTTCAATGCACTCACTCCTGAGGTGTGATGCCGTCGCTCTCTCCCCACCAAACACATTGATTGAAGACTGATGGAGAGAAGTTTCACGCTCTATGACCCTGCAACAATCACACACACACGCACGCACACACGCACGCACGCACGCACACACACACACACACACACACACACACTATCAGCCCTGTGGCGTTCCCCTCTCCTGGATGAGGTAATTATTGTGAGGAGAGTTAATGTATTGATCGCACATTCTGCACAGGAGCCATCCATACATACATATTGCTCGCCCTGCGCATTAGTCAAGGCCGGCTACGGCATTGAAACACACTCGGCTAATCAATCACTGATGCACATTAAAAAGCAGGGATCTAAGCGAGCGCACGGCTCAATGAGCAAAATAGGTAATCTACTACAGAGCTGGGATAAAATCCCTGCAGGCTATAAACTATAAATACAATCTTCTCCCTGAGGTACAAGTGGAGGCATTTTTTCTGATGAGTGCAATTGTCTAGTGCTCACTTTGCATAGATCTGTGCTTCAAGCCATGGCCTCACATCGGAAATAAAGTCATTAACGTCGGATAAATAAATTAAATATATATATATATACAGTACATGAAAATAAATGAAATTAACCTATCTTCGTCTGTGCATGCATTTATGTATGTACAGACTTCCATCATGGGTGAAGTACATGTTAGATCAAGGGTGTCGATCCCATGGGTACCAGGCAGCCTACACGATTGGCTAATGACCACTCCCCCGCTATCTAACACCAATGCTTTACATTGTTATGTCAGATACACTGCCAGATAAGGCTGGACATTAAACATACAGTAGAAATAGCATGGTGGCGATTTAGCTAACAAAATTTTTGATAAAAAATACCAAAATAATCCATCGACCCGACACCGAGAGAACTCTACCGGGTCAGTGACTGAGGTCAGATGTGACGCAGAAAAAAAGTCAGACTTTTCAAGATAGCTGGAATTACATATGGATAATCTGCAATGCTGCACAAAACAAGGTATTTTGTGAGGACCAAAGCACTGGAAAGAATTCAAACTCATCAAAAGTCAAATCTGCATAGAGTAGCAATTAGCATTGTTGCTGCTACTAATGCAGGTGTAAATGTTGCATCAATTTCACTTATAGGCCTATGCCAGCGGTCTGCAACCTTTACTGTCAAAGGAGCCATTTTGGCTCATCTCAACTGGATTAAGGTCCTTCCGGAGCCAAAAAATACCTTCTCAACGAGAACATACAGTGTATAAAATTATATACATACTGTAGTTAAAGTTAAATTGAATAACATCAAAACATGATTTTTTTTTAGTTAATGTATTGTAGGGCTACAAAAAAATAATTTGGTTACTCATGATTATGTCTGTCAACACATGCTAATTGGTCATTTATTGCCAAATATCAAGCCTGCAACATAAGCTGGCAATTGGCAGTTAAATTAATCTTTGCCCACACAATTCAAATCTATTTTCTTCCAGAATAGTTTACTTTTTATTGGTTTAGTTATCTTACCAGAAATGTAAAACTTATGTTGGCCTGTAAATGCAGTAAATTAAAATAATTGCCTAGAATAAATTTGCTCTCGCATCATGGCTGTATCAAACGCCTTGAAATAGGCCTCTGTCTCTTTAAGAAGCTCCTACCCTTTCCGACACGCCCCTTCAGCACGCTGTCTGTGGCGTCATCACAACACTACTGCATCTCCTCCACAAGCATTGGAACTACTATCAATCTTCGGTGCATTTTAAAGCTACACTTTATCACTTTGTGAACAATGACCACGTAGGATATTATGCATCCGTACGAATTTGATCTTGCGTCTGACCCGGAAAGTGACTGTAAAGACGAACCTGAGAGAGTTCAGAGGCTCTTATAAGACGTGTCTGCTTGGTAATATTCAACCCTCTTGTCATTAATAAATAAATATACGTAATTATAAGCTAAATTTTGCAATTCAGTAATATATAATGAAACTATGATGCAATGAAATCATAAATATAACATAAACATAACATAAAATGCACAATCTTTTTTTATCATAAAGGGCAACAGCAAAGCGTTTGATTAATCATATATTTTATGTTAAAAGCATCATAAATAGTTATGTTACATTATGGAGCTACATGTTGCTATGAAACCGCATACATCATTATGAAACTATTTTTTTGGAAGACTAAAAAGAGGGCAGTTGTCTTGGCATCCAAAGATAATTTTTTTCCATGAAGGTAATTTGTAATTTTGAAAAGTGTCTTGAGTTTTGTTCAATTAAATTCAATTCAACTTTATTTGTATAGCACAAATTACAACAAAGTCATCTCAATGTGCATATCAAAATGTAAAATTCATAATAAGAAAGAAAAAACCCAACAAGATCCACATGAACAAGCATTTAGCGACAGTGGGAAGAAACAACTCCCTTTTAACAGGAAGAAATCTCCAGCAGAACCAGGTTCAGAGGTGGAAACCATCTGAATTATTTTGTATGTCTCAAGCTATAAAGCTATATAAGGAGCCGCAGGTTGCAGACTACTGGCCATATACTGTTAATCAGTTCCTTTTCCCTCATCGGAGCTTTTAGTGTTAGTTTGCATTGTAACTTCTCGTACGTATCACCGGTCTTTAGAGTGTGTTTATGAAAGAGAGCGTGAGTGTGTGTGCATGTAGGAAAGAGCATACGTGTGCGTTTTTGGCTGCTGACGTTAATTGAGTTAATGTGGGATTTACTGTGAGACAAAACAGAAAGAAACAACCTTTTTACAAACATTTGAATTCTAAATATCTTACTAAATGCTAACATTGCTAATCACTGTAATAAATGAACCAATAGTAGTCAGATCTGATGATATTTCGTAAACCCTTTAAGACACAAATCAGGAATTCTTCCTCCACAACAACAACAACATTCAGCATTCAGCCAATAGATTAGTACTGAACCAAGCAAGAAGATTGTTTTTTTTTATGGAGCAGTTCTAAATGCGACAGTCGCTAAAGAAATTCAGACAATTCTGACATCTGAAGAACTGTGGGCGCAATTTCAGTTGCTCTTCTGCAGCCTGACAAGCCCTTCATAGTGAGCAGCCATCAGACAGCGTGCCTGAGAGGTGATGGGGGTGGAAGGGTTGGATGTTATTTTTATTCCCTGCCATCGTCAACACCGGCTCATGTGCTGTATAGAAAATAACTTGGTTTTCTTAATCAGCTAAAAATCTCTTTAGGCCTATACTACGAAGCCTGATAATTACATCCTGGATTTATCTCTGTTTGCGCGCTTTACCTAACCAAACATTATCTGTCAGACAGAAGCTATACTACAAATCTTGATTACAGCACACTAAGTTAAGCGAGTTGATTTCAGCCTGGCTACGTGCGCACTCTTGTGACAGAGGTGGAGATTACAGCGTCAGACCAATCACAATCACAGGGAAACTGTGTAGAGCAATTTACATCATAATTGAGGAAAAATTCTTTAAAAATATGAAGAATTAAAATCCATAGTTCTGACCAAAAACAGGAATTGATGAGTATTATTGCTTAAATTAGTGAGATTTTAAATGGAGAATAAACAGATACTCTGATGAGTTTCACTTTCACTTTATCTTGTCTGTGGCTTTAATGCTGCGTTCATACAGATCTGCCTACATCATAACATGGACAATATTTGTATTTCATATTATCTTACAGAATACATGAATTAATTAATTTGTCGGTTTGAAATCGCCCTACGCACGCAGGCTTTATCAGCTGACTAATGTAGGTCAGTCCATCAGATAAAAATCTATATATTTCCTATAGGATGTCATGAGTAAATAAAAGGATTCCATCGATGTCTAATCATTATCTCTCCTGTCACATCAGATCCACACAGCAACGTGTTCACACAATGATCCTCCTTTGATTCGACAGGTCTTTTTTTAAGAAAACTGATTGGTCAGGAGGCGGGACTTTAGTACTCGCTTAGATCCTAGACAGAACAAAACCTGGTCCCGACCAGTTTAGGTGTTCAGCCAAAGTTACCATGGTGATTTAGTCAGCCAGCTTCGTAGGACAGCACACACCGATTATATTCCAGAAGTTAACGCGATAAGAGGAAATCCAGCTTCGTAGTATAAGGCCCTTAAAGTATACAAGTTGGCCCGCAGTCCTCATTTCCCTGACGAACTGAGAATCCCAGCTGCTGCTCATGTTTAAATTCAACGCTTGAGCCTGAAAGCTTTTCAAACAGATAAGTGGAACCAACAGGAGCTATCCATCAAACCAGCCCAGTAACAAACACAGAGGTAGACTTGGATCATCTATAAGACTGAGAAACATTCTACATACGAGATGACTCAAACAACACGTCCTGTGTCTGGGAGAGAAGATCCTGTGGTCGTAAGGAGAAGTACAGCCATGAGAAAGCAGTGTGAGGGACACTGCATTAATATTCCACATCATCATCATCATTATCATCATCATCATCATCACCCACTTTGCCTGAAGAGCTGGAAGGCGGTAGGAGACAGACAGGACACAGAATCATCTGCAGAGTTTCTCCCACGCAAACACAGCAACAGCCTTGGAACAAATGTTTTCTAGATCACAACATTTATCTGATGGAATGTGTGACGGCAAAGAGTTGAACAACAATTGATCATCGAGATGCGTTGAGAAATGCTAAGCATGGCAACACTAAGCAGCACAAAGTTAGAGTTACTAAAGCTTAGAAACGGTTGAAAGCCGAGTAAAACCCGAAAAAACACTGAATGCATTGTTTGCCTCCCAATGGATGGAGCATTAATCAGAACCACTGGGTGTGAGCGTCAGTGGAAAATACACTCAGTGATTCCTGAAGGTTCATCTAAACCTGATGCATGATGAGCAGTTCTATTCATTTGTTCTCTTTGACTGAAAAATAAACTGAAAAACTGAAGATTGAGAAAAAAAAAGTCTCACTGTTTCCTCCTTGTGGCCTAAAGCAGAAAAGATACATTTTTGTTGTTTGTAAATAAATAATAAAATCACCTGCCTGTGGCAATCAAACTGTACAATTCATCACTTTAGCAAAACAGCTTCTTGATTTTACAGTGTAGCTGGCACACTGTACTATACTTGTATTTATCTGTATTATATTTGTACATTTGTATTATTTTATCATTTTTTTCCTGAAGGTGTGCACTTGTATTTAATTCTCATTTATTAACAGTCTTTTATTGAATTATGTACATTTTTCTTGTGTTTTCTTCCATTTCTATGTTTTAGAGTTTGTTCTTTTTATTCAATATTCTGGAGCATCTGTAGAAAAAACTATTTCCCCTTGGGATAAATAAAGTACATCTGATTCTGATTGTGACAGAATCCTGTTGCACAGGATAAATATGTTTTAAAAAAAAATCATTTGTAATAAACTTTACATAAACGTGTAAGATAATAAAGTATTTTTTGAACATTTTAATACAAATACATTAACTAATTGATTATTTACATTGATTTATTGAGCCAACTAACAAAATGATCTGAATGATTAGTTACTATAAGAACCCATTTTTAAGGTTTGTGTGCAGAATGTTAATGTAACATAGCAGCTACAGAACAGAACAGCGACCATGGACACTTAATACAACCCAAAGAAAAAAAGTGAATAAATAATGAAAATAGGAATAACTGTATGTCCCATTCAGATAGAGACATCTGCTTTCATATCATGTGAGGTAAAGCAATAACTTATTGTTACATGTTCACAGATTGAAGCATTTTGGTTCTGCTTTGGGTGTTAATATCTTTTGTACATTATTTTGTTCATGTTCCAATTATTTTTCAATCAAAATGTTTATTAATATTTAGGTTTTTTTTATATATTTACTCCTGATGATGTGGCTGAAAATGAACACAGAATATATGTCATATAAACAGCATAACTTCAAATTTAATCATTTAAAATGAAAGATTCTAAATAATTGTCATTTTCATGAATCCCATTTGAAAGCACCTGAAATTGAAATGGTCGTTTCATTCTGAGCAGGAAAAAAAGCTTGTTTTGTGCAGTTCAAATAAAATGTGAGTGAGACAAACAGGGAGCGGCTGAACAATCTGTTAGTACAACTTCTACAAACCTCCTGTTTCATTCAAAGAGAACAGCTGTTGGAGGTAACAGCAAATATCTTAGTTCCAAGTAATATTTAACTCCTCACTGTGTTCAGAAAGTGTTCTGAAACATGATGTTAGCAACACAAACAAAGCCAGCCGAGCTGGGAGAAAGTCACAAAGTGATGCGCAGACGCTGCAGCATCCTCTGCTGTTTTTGTTTTTGTATCTGTTTCCTCCCGTCATTCATTTTATCTTCTCATATTTCCACCTCTCCTCCTCTTTCCTTCCTTTATCTAATCATTTTATTCCCTCCTCCCCCCTTCACATTCTCCCATCTCCTGCCACTTGCTGACGAAACAACACCCACACCATCAATGTCAGTGAGTCAATTCAAAGCAACAGGAAGGGGAGGGGAAGTGTGCGAGCGGAGATGTGTGACTTGTGTGCAAACGAGCAGTGAAGCAGAGCTTGAAAAGTAGAACAAAATGAACCCAATAAGCCTGCGCTGTGATTGGGTAAACATCCTCCCAATAAAAGGTCAAAGAGCACATTGGAGTGTAATGTGCAAAGCTGCATATGAAGCAAAGGTTATCTAAGGCAATACTTCAGGTTCTTAAAGGGTTATGAAACCAAAAGCTGACATGTTGGATTATGACTTCACTAGCATTCAAGGGCATTTCCTTACTGAGGTTGTTTAAAGCAGATCAGTTCAGAAGTGAAACGATTCTCCAAAATCCTTCCATTACATTAGAAAAGGTTAAAGAAGCAGCACGTATGGCGTCGCTAGCCTATCAGGAGATCCGGGAGTTTTCCAAGTGTGTCAGTCAATAACGGTGTGATGGACAGCCATTTTTATTCTTTTATGGTAACCGCGGTAACTCTCCCGGGCCGGCCCATGGCACTACAGAGTGAAAGACTGAGAAGTACCAATTTTAAAAAGTGCTTTTCATACAGGCTTAAAGCACTTTGCATTGCATTATTATTCTTTCACTCCACACACAGCGGTGGTAAGCTACTATTGTAGCCACAGCTGCCCTGGGGACGACTGACAGAAGCGAGGCTGCTATAGTGTGCCATCGGTCTCTCAAACCACCACCAACACTCACTCACACACCACATCATACAAGGCAATGTGGGGGAAGAATCTTGCCAAAGGAGACAATGAGAGTGAATGCCATCCCACTGTGACACATGGAATTCTCTGTGGTCTCCTATACAAATAGTAACCAGGCCCTGACTCTGCTTAGCTTTGATCTGACAAGATCGGGCAATGACAGGCAGGTATGGCCACAATAAGTCTTTTCACACACTCGCTCTGGTTCAGTTCTCGCACACGAGGTCAAAGGTCAAGAGGTATGAACTTGCCATGATTGATGATGTAAACAATGAGCCTGACAGAGATTTAGATCATTTTTTCCCTGTTGTAGCATTGATTCTTTGAAAAAAGTTTGCAAAAACGTTATATCAGTCTCCTAGGTAGAAATACCGAGTTAGCTGCTAAAGCTAATGCTGCACACAAGCTAAAAATTCAGATTTTTCCTGACTTTTCAACAGTGATCAATCAGCTAAATAGTGCTGTTTCACTTATTGGTCTGTCCATCTTGTGCACTTCAAATTTGTAAAATAATAGCTTAATAAAAATAATCATGGACCTGGTTAGTGAATCTTGTAACTTGTAAATGTACCTTTTCAAAGTAAGAACTCATACTGTCCTTTTCTCACGCAGAAATCTTGCTTTATAATCAGTAATAACAATACATTTTATTTATAAGCACTTTTCAAAAACTCAAAAACACTTTACAGTTGTTAAAACAACTACAAAAGTCAAACAAAAAAACTAAAAAAAAAAACTACCAACAAATAAAGGTAAATACAAAAAAAATAAATACAGGCGTAGGAAGTGCCCAGATATGTGCATCATTCTCAGGAAGAGTCCAAATTCTGCCGGCTGGAAACCCAGGTAGTCTGTGTTTTTGTCAACCAGGGGTCACCTGTGTGGAAGCAATGGGACTGCCTTTGCTACCATACTGCTGCTGAGCTTCTTCCATCTATTTTTAAAAGTGCTCGGATTGGCCGAAAGTAACATCAATGGGAAACCCTGGTCCCTCCTCGAGTCCGAATATGTGTAATATTAATAATATGAACACTATTAAAACACTAACGATCTCTGGAATAACATTACAAACACTGTTATGTTGGAAATATCAACAGTAACTCGAGTAAACGAGCTTGTTTACATTTTTATACCTCTCGTCCTATGACCCCCCCCAGATCGCGCATGGTCAGTTCCAGTGTGTGAAAAGGCTTATTGATTGACGATTGATTGCCAGTCAGTGCCTACTCGCCCATGGCCCAATGATAGTCCACAGAGGCCTAGGAGTCCCAACCACACAGCCCCTCCCTCATCCAATCATCTTTAATGATACTGGGCAGTTGATCAGGGGGAGTGAGAAAAACAATATATGACAGCACAGGAAGAAAACTGTGAAAATGGACAAAAAGGAGGGGCAAAGAAATTAAGAGACAAAAAATATATTTTTAAAACCAAGAAAGCAACGCACACACAATCAGCACCAGCCACTACGACTCTAAGGACAGGTGTTGTAATTAATTCTGTGACCCAACACAATGACGGTTCAGGTGGATACGGTAGCACAACGTGGTTGGAGTTTGTGAGTAAACTCAGACTCCAGCCACTTTGTGTCAGCTAACATTAGCTACAATCAGCTAACATCAGCTACAATCAGCTAACACCAGCTAAAATCAACTACAATCAGCTAACATCAGCTACAATCAGCTACAATCAGCTAACATCAGCTAAAATCAGCTAACATCAGCTAACATCAGCTACAATCAGCTAACATCAGCTACAATCAGCTAACACCAGCTAAAATCAGCTACAATCAGCTAACATCAGCTACAATCAGCTAACATCAGCTACAATCAGCTAACATCAGCTAAAATCAGCTAACATCAGCTAACATCAGCTACAATCAGCTAACATCAGCTAAAATCAGCTAACATCAGCTACAATCAGCTTACATCAGCTAAAATCAGCTAATATCAGCTAAAATCAGCTACAATCAGCTAACATCAGCTATAATCAGCTAACATCAGCTAATATCAGCTAACATCAGCTAGCATCAGCTACAATCAGGCCAGCAACATCGATGTGGCGGGGTCTACGTAGGACCCCTGCACTCTGTGGTGTGTCCTGTGTACCTGGATATTTTATCTTATATTATACATATATTCCCTAGGTTAAAAATGTTTGTAGAGATTTCTGTATATTCTAGTGGTTCCCAAACTGAGGGACATGTACCCCTAGGACGGGCCGGCAACCTGTGGCTCTGGAGTCTCATGTGGCTCTTTGACTCTTTCTCAATGGTTCCCATTATATAAGAACATATTAAAAATAATTAATTGTTATTTCTTACAGAGGGTATTACTGATAAATGACATTGACCCCAAATAAAATCATGATATAACAATTTGTCAACCTAAAAATAAATCACATTGTGCAGTAACTATCATCAACCATAAACTTTCCTTGCACCAGTGGTTATCTTACTTTTTAAATCCCTGGTAAGATAACCCAACCAACAAAATGACTTCTGGAAAAAAACAGCGATTTTATTTGCCAAGGGTTAACTGCCAACGTGTCGGATTAATATGCATGCTTGATATGTTGCAATTAATTAGCAATTAGTATGACTGACATGATCATGTGTTTGTATAAAAAAATATTTTTTTGTAACTACAAATACATCAACTAAAAAAATATTAATTATTAATAATATAATTTGATATAATTGTAACTACATATAATGTAATTTTCTACACTATATTGTCTTCAATGAGAAGGCATTTATTCGGCTCCAATAGGATTTTTAATCCAGGTGAGAGGAAGCAAAATGGCTCCTTTGAGAATAATGTTTGCATACCGCTGCCCTAAGTATACTTGAACAACTTTCAGGAGGTATACAAACATTTCAGTTTATTTTTCGACATTATAGATGTTTTTAACATGCACACAGACTTTTTATTCATCCATCAATCATAATTTGTTGCACAACTATTTAACATACACCAAAAGGTGAAGTTCAAATCCTAAAATGAGCAAAACATCAGAAATAAATGAATAAAATGGTCTGAATTCAAGGTTAATGTTTGACGGGACACAGGAAAGAGTTTAGACGAGCCAAATAGATAATGTATAACATGAGCCCAGAGGCAATAACCTAACACTGTTCTAAGTCAAAATATTTCTATTTTTGAGGATTGTGTTCACGGTCCCGTGGGCGTCCCTTATTTTCTTTTCTGAAAGGTTACAAGCCTACAATCATCTTACATCAGCTCCAATCAGCCACTGGAGCAGCCAGGAAGGACTTTTAAAGAAAATAACCAGACTAAACCTCTACTATTAGGCTTAATACAGTATATATATATATATATATATATACTGTATTAAGTATATATATATATATACATAAAAAAAAAACTCTTCCTCACCCTCCGCGGGTGGTCTCTTTTTTCCTCCAAGCTCAGGTCCTCTACCAGAGGCCTTGGGAGCTTGAGGGTTCTGCGCAGTGTCTTTGCTGTTCCTAGAACTGCACTTTTCTGGACCGAGATGTCTGATGTATTTCCTGGGATCTGCTGGAGCCACTCCTCCAGTTTGGGGGTCACTGCCCCGAGTGCCCCAATTACCACGGGCACCACTGATGCCTTTACCCTCCAGGTTTTCTCTGAGCCCCTGGTATTTCACTAGTTTCTCGTGTTCCTTTTTCCTGATGTTGAAGTCGCTTGGTATTGCTATGTCGACCACAACGGTTTTCCTATGCTCTTTGTCCACCACCACAATGTCTGGTTGGTTCGCCATTACCATTCTGTCCGTCTGTATCTGGAAGTCCCACAGGATCTTGGCTCGGTCATTCTCTACCACCTTTGGAGGTGTTTCCCACTTTGACCTTGGGGATTCCAGCCCATACTCTGCACAGATGTTCCTGTACACTGTACCAGTCACTTGGTTATGGCGATCCATGTAAGCTTTCCCTGCCAGCATTTTACACCCTGCAGTTATGTGCTGAATTGTCTCATTGGCCTCTTTGCACAGTCTACACCTGGGGTCTTGTCTGGTGTGATAGATCTGGGCCTCTATTGCTCTGGTGCTCAAGGCCTGCTCCTGTGCAGCCATGATGAGTGCCTGTGTGCTGTCCTTCAGTCCGGCTCTGTCTAGCCATTGGTAGGAGTTCTTGATATCCGCCACTTCAGTTATGTTTCGGTGGTACATCCCGCGTAGGGGCTTGTCCTCCCATGACGGAACCTCCAGCACCTCATCTTCTGTTCCCCATTGTCTGAGACAGTCACTGAGCACGTCATCTGTTGGAGCCTTGTCCTTGATGTACTTATGGATCTTGGATGTTTCATCCTGGATAGTGGCTCTCACACTCACTAGTCCTCGGCCTCCTTCCTTCCGGCTAGCGTACAGTCTCAGAGTGCTGGATTTGAGGTGGAACCCTCCGTGCATGGTTAGGAGCTTTCGCGTCTTAACATCTGTGGTCTGTATCTCATCCTTTGGCCAGCTTATTATTCCTGCAGGGTATCTGATTACTGGCAGGGCGTAACTGTTTATTGCCCGGGACTTGTTCTTGCCATTGAGCTGGCTTCTTAGGACCTGCCTTACTCGTTGGAGGTATTTGGCTGTAGCCGCTTTCCTCGTCACCTCTTCGAGGTTGCCATTTGCTTGTGGGATTCCGAGGTACTTGTAACTGTCCTCAATGTCTGCTATTGTTCCTTCTGGGAGTGAGACCCCTTCTGTGTGGACTACCTTCCCTCTCTTAGTCACCATCCGACCACACTTCTCCAGTCCGAATGACATCCCAATGTCTGCACTGTATATCCGGGTGGTATGGATCAGTGAGTCGATGTCTCGCTCATTCTCAGCGTATAGCTTGATGTCATCCATGTAGAGGAGGTGGCTGATGGTGGCCCCGTTCCTGAGTCGGTATCCAGAGCCAGTCTTGTTGATTATTTGGCTGAGGGGGTTCAGACCTATGCAGAACAGCAGTGGGGACAGGGCGTCTCCTTGGAATATGCCACATTTGACGGAGACTTGTGCAAGTGGCTTGCCATTGGCTTCAAGGGTGGTTTTCCACAGCCTCACCGAGTTTGCAATGAAGGCTCTTAAAGTCCTGTTGATGTTGTATAGCTCCAGGCATTCAATGATGTGAAAGTATGAGGCATTGAGTCGTAGGCCTTCTTGTAATCAATCCAGGCAGTGCTCAGGTTAGTATGTTGGGTTCTGCAGTCTCGAGCGACTGTTCTGTCTACCGGGAGCTGGTGTTTGGCACCTCTGGTATCTTTACCGATTCCCTTCTGAGCTGTGCTCATGTATTGATCCATATGCCCGCTTATCTTAGCCGCAATGGTGCCGGACATGAGCTTCCACGTTGTGGAGAGGCAGATTATTGGGCGATAGTTGGATGGGACTGTACCCTTTGAGGGATCCTTCAGGATCAGGATTGTGCGCCCTTTCCTTCGGTTCACCATTCAGGGTGATCCCCATCTCTCAGCAGCTGGTTCATTTGTGCTGCCAAGCGCTCATGGAGTTCTTAAACCAGTAGGCGTGTATCATGTCAGGGCCTGGTGCTGTCCAGTTTTTCATACCCGAGGCTCTTTCTTGGACGTCTGCCACTGTGATGGTAACTGGATTCTGTTCAGGGAGGTTGCTGTGGTCTTCTCTCAGAGCCACCAGCCACTGTGCATCACTGTTGTGTGCTGCCTCCTTCTCCCATATGTCTTTCCAGTACTGTTCAGTTTCCAGCCTTGGTGGGTCTGCTCTGTTATTGTTACCCTGCCACTGAGCATACACTTTCGCTGGTTGAGTTGCGAACAGACAATTTACTTGTCTGGCTTTGTTGTCTCTCGTGTATCTCTTTAGGCTTGGAGCCTTTGTTTGGCAGTTTCCAATGCTTTAGGTATGGGCATCTGGCTGTACCTTTTGGGTACTTGCTTTTTCATTGCACCTTTCAAGGCCTCTGTCAATTGACTCACTTCTCTCCGTGCTGCCTTGATGTTAGCCTCCAGGCTTCTTTTCCATATATATATATACCAGATTCTAATCACCTAATTGTATTTAGTAAGTGGGTACAAGTGGATGTTTTAGATTTCCTGGACACTGATCTTAAAATAAAAGGGATACTGGAGCTTAGTTGAGGTGGTGGGTCAGCCAAATTGTATTGTATCAATGACGAGTTTGCATTAAAATCACTACATCCTCTAAAATCACTATACTGCTGTAATTATTTTACTGTAGGCTACTTAAGGGTTAAAGTTAATGATTACTGTATGATTATGGCCCAAAGCATTTCTTTTTTTTTTTAACAGAGAAAATTGCCCCGTTTCACACGTGAAATTGAGAGTCAGTGTTGCCAGATCAGATGGACATTTTTCAGCCCAATCACATCTTAAAACAGCCCAAACATGAACCACGAATCTGGCAACACTGTTTGTGACACAATGTGACAGAGTGGTTCAGATTATCACCTTGAATGGACTATTCCTGTAATCTCTATATGAGATGATGACAGCAGTTTGTTTTCCTATCAAGGGACATGAAGCACATGTTGCCGGCTGGCTGGCTGGCTCCCCACACCGCGCACGAAGTGGGCCGGTCTGTCAATGACTACTGGGCCACTTTTTCTTGAGGGTGGGCAATGTTGTTGGAATTTTACGGCCCCTGTCAACGCTGCATTATCCGTCAACGCTGCATGGCGTTGACCGATAACACATTAATGCAATGAGATGGTCCTTCTGTTTTAATATACGCGTTGCAGTCTGCACAGTCCTCTCTGCATGGCCATTACCTTGTGTGTGGTGTGGGCTCGAGGTAACATGTTTAAAGTCCAACTCACAGGCGAGGTTTGAAAACTCAGCACTCGTGAACTGAGGTCCGTTGTCCGTGACGACGACCTCTGGGATGCCGTATCGAGCGCATGTAGCTTTGAGCTTTAGAGTAACATGGGCACTGGTTGTTGTCTCCATGTGTAGTATTTTGATGTACCTTGAGTAATAGTCTCCAATGATTAGGAAGCTTTGTTTGTTGCACTCACATAGGCCCAGAGCTATGCGCTGCCATGGTCTGTCGGGGAGCGGGGTAGAGATCAATGGTTCATTCTGATGAGCTCTCTCTATCTCACAGCACGACTGACATGACTCGACCTTGTGTAACAACTGTGAGGACATTCCAGGCCCCCAGACAGTGGCGTTTGCCCTGTCCCGACTTAGAGAGTCCTTGGTGTCCGTCCTGTATTTGATCAAGGATGTCTGCCCTCAGCATTTCTGGGATCACTATATGGTTACCTCTAATGATATATGGTTAACTCATCATACTGTGAAAGTTCACCTCTCATAGAGAAATACTCTCTAATGTTTCTTGGTACTCGATGTGCGTGTTCAGGACATCCTGATGTAAAGTACTTGATCACAGTCTGCAGTTCCTCATCAGCTGCAGTACCTGCACGGATGCAGTCCATCTTTTGTGGAGTTCCTGGGACGCTGTCTATGACTGCTGCAATGTAACACTCAACCTCAGAGTGTGTCTCCTCCCCATCCTATGTGTAACTCAGTGGACTCCTAGACAGTGTGTCTGCCACTACAAGAGTTTTTCCGGGAGCATATGTAGCCACCGACTCAAAGCGCATCAGTTGCAAAGGAAGTCTCATGCATCTTAAAGGGACATTGTTGAAATCTTTACAGTTATTAAGTGGGATCAGGGGCTTGTGATCTGTCACAAGTTCAAAACTCTCAAGGCCGTAGAGATATTTTTCAAACCTTTCATATGCCCAGACAGTCGCCAAGCATTCCTTCTCTATTTGTGCATATCTGGTTTTTGCATCACTCAGCCTCCTAGAGCAGTATGCAATCGGTTTCCAGTCATGTCTATGAAGCTGGAGCAGCACTCCACCCAGAGATTGCGGTGGGACTGTTGACGTTGTAAAAGGCTAACACAGGCGATGCAATCAATAGTTCTTTCAACTTCTCTAAAGCTGTGTTATGCATGGTCCCAGGTCCATATCAGTGGTATTGGGGCTCTGCGAGCAGTCTGTACAGTATATGGAGAGGCATTGTCCTTGAGCTGTATTTTCACAGGCTCAGTTATCAATGAGGCACCATGGACCTCCTCGATCCGTTTCACCAGGCCCATCTCAGCTGCTGTGGATCTAATGAGTAAGTTGTTGACAGATTTTACTTTAACAATATACACAGGGAAAGAATATCAGTTATTTTTATAAGTGATGTTTGCTTGAAATTGTCCTTGACAGTTTAATTGACCCCGAGGGTTAGTCAAAGACACACAAGTTGTCCTCAATTCTCTCTCGGTAATGAGTGAATTGAAAGTCTCTTTACACATTACACTAGTAGTTACACTGTCCACTCATCACTCGTGTTTGAATTCACTGATCCCGAGAAGATCACCCTGCTCATCTGTCTCATTTATCTCACTTGCTTTGGTCTGAGGATTGGCTTTGCCAATGTCCATTTTTACCACATTTATTGCAAGTACAATTGCGGGCAGGGTATCTCATTTTGTCCTTGTGCACAGTTTTTCCACACGGGCCACGTTGCCATTTAGGATCCTTCCTCCTTGCACATTTGCTGTGGCTCCCCCAGCCTCTGCTGCCTGCGCACTAATTTGCATATTCACAGACTCTGACTGGCGAACAGACTGTATCGTTTGTGCCAAAGTAAGATCAGGCATGAGCTGTAGCTTACGAGACTGCTCTTTATCTCTGATGCCCACCACGATTCGGTCACAGATGTTTTCATCTCTACTTTTCCAAAACTCACAGTGCTCAGATAAATCATAAAGAGCCCTTAAAAAAGTCTCTGCCGGCTCACCGGGCTACTGTGCTCACTGGGGAAAAAAACAGTACGCTCGTGGATGACGTTTCTTCGTGGGAAGAAATACATGTCAAATTTCTCCATCACTATCTTATACAGTAGTTATTCTGGTGTGATGGGTCAGTAAATGTAAAGGACTTTCCATCGCATAAATCAAAGAACAAATTTGTACTTCCCTGGAGTTCTTGCTGAGCTCCGCCGCCGTCTGAAATCTCTCGAACCTTCTCTTCCAGTCCGTCCACTCCGTTGGTTTATCAAAGCTGAAACCTTCCGGTGGGTTGAATTTTGCCATGATTTACACTCTTTGCAAAACACGGACCATTTCTTACACCATGTAATAAACACGGGATGTCTCGACTGTTTGTTATATATGACCTTTTATCTTGCAGCTGCTCAAACACACTTCACTCAAACAGAACTCTTTCCCACTGTGACAGTACACAAATGCTCAGAGACAGTACACAAACACTATGACAGTTACTATGACAGTTTCTACTAGGATTCTGTTGGTACCTACACTGGAGTAAATATTCTTTTTTCAGAGTGACAATCCTGCATGGAGGAGATTCTTATGGGAAAAGCAGCATTTATTCCTTTTAGGAGTTTTTTTTTTTTTTTGCTAAAACTTAAACAATCAGTTAGTCTTGGTTTAACATTCTCTATTTAAAATGTGATGAAAAGTATCCTCATTTTGTTAAATTGTTGTGAACCTGAGCACTTTTTTTGTATTATTATGAAAAAAATTTAAGACAATCGAGTCTTTTTGCCAATTGAGTGTTTTTGAAAACAATGAAGCCTTAAAATGTCACAACTTTTACTGCAATTTTTTGAAAACAGCTGCTGCAAAATCGGGCATTTCTGGCTGCAACAACCCCACAAATTGGCTGTGAAATCTTGGAGGGACTAGTTTATTCATCCAAGGCTCTAGAATTGAAATGGGTATTGTTCAGTATAGTGGTGTTATTAAAGGCTGGAGTGTTTGTATGTACATCAGTGGGGGAATTTGCCGACAGATGTATCTGCACACAGATTGTAGTGGGCCGATTTGGACCAAAGAATCCAGGGCCAAATCTTTGTCCCTGCTCCATGCAGACACACACTTGCGTGTTGTTTAGTGACTTACAGGCCAGTGGTTTTTATCAAAGAGTCAAAGTGTTTTTGAACAGGCCCTTCCCTCCACATGCAGTGAGACTTGTCAGCTTCACTCTGTGCTCAGCCATTGCTCTGTGAAATACAGCATGACAGCCACTGCAGAGGTTTTAAACCCCAGTTTGTGACCCTACTTACACAAGAAAGAAATATGGATTCTGACTTCAGGCTTTGAGGCAACACTCAGCAGAAAAGATGTTTATGTAACGCCACATTGTTAAATGGCTCTGAGAGAATGGATTGGAAGTTATGGGTAACTTGAGGTCATATAAATATGTTTTACAGCTTCTGCTCTCATAAATGTATCGAATACTATTAAGAAATGTTTATAACCATCTTCAGATGATCCCGAGAATGCACCTCAATGTGTGCTTCACACCCATAATTTGAGGATGGGCATACAAAAAGTGAAATTCAGAAAACTGTAATAGAGCCAAAAGGGTGCTATTATTGTGGATCAGTGATTAAATGCTTTCTACGGCTCAGCTGTAGACCTCTGCACCTCAGCTTCATTTTTGCTCCATAAAGTGGACGTTTACTGAAATATGCTCAGTAAATATGGAGCTACCACACATCTCTGTGGATGATGCAGTCTTATTTTTTACAGTAGCTCTTCATGATTTACGTAAACCACGGTCAGTATACACGTGATTTAAAGAGCCAGCTCCTACTGAGAGGCAGAATCAAGGTCAAAGTACTGCAGACTCATTATTATGCACATTTTTAAGTAGTAGTTTTAATTCAGGTTATGTGACAACTTTGCACCAAATAATGGAATTTAAAATTAATAAATACAATATTTTAGTGTGAGCTCTTAATTTGAAAGATGTCAGATTTCACAAAAAGGAGAAAATGCATTTGTAAACCATCTACCATGACCAGTAGGAGAACACAAATACTGCTGCAAAGGTGGGACATTTAAGGCACATTTCTATGGGAATTTAGGCCCAGGAATTTTGGGAATATTCAAAAATGGAAAATGTTCAAGGAAATTATTAATTGGAATTTAGGAGTCATTTTAAAGAATTGATGCTGATATTTTAGATAATGCTAACATATATTTCCCCAACTATATTTAACACCCCTTTAAGGGCCAACCTTCAATTTTGTAAATTCCCATTGATTAGGGTTAATTCCCTCACACATAGGTTGGATGGGGAGCACTGCTCCCCTCCATCCACCTTTTTTTAATAGCACTTCATACATTCACTAAACACACACATTCACTCAGGGGATAGGGAAGTGCCTCTCCATTGGGGAATGGAAAAGCCCATAACAGGGTGGTGGGGGTATAACATTGGTTGGGGGCTGCTGCTCCGCATTGGTTGTGTGCAATTGGGGTGCCTCTCTCCCGCGGTGGTGGCTGCCGGTCGCTCTTGCGCCGGGAGAGGGGCATTGCCCCGTGGCTTGCGCTGTCTGGTGGGGGGCGGGGCCTGGGCTGCTGTTCTTGTGCTGTCTGGGGCTGTGAGATCCTGCTGGGTTGTGGCCGGTTCGTGGGCTGGAGTGGGTGGCCCGGGGGTTCATCCTTGGGGGTCCCTTGTCCTGCGGTGGTGCCCTTGGGGTCCGACCTGGCCGGCTGGCTGGGCTGGTCCTGGCGGAGGGTCTTCCGGTGCGGGTGGTGTGGGCCGCGCCCTGCCATGCCTGCGGGTGCGGCAGCGGGTGGCTCAAGCTTGAGCGGTGCCCTGTGAGCTGGGCTCTGCGGTGTGGCTGGGCCCTTTGGTGGGGGAAGGCTGTCTCGGGCTCATCGTGCGGGCGGCATCAAGGAAAGGCGATCTGGCGCATTCTGGGATGCTCGCCGGTGGGGCGACTTGCAGCATCCCCTTGGTGCCCTCGGCGACTATGGGCGTGGTCGTCGTTCCTGGGGGAGCTGCTCTCAGTGCTGCTTCCTTCACGCCGGTGCTGGCTCTGGGCCCACCGGCGGGCGCCCGCCGGCTGCCCATTCGGCATGGCTCTGGCCTTCTGCTGGGCGTGGGCCTTGGCTCCTCTGCTGGGGTCTCGGACGGGGGGCTCTCTGGGCCCTCCCCTCGGGGGATTGGGTGCTTGGGTGTGGGTGAATGGGGGGGCGGGATGTTAGGGGGGGCCTTGGGGTTGGGGTCGGTGGCGGGATGCGCTGGGTGCTCGGCTGCTTGGGGCTTCCTCGGATGTGTGTGTGGGGGGCGGTAGCTGCCTCTCGGCCTGGGATCTCGGGGGCGTCTGGGGGGCTGGTCGGCCGTGGGTTAGGGTTACATATACTGGTCTACGATGCACTGGCACGCCTTGGGATGTGGGATAAAACTCATACTGGGCTTAACTTTAGACACATTAATCCCAAATACCTGCTTTAGGTTTTACCACTCACTCATTCCCCCTGTTCACAGCCACCACAATTATAGCTAAGCTTCCCACTTGTGACCATACTGGCTTGATTACACAACAAAATAAGCACAATATGTTCTACAACTTCACATCTCACCCTCACTGTAACCCACCCTTTCTATTTCCTCCCTGCTCCCTTTCCCCTCCCCCTCTACCTAGGTGTGACACTGCTCCCCCTTTTTACATCCTCCCTATAATAAAATATTTCTTAACCTTCCTTAGGAAGGGCTGGTGATGGTCACAATTAAGCAATAAAATAAATCTATTTATTTTATTGCAATAACAAAACATGCACTGCTGTCTCATAATGATTGCACTTCTTGTAGTGTTGTCCTTTGACAGCATGTGCAGACAAGTAAAAAAAAATAATAATAATTCCCTCAGAAAGTTTCCGACTTTGAAAATTCACTGAAATTTGGAGGGCTACTCGTAAGGTTATGTTTTTTAATTGTATTTATTTGCATGGATGCTACTATTTCTTATATTTGGATATCATACAGGTAATAAAATAATCAATTTCTGGTTAAAGAGTAAAAAAAACTCCAAACCCACTTTTTTTCTGCTGAATACGTATGTATTTGGGTATTAAGCAGCACTGTTGATTGATTGTAGTCCAACTTTTAACATTTTTGTAAAAGTAATTTAACTGTGCGTATTTTGTTGTAAAATGTCAGTGACTGCCCTCTATGTGTTGAAACCAGGATATTACAATTTATTTTGCTATTGGTTGGGAACAGATTATGAGAAGTCACTGAACCATAGTGCGTCAACAACTGTTGGCCCCGCCCCTCCTATTAAAATTGGGAGAAGGGAGGAGGGTTTTCTGCTCTCTTAGCCCTCAGCTAGCATTGATTGATGGCTCCATGTGGGCAGTGTTCAGCTACAGTGATGTTTGTTACTCTGTGCTTTATTAAAGAGCAGATTATGTTCTAATCAAAGGGTTCATCAATGTGTGTATGTATAGCCACATCGTGTGCGTATCCCCATCTGTCTCTGTGTGTACTTCTTGTCTCAGTATGTACGTCTTCCTGGTTTATGTGTGTGTGTGAGGTGGTGTTCCAGGGCTCATGGCTGGAGAGCAGTGGCTGTTTGCCCATGAGTTCTATAGTGACTGTACGGTTGTGTACGTGTGGATGAGCTTCACATCGGGATTGTGCGTGCCTGTGACTGTAGGAGTTGAGCTATGACGACAATCAAGGCCTTTTTTGATTTCCACCTAGTGGTAGGTCAGCAAAAACCTGAGTGTTTAGTTATACTTTAATTTCATTAAATAATTCCCATGAAATCCCCCCCCCCGTGTTGGCTTACAGAGTAAAAGTAAAAACAGTAAAACACTTTTGTTCAAACATTATTTCCTCAACTATGTGTCCCTCGATACATTAGTAGATGACTTTAAAAAGAAGCTCTTGGCTTGATCTGACAGAACCAATTAGTGTTAAAACCATGTACGCACGCATGCACAGGTGTGTGGGAATAAAGCCCAGCTCATTTTCTCCTGTTGTCTGTTCTGTCTGAGCAGTGAAACTAAGCTGAGGAAGTACGTTGAACTAATAAAAAAATCAAACCGATCATTTACGGATGATTGATGAATACTTGTGATTCCACTTGATTAATTACTATCAGAACTTATGAAAGAGAAGCTTACTAAATACCAACTTTAAAATCCATACTGTGTTATTCAGACAGCGACAGTAAAAGCTTTGCGAGGATTAAATGTCACCAAATGTCAAAAAACAGTTGGATTTGAACATATTGAGGTGTTTGTGTGTGTGTGTGTGTGTGTGTGTGTGTGGTAGGTAAGAACGTTGTGTGTTTGATCTGGAAATGTTCCCATGGGTCACATCAGCTTTCGAGCCAAAGAGGTTCGCACATGAAGTGGTATCGTGTTGGTGAGCAGCTCATTAGCTACAAAACGATCCACAGTACGCTGGCAGCACACACACTCTTCAATTATTCACACAAATAGATTATGTGCTGCTAACCAAGGCCAAACTTGATATGCCACGCAAACAGGTGGTGCAAAAAAAAAACAAAGACTGAAGCAGATTTTTTTAATGGTACGAGAACTCCAAATGCAAAAACTGAACGACAAGTAGGCAACGCCAATCACTTCATGGATAAGTCAGCTACAAAAACTAACATGAATCATCATGATGTACAGACACAAGTGTCCATCACTTCCTAACCACTCTACAAATCTAAGAACACAATGGCGATTAGAAACCTTCTAGAAATGTCATATTAACCTCTATTTTGTGGCTAAAGCAGTGTCTTAAGTGGTTCAAGTGGTAGACTGTTTTTATAATGTGTTTCAGTCATTTTACACGATAATATAGAACATTTCGTACATATTTAATGAGCTCACTGGCTAATCGCTCAGCTAACGCTAACTTTCTAGCTATCTTAATCAATCAGTACCTCATGTACTCTATAAAATGTTGTATGTAATATCTTTGTTGCCCAGTATTAACATGTTATTTTATTGTGTATTGTTAGAGTTTCACAGTAAAACTTTTCTGTTGTGGAGTACTTACAACTGTTAGTCAATAATCTATTGGGGGGTCTATGTACATATTGTTTAATATCGGAAATTTAGTGTTGGACAAGATTAGCAAAAAGCTAATAATGAACGATGTGCAGAACTAAACTGCTGTGGCCTGTATATGGATTTGATTCTGTGTCTGATAAAGACGTTAAATGCCACAGCATAGCTTTAGCTTCATTGTGCCACATTCAACTGTTACTGTGGAGGGATACGACTGTGTTGATTGGGTTGGTGTCCACATATTTAACATAAGAGGAGCCCTGAAAATGTCTACCAGGAGAAACATTTCATTTCTACTAGATGTGTAACGTCTCCGTGTTCTGCTGTCAGTCAATCTCCACCGGTTCCATCTGTGATGCGTTACTGTTGCGGCTCCACTGGACAGGGGATTAACCTAAATCACGCGTAATCATGCAAAATAACTGTACTTGTACTCCCTATGACGAGAACCAGAAAGTATATATAAACTGTTCATTGGGTTGTGCTTGAGAGGAGAAGAAGGAAATCGACCCTGCCCTGCCCTGTAGATCTGCTTTTGTCTAGATTATTGTGTGGATAAGTGTAATATTTATATGTGAAATATGATCCACTGCCGGCCTGTCCAGAGTGTAGCTCCGCCTAGCGCATGAAGAAAGCTGTAGAGGGTCCCGCAACCCTGAAAAGGAACAAGCGAGTCTGAAAATGGATGGTATTATGATTCGCCTTGAAAACTGAATATTTTATTTTGAAAATAAACTCTGTCTGCGCACTACTTCCTAATCCACACAAATGTATCTTCACTGAAGTCATGCGTCATGGCTCCGGCGTCCGGCAAAAATACAACTTATGCGTATCTGTTGCATTTCTAAAACATTACTAATGATCAAATTATTAAAAAGCCTGACTTAAAAAACACATTATTTATGCTTTATATGAGTATGCTTTCAATGTAGTGTTTTTTCACTGCCAATGATAAAGATTCATATTGAGTTTTGTTATCAGAAACATTAAAACATTTTTCTTTCATGTTATTATTTCAACAAGTTGCTGCCTTTGGCTTTATTTCCTCCCATCTGGATCCTCTGACACGTGGACACAAATTCAACATTTACAGTATAACAATACATTAAAAGTTCTCTACAGTTGTTTTGACAACATGATAATCTATTTTTCTTTACAACACACCAACTTATTGTGGGTATTTGTGGTGAAAGTATAGTGAGCAAACAGATTATAAATGATGACTTTCAACCCGCTAATGTATAATTTCTGTTCTTACAAATATTTTGTAAACAGTTGTTTTTTTATGGGGATTTGTAGGATTGCATATAATTTACCATCTGCTGTATTTCCTGGAAAGCACTGATGAAGGCTCAGGGCGATGTTGTACCTGCTCATGAAAACAACTCCTCTGACAGAACATCAAACATCATGGAGTTATCCACAGTTTTCACCAAAGAGCCCATACATTCAAACACAGCACACACATAATCATTACAATCTTTCATCTCCAGGCACAGTGAAGTCTCATCTCTAAATTTAACCTCGCGTGTGTCTAATTACTGAGTGCTGTTGATGTGACTCTAACTCAACAATATGACGCTGTGCTGCTAATTAGTACGGGCAAATAAAGGGATTCCTTATTGACAAGCAGAGAGTTAAGGAGACATGCTGCTGTTGGCCACTCTGCAGAGCACTCACATCCTCCAATCATTGATCGAGAATATTCTCCAACCTACATTCTTCCTGCTTATACATCATTAGCAGCAGTAATCAATCACTGATTATTAAAAGAAATGTCCATTAAAGCAGAGCGCTATTTCCATACCGGGCAGTGTGCCAGGCAAGAACGCTGGAGGCCGTGGGAGCACAGGGACTGAGAGGAGGCTAGGGCAGGACACAGCGTGGCTTTATATACATCCTGTGACTCTGACACAGACTGTCACATGCTCCCTGCTCACACTCACACCAGCACTCTCTATTCCTGTGACTTATCACTGCTTTAGCACCGACACACAATCCCTATGATAGCTGAGGAGAGCAGAGGCAGTAAGTGTTAGCACAGTGAGTGTTAGCATGGCTGCTAACAAAACACAAACCAATAAGCATGTCATTGCCCAATCCTTTCAGATCCTTTCAACCCATGCACGTAGATATGTCACTTCCTTCACTCGCATTCTTTACGATAGAGCTCCTGGAATGTGATATTTGAAGGGCCCATGTTAAGCAAAATCCACTTTTCTGTGCTTTAAACATGATAAAGTACTATCTGGGCTTCATACACAGGCTCAAAGTTTTTTTTTCATTGATTCCCTCAATCGTTAGTTAGAGGGTGATTTTCTCCTGTTTTACTTCAGAGCGAGCCCAGACATCTTGCTTCAATTTGATGACACGTTCTCACTTTGATGATGAATTTGATATGGGAACTTTAAATGTAAACCAACCATACAACGTTTGTTAAATATTTTAATAGTACACATGTAAATATGTTTTTCATTGTTAATTTAAAAAAAAAAAAAAGCTGGTGATGGTCACAATTATGCAATAAAAGAAAAAACAATTTATGTAATGCATTGCTGTCTTAAAAAGATTGCACTTCTTACAGTGTCGACCTTTGACAGCATATGCAGACAAAGATAAAAAAAAAAAAAGTTAAATATTATAGTACACATATAAATACATGACTGTTTTGTGGTGTTTTTATTTGTTGATTAAAAAAATTTGTGTGTGTGTGTGTGTTTTTCTGTGTCCAACATCCACCAGTGAACGTCCTCGAGTATAAGTGACTTTAGGCTGGGATGTCTCCTTTTATCCAACTACTGCCTTATACGTGCGTCATATTTGAATGTGGAGGATAATTATTCATGCATTTGTAGCTAAGCAGCAGCAGCAGCAGCAACAGCCTCAGAGGTAGCGTGTGCATAAAAATATGCAAACATGTATAGATCCATGTGTGCACATGTGAATCTCAGCTCCATTTCAATCAGCTTCAGCTTGATCTCACTCCCACTGGGAACTCTCCCACTGACGTGTGAGAAGTGAGGGGAGCAGCGTGTTGGAGAACAAGGCCCTGCTCACTGAAGGAGAGGCACTTTCAAAGAGTGAGCTCGGCCTCCACGGTACTAACCAAACAGCTCATTTGCCATTGCAATGCTTTTTTCACATCATTTCAATTTCAAAGACAATTCTGGCTGCATTAGCATTTGTTTTAGATAAAAGAGTCGAAAGGATTGAAGGACAGAAAGAGAAGCATCGGGCGGAGGAGAGCGATTGTAACTCTGCGTCAGTGCTTTGTTGGACCCATGTTCCCAC
This sequence comes from Gouania willdenowi, assembly GCF_900634775.1. Classification (NCBI taxonomy): domain Eukaryota; kingdom Metazoa; phylum Chordata; class Actinopteri; order Blenniiformes; family Gobiesocidae; genus Gouania; species Gouania willdenowi. Next base: position 42,441,371 of record NC_041047.1, read on the forward strand.
GAATCTTTAGCGTGAGACTAAAATTAGTCGCAGGGAAGCATCTCTAACAAGAATCTGTCTGGATTTCAGTTGCCATTGGTTACAGCTTGTTATAATACACAGTTTGACATCACTGTTACTCTCCTTATACCTTTGAGATTGTCGCAAATCAAACTTTTGACCAAGAAGTACCAGAAAAGACAAGTTGATTTGAACTAAACTTAAACCCATTAACCTCAAAACTATCATTTATTCTCTCCTGTTTTCTTTAGAAATTCAACAATTTTGATTTATAAAATGATGAATTAGATTTATTTATATCTATTTTTTTTAATCTGAAAAAAAAAAAAAAAAACCCACAAAATAAAAAAAAACAAAACAAATTACATTTAAGAAGTATAATACCCCGGACACACATTCTCTCAATTGTGTAAACTATATTTGTTCTTGCTTGTTTATGGGTTCTGTGGCAATAAATGTGGTTAGTTTGAAAGGAGTTCTGGAACTGCAATTGTCCTTAATTATTTACACAAACTCTGTTTTTGGTGTATATCTATTTTGGAGTTGTAGCCCCCCTCCTCCCACCGGAGAAAAATAACCAGCCACCACTGGAATGATGGAATTTCACACAAAGTTCCACTTCAATCATTACTGACAACAAAAATGCACAAAATTATCCCAAAGAAGATACAAAGTGAAAACACACAAAATGACTCCAAAGCTACACAAAATGGAAAAAAAAAACCCGAAAACAAACAAAGTGATTGGAAAATACACAAAATAACAGAAAAAGACACAAAATGACAAAAAACAAGAACAAGAATTTTGAAAAATAAAGGGAGAAAATACTAAACACTTTTGCTCTTTCCTTTGCTTAGTCAATGATGTGATTAATGCCCGCTGTAATCAAAGCTGTCCATCAGATGGAATATGGATACATTAAAAATAAAATAGATTAAATCATATTAGAATTGGCAGGATATTAGAAAGAACAAAGACTTGATGAATATTGTTGTGAATTTTAGTTGGAGATCAGACAAGAACTTGTTTTACAGAAAGCTGAAAACCCAACAGTTTGTGATGCTTACACATTTACACAGTTTACCGCAGTCATGGCGTGTTGGAGCATATTGGAGCACGGTGCAGAGAGAGATTGTCAGTGCAGCACGGGGCGAGCATGCAGCCTGTGTTCATAAACGCATCGTTTATCGTTCCCAGAAATCTGCATTTTACAAGAAAAACTACTGCAGCTTTTTATCCTCCGACTTAAAAACTGCCTAAAAAGTGAGAGCACTCCCAATCTGGCAACACAGCAACCAGAGAGACAGAAAATTACACACGCACACACACAGAAATATAATTAATTTGTTATATAATATATTTTTGGATTGTGGGAGCAAAACACTGTTCAACAAAGAAGTCAATAATTTAGCTGGCTTATAATAGCCAATAGAGAAAATAGATGAATGTATTAATTAATAAATGAACATCACATTTCCTTATTAATGCCATTTCTGTCAAAGCAGATCTACAGCCCATGCACAAGGTCAATAAATATAAAATATATAAATATAATATAAAATCCAATACTTGTTGCATTTCACTGAAAATAATCACAGACATGGTAACTTATTCAAGAAATCTAATAATATGTTCATTAAAGGAATGATGGGGATTGGGCACATAGTGGAGGTGGTGGTGCCCACGCTCTAAAGCAGGGGTGTCAAACTCATTTTAGTTCAGGGGCCAAATACGGAGCAGCTTGATCTCAAGTGGGCCACAGATGTTTTGCAGGAAAACAAGTCATTTCAACATTATTGTGCCCTAGTTTGCATTTCTACGTATATATAAAATACTAAATATGTAAGAAACCGACAACATCCAAACAATAAGTGACAGATCAGATCAGTCCCAACAGGGTTTTCACTTTACATTTTCTAGATTTTGTGACACATTTCTTTTAAATTAAGGGAAATAATATGGAATAATTTGAGGGAAATTGAAGGATTTTGAAAGAATGTTCAGTTATGACAATAGTTTAACAATAAAATTGACTGTAATCATGCAATATAAGCACCAAGAAAACTGAGCACCTGTAGATACTGTTTGGTTTTCCTTTACACAATGATTCATGTTTTCTTTGTCATTTTTACTTTATCATATGGGCCGAACTGGATGCTCCAAAGAGACAAATTTGGCTCCCAGGCCTTGCGTTTGACACGTGCTCTACAGTCATAGTGGTTAACATCAATTAGTAAAAATATGTCAAATTTGAGCGTCCTGTGTAGTCACAGCATCAAAGTAGAGCACGACTTCCATCCTCCTGTGTAGATGATGCTTTTAACTCACCTTTAAATAACACTCTGATTGAAATTCTAAAGCCCTGGAAGAGGGAATAATAAACTGTGTGTGATAATTTATCATACTAATAAACCAAGTCCAACCGAGTATTAATTCTTCCCGTCAAAACGTGCTCCAACTGCTCTTATACAAAGAGATATGGAATCAAGATTCCAACTCATTCTAATTAGTTTGCAACAAGTAAATATTAAAGCATTCATTGGAATTGGTAGTGATATGTTGAATCTGACAGACAATCGATCACTGAAGGGCAACAAAAAATAGATTGTGCATGAAACTGAAACAAAAAAAAAATCAGAGTCTGTTTTTACAGATTTAGCAAAGAACGATCATTCTGACTCCATGACGACAAAATAAAAAGCTTCAAAGAGACTCTCCCACTGCAATCAGATGACACTCCACTGAATTGTCGCCTCCTGTCATCATCTGCATCATTTTGAACGCATCTATATATCAGCCCCATCTCTATGTCTCTCCTGCTCCGTCTTCCCTCCTCACTCCATCGCTCCCTCATTGCAGCAACGGAGCAGATGCCTTTGATGCTATGCTACAAATCACACATTTAGCTTTTCATCAATATTTCATCTATCCATCCTTGGCTCTGCTCTCCCCGGTGCCTTAAATCTGCACTTGCTGAAGAGGGAGCCATGGAAAGACTTTTGGAAGACTGCTGCCTCTCACAGGAGGACATGGGTTCAATTTAGGAGAAATAATTACAACGCAAAGGCCACAGAAGCATCTACAGCATACTTTACAATAAAGTATGTTGGTTTATTTTATTTTATTTTGGTGCGCGTTCTCAACGGCTTGGAGAGGCGTCCCAATACGGGAGATGAAGAATGAGAAAAAGACCAAACTACTGTTTGGTTCCACAGATGTACGCAGAGGCATGTGCAGAGGTCTTGCAGTAAACAGTCACATGACCGTGTCACAGTTGGAGTGTGGATCAGGCTGCATTTTCTCTTCTGAGTTTTACCCAAAAGTGAAAACTTTTCTTTTAGTGGTAAGCACCGATTTTATTGACAAACAACTGTTAATGTCAACATCAGATCAGCGCACGGGGTAACAATCGAACGTCAAACACAAACAGAGTTGCAGTGTGTGCAACAAACCCATTGGATCTATTTACATAATCCATGTATCAAAGATAAAGATAATCCATGTTATTGTGCAGAAAAAGGAATGTTTCAATGGTGTATTCCTTTAAAATTGTCCTCAGCTCCATTCTCCCTGCACTGCAAATCACGGCTGCTACATCTGCTGTGGCTGCTGCAGCAGGACAGGAAGAATGCTGTGTGCAAACGACACTATGTGACCGAACCCGAACACCAGTTCTAAATAACTGTCTGAACCCGACCCGTCCGGTGCTGTTGGGTCCCGTCAGTGTTCGGTCCACAGTATCAGCTGTGCTCTGGTGATAAACAAACAGTTACACTAACCACTGTGGTGTCACTATGGATTCTAATTTCTAGATCCTGCCCTTTGCTCCTTTAAGTGAAAATGACTAGAAAGATAAATGGGAATGCACTTAAAGAGTAACTGAGTTTCTGAGAAATCATATGTTTACGCATCATTCTTTTGAAAAGCAAAAAAATACCAAACTAGTCATTTACTATGGTCTACTGCCGGTAGTCATTCATATACATTAATGATTAGCGCTGTGATCTCCCAGCCAATAGGCTTTGACTTCCTGTATCGGATACTGTCAATCAAAGTGAATGCAGAACTGTGCACGGAAACAACACATCACGTCACATATGATTTTGCAACCTTGTTATGTTCCGCGATGCACATGCAGAAAAGTAGAGGCGTGGCTTCTGGTAGATTGGCAGGGGAGGAAGTGGAGTGGTTTAGGACAGGACGTTGAGACGTTTCTCAGAAACTCCGGGTAGCAGCTTTAGAGTGTGAACAATAACTGATTATATCTGGAAGATTTAAAGCCTGGAGGAGGTTTGACTGTCTGAGGTTTCAAGAAATAAGTCACAATAAAAGCAAAAGAGTTTTTAGGTTTTCGTTTCTTTTTGCCTGTTGACGTGACCCCCTGAAAATGCGTCCACAAATTGGTACATCTATTCTAATATAAATATGCAGTATAAAATGTAAGTTAATTCAGCTCTCCTCTGTAATGTTTAAAAACAAAAAATTTTGACTCAATTCCGATGTTATTGGTTGTCTTTTCTTCACCCTGCTGTGTGCAACTCGTCGCTCACAACACAAAGCACCTGATTCAAAAGTGACTGAAATTACCGTACACACTCATCTTTATCAGTGGACCTAATTTTTAAGAGAACAACGTAGTCCAATATGGAGCCATTATTTTAACAAAGCTATTTGTGTCTGCTAAATCCAATTTGTGTCTGGATTGACATCCATCTCTGTACATCTGATTTTTAGAACACATATTTTCAAAATCGTATTTTTGTACAAGATGTTCACTATCCTTTGGGGGTTGAATTGAATGGTATTATATTGCTCTTCCTGTTTGTTGTGTATTAGCATAATTAGCAGTTAAAATACTCCCATGTACTTTGTCAAGTTCTCTGACATCATTGTTTTTGTGATAAAACTGTAAGTTCAGCCATTATTCTAGTTCCTATTTTTAGGGAACATTTCTTCTGCTACTTGGTGAAGGCGGTCGCATTTTTGTCTGCCCCCACTCTCCTCCCTATCTGCCCTTGCTGCTTCTTTTGTCTTCTGTCTTGTGGATCTAATAGGAGACTCTCTCTGCATTCATCCAAAAAACAAAATTATGGAACTAGTCACTTGGTCTCTTAATGCTATCGATTTACTGCTGAGACCAGACACTTCAAGGCTACTGAAAGAGTGCTAGCCTGAAACGAAAATGAATCGTTATCACCTATTGGCCTCCCCCACAAGCCAGCTCATGGTTGTGTCTCAATCTCGTCATTCCACGTCCACATCGCCACATAACATCTGACTGTATCAGAGAGAGAACAAAGGTTTATTTTGTCTACGCCTTCACCGGCCCTCCACTCGCCCCCCTCCCCTCCAAGCTCACGGAAGGCGTCTGTGGAGGAGCGCCAAGAGAGGCTGCACGCCTGTGCCCCCCAGCGGCTGGATATCCTATCCCCCTCTCTGCCCTGCCCCCAACACCCCTCCCCAAGACCCACCATCCACCCCCACATGCCCACGTGCTATGGTTATCGTGACTGTCTTCTTTGATTGTGTTGGGAGGTTTTTTCCTAGTTTTATACTTTACTCTCCAATAGGGAATTCAGTTCAAACCCTGTTTTTCTGTAACTACTTTTCTTTTTTCTAACATGTATTTTGCTTTAAAAAAGGACACCGTAAACTGACTGCATGAGTACAATTACAGCTATGCAATCATACCATAAGCTTTCAATAGCTTTTAGTCCTCCAACACTTGTATGGATAGAAGCAGTGTTTGTAGTGAGAGCACAAAGCCCCAGAGTGAAGTTTTATAGTGTATGAGTGGAAAAGAGCCTCGGACACATTTGGTTTTATGTTAGTGATTATTAGCTGATGGCAGGGTCGCAGTCGACAGGTGTCCCTAAACACAACTCTGTGCTGCACGCGCACAATGGACACGGATCACTGTTATTGGACATGTTATGTCAGAGTGGCATTACATGCCAAACATGCAGGGTTTCAGATTACATCATCTACTCCTTTAGCAAGGGTTATGGTACTAACACACATACAAGATCTAACCTTTGTTCTGATGATTCTTAAATGTAACAATGAGCAGCAAATGCATGAATCTATAATGAGTGAAATAACATTAACTGTCAAGAGGGTTAGGGTCAATTATAATTGTGATCGTGTAAATGATAATTAATTACAACTATAGCGTAAAAATCTGTTGTTGTCGTAATCATAATTAAATTGTAATTGAGTTTACATAATTGACTTGTAATTGTAATTTCCATGTTTCACATCAAACATTCTCACATTTTACCATTTAAAAAAAAAATTCTATGGCTATACTGACACAAAAAAGGCTCAGACGCCCACACCAAAAATAGTAAAACCTATATTTTCATTGATTAGGACGCCTAACAAGGTAACCAATAGATAGGAAAGAAATTAGATGATAGATAGATATTTGTATGTTTTTAGTGTATTTTACAGCTAATTTAAGACCAGTGTAATTAATTGTAATTGAACTTTAGTCATTAAGAACATAATTGTAATTGATTTTCTCATTATAAAAATAATTGTAATTTAATTGTAATTGAAAAAACTTACCTTCACTGTCATCATACTGTAATTGAACTGTAATTGAACATGACTAATTGAAAATGTAACTGTAACTCAAAAATGTAATTGACCCCAACCCTGACTGCCAGCGTACGTCCGAGTCGGCAGATTTGTACGATTTGTATCTTCTTAGAGAACATTTAATTTTTCTCTTTTAAAGCTAAAACAGGAGTTAAACTTCAATACCAGCAGGATACAAAGTTGCTATGCAGCGTCCTTGTGTGAACACAAGTCACAACCGTCACTCCCTTTGAATTAGAAAATGTAATATTCAGCGCAACCCAAGCATTCACATGGAAAAATGCAGAAAACACTACTAAAATGGTAAAAAGCTGCTGTGTAATCGGCTGTACAAACAGATTCAAGAGGAACTGAGGCAGAAATTTGTAGCGACTGCTGAAGGGTAAATACAAGTATATGCAGAGCTGTCCTCTTTTCACTCGTACCCGTGGAGACTTTCTGAAAGCATCGTACGTGGAGAGATGTGTCAAAGTAAGAGACTTTGTTCCCCAAACGCTCCCTCAGCCAATTAACTGTTGTTTAAGTGTGAAGCACCTGTGAAATGAATCAAAGACTTGGTGTTTCTTTTTATTATTCAGTGTGCACGCCTATTTCCTCTGTGTAATTATAGGTGCACTGACTGAATGACAAATCTCACTCATCTATCTTCAGACACGCACCAGAGGCTTGGCAGCCAATGTCTGTTTCCTGCACAAACAGGACAGTGCAGTGTATGCTAATCACTGTGGGAAGCTTGAGCATTGCTATTACTGTTTGAAGTTTTGCAGCCTGTGTGCATTAGTGTTTGGTTACTGCTGAGGACTGAGCAAACAGAATGCACTCATTTTTTGGTGAATGATGATCATGTTGCACATTTTAAATGGACAGAGGAAATGTTTGGATTGTCCAATCATTTGAAATGTATTTAAAATGTAATTTTCTGTGCAAAGTTTGGTATGATTTGCTGCCTTCTTTGGAGGATCTGAACATTATGACTTAAGGTTTAGTCTTCATTAATCACAGAAAATATAATTGATTTCTCTTTGTGGAATTATTGTCTTAATCAGCCGTTCCAGTTAGAAATCATTAAATCTTTACACTCGGGTTGGCTACCTAATTGAAGAGTAAAACCTGATTACTTCCTGATTGTAAATGACATCCTACAGCTCTCATATTCTCATTATTGGCTTACATACAGTAATGCCCACACTTAAAGAATCACTGTTTAAGATGTCGTTCTTTCAGTGCAAATCTGGGACTTTTAGGGAAATATTATTAGCCGCTTTCCTAGAAATGTACAACATTTATGGAAAAATTCACAAAGAAGTTGCTCCGTAACATAGGCTGCACTTTATAAGCCTTTTCACACTCTCGTTCTGTTCTCGCGCATGAGGTCAAAGGTTAACAGGGATAAAATTTCGAGGGCTGACGGTGGAAGCGAGTCTGACAGAGATTTAGATTATTTTTACACTTGATTCCGTGAAAGATTTTTTGTGAAAGGCAGAAATGCAGAGTTAGCTGCTAAAGCTAATACTGCACACAAGCTGCAAATTCAGGTTTTTCCTGCTTTATAGGGCTGGGATAAACAATTATTTTTTAAAGGATTAATCTAGCAATTATTTTTTTTGGTGCATCAATTAATCTAACGATTCTTTTTTTCAGTTCAATTTGATTCGACTCGATTTGATTATCGATACTTTCCCCATTAATTGACTTAAAGTAGTTTATACATGTTGATTTACATTTCTAAAATGAAAAAAAATTACATGTTTATTGCTATTGAACTCAAAATTAAAAAAATGAAGTTTGAGGAAAAATATAAAAGTATAAAATTAATACATTCAGACTCAGAGGTAGCATTCAATAAAAAAAAACAAAAAGGCAGTGGGAGCCGGCAGCCTGTCACGGTGTCCTTCCTGAACCAATAGAATTTAATAATTATGTTGAAAACACATAGGCCTCGCTTACTGAAAAAAGTGCATCTTTTAATTCTTCATTCACATGATAATAACAACTTGAAGTAATACACTCTGCCACTCATTTTTCTTAAACTCAAAATTCGAAATGCTAATACAGAAAGTGCTTTTCCACCAAAAAAAATTTACTTTCCTTTTACCTTAAGAGTGTGTACTGCTGCTGCCCCTGATGTCACAGCGGGTGATTCCGTCCGGTTACACCAGGGATAAAGGACAAGGGTTACGGGGAACAGCTACCTGTGTCTTCACTGCCTTGTACTTTTGAAACTCGGAGGAGCCACTCGCATTAGTTATTCTCCAGCGCCGCCATCTTTGTTTTGGTCAGACGACGCATCATAATACGTCGACGTCATCTACTACATTGACGCGTCATCCAGGCCCTACTGATTTTCAAACAGTGATCAATCAGCTGATCAGTGCTGTTTCACTTATCGCCCTGTTTAGTGTCCACCTATTTGAATTAAAAAAACAGCTTAGTAAAAATAATCATGGACGTGGTTAGTGAATGTACCTTTTCAAAGTGAGAACTGATGCACTCGGAAATCTCACTTGTCCCATCAATAATATTAATAATAATGTTAAATTTTATTTATAAGCGCTTTTCAAAAACTTTTTTATTGCCTCTATAATTACTGCTGTGGTTTATAAAGTTTAACAAAATCATGCCGTCAAAGGAGAATAATTATATGTGTCCATTGTATACCAGTTCACTTCATACTGCATAACAGTTATTTTTGTTTGTTTTTATGGAATTATTTTTTCTTTGTTTAGTGGAGGGTAGTTTGAGTGTCAACTGTTTTTCAGTTGCAACGAGTTTCTCCCAAATATTAGGAGTGTCTCCTCACGCCTACAAATCAAGCACAATCTCCCGAAAGTGAGGGAAAGACTTGCAGTGTTGCCAATTTAACAAATTTGTTGCTATATTTAATGAGTTCTCTGACTCCTCCAGCGACTCTTTATCACTCAAAGTCATACTATTGATAGATGTAGGAACTTTTCCTGCTGATATTGGAGATTTTGAAGATGAAAATGTGGATGTTTCCCTTTTTAATAAGCATCGGGGTCGGCTGTGACGCCACCCCATCTCACAGCATTTACAGGCAGACCAGTCCTCGCTTAAAGTGTGAGATTTTTTTATGGACTTTGGTGTGGATGTGAATGTGTTTCTCCTTATGACAGTAAATTAGGTCATTCTAAGCCACATCACATGCAGTGATGATTCTCTAAATCAGTGGTTCTGAAACTTTTTTGGCCCAAGTGCCCCCTTTCTCTTGTTTCTTAATCCAAGTACCCCCTTTGTCCAACTGAAATATTTTGCTCAGATGAATGAGTGAGAACACACATTTTAAAGAATCCCATTGTAAATAAGTGAAAATGTATTTATTTATTTTTACACTATTTATAATTTCCCATCATTTCCCTCCCGATGTGAGACTAAGACTGAGCCTTGTATTTTTAGTTTAAGATCATTTTCATCATCATAATTATGAACATTATTTTTAACTAAAAATTAAAATTATTAGACCCCAATTTTCCTCACTCACTGGGGAAACACTGCTCTAAATCATTACAACATGTGGTTAACACACCTTTCCTGGATGGAAAAAAAGACATAGTTATAAGACATATGGGTGAAATTGTAAAAAATTATACTTTTAGAACTATAACCATTTTCCCCATTATAAATCCAAAAGTTTTTGTTTTTAAAAATACTGTGATGTGTGATTCTTGTGTATTAGAGGCCTCATAAGTTTGGTCACTTAATCTCAATTACCTCTACTTTCACGGTTTCACCTCACTTAGAAACTGATCCTGTGGGTCTTCCTCATTCTACAAACTAACTGCAAACAAATATAGAAATAAATAAGGTTCCACATTTACAATAACCTCATCAACATCCCTGAGCAAATCAGTTTACAAGGTTATCAACCTGTCTGTTTGTTTTTTTTGCCCGTAGGAAGTATTTATTGCTATAGAAAAGTGGGAGCGTAAGTAGCTTTTTCATGGATGGCAAAATGAGGTTGTGTTTGGAGGTCATCACTGTAGAGGTAGGACTGATGACATCATCGCTGTGGAGGTAGGACTGATGACATCATCACTGTAGAGGTAAGGACCAATGTTCTAACAGCTGAGTTTCAGTGACATGATGATGCACGAAGGGAAGACGGAGGGCAGGAAGTAAAAATGGAGAATAGGCCTATGGAGGAAACCGGTGTATTGTACTGATTTAGATCCAGTTTCAAGACAAAGATATAAACAATTAATTAACAAATATGTTGGGCTCATGAAGATGAGTGAATCTAAAGATTTGCCGACCAGGCTCTGAGCAGCTCCTTCAGTGGCAGACTGAAAGACCCACAGTGCAGGACTGAGCGCTACTGCAGGTCATCCATTCCCACCGCGGTACGACTGTACAATAAAAAACTATCTGGTTCTTCAGACATCCTACTAGAACAAACAGCAGATGATAGCCTATAAAATATGGAGGTATATAACTTTTTTGTGAGGGGGTGGGTCAACAACGTCGGTATCAAACGGCTCCACGATGATTATCGTTTGGTCTTCGCCAGGGTGAGTGTTTGTTCTTATATTATTTTATGTGTTAAGATGCCAGCAGCTAGCAGTATAATGTAAGCAAACATGCAAAACATCTTAACGACAACATTAGCCTGACGGTCAAGGTTACAAGCGTTAGTTACATACAAACCATTACTACTGAATAGTACTTTATGACATGTAGTGAAATAGCATTTGGGTGTTCAGCTTCTACTGTGCGCACAATGTGCAGGGGTGAAAGAAAGAAGGGGCAGGGGGCAGGGCAGCCTAAAAAGTCCCAATGAAGTCCATATTAGATTACAGGTAACTTAATAATAATTACTTATTAAATGAGCATTTAACAAAAATCTAATGCTATATAAACACAGCCACAAAAACAAAGTTAACTCGCTAACATATCTCACACTTTTTACAGCGTTGTTCTGTGTGCTTTTTACATTTATCACCTTTGTGAAGGACAATCTTTGGTACTCTATAAAATCTCTAACCCTAACCCTAAACTGCACATGGGCATTTTGATTATTTCAGACGGCAGATTCTCAAGCTACTTCACTTCCTGCAATCCATCTGAATCTCGTGCTCTTGCGATGCAGCAATATGACGTCACAAGAAATCAACCTATTTTCTTTTTCTTTTTTTTTTTTTTTCCTTTGTCTGCACATGCTGTTGAAGGTTAACACTACAAGAAGTGCAATCTTTTAACAGCAATGCATATTTTGTTATTGCAATTAAATAAATTTATTTATTTCATTGCATAATTGTGACCATCACCAGCTCTCCCTAGGGAAGGGTAAGAAATACTTTATTAAAGGGAGGATGTAAAAAAGAGAGGGCAGTGTTACACCAAGGTGAGGGGGTGGAGGGGGGTGGGGAAGTTAACAGGGAAGAGGGATACAAGATAGGAAATGGAATGGGTGGGGAGTAGTCGATAGGTTTCAAGTGATGCGATGTGAAATTGTGGTTGTGTATATTGTGCTTATTGTTGTGTTATCAAGCCAGTTTGGTGACCAGTGTGCGGCTTAGGAATAATGGTGGTGGCTGTGAACAGAGGAAGAGGTGAGTGGAAATTCCATAAAACAGGTATTTGGGAACAACGTGTCTATGGTTGAGCCCAGTATGAGTGTTATCCCACAGCCCAAGGCCAGTGCATCCATGACAAATGTATTTCCAAGAACCACCACTGCAAAACCCACGAGTCGCCCCCGGGCCCGAAGAAGCAGTCAGGCCAGCAGCAAGAGCGGGCAATCTAGGGGCCCCCGGCGACCACCCCACGGCCAAGCAGCCCCCCGAACGCCCCCAAGATCCCAAGCCGAGAGGCAACCATCGCCCCCCCCATACACACCCGAGAAAGCCCCAAGGAGCCAAGGACCCAGCGCACCACGCCACCGATCCAACCCCCAACCCCCAGACCCCCCACCCCACCCCCCCCCCCACACCCCCACACCCCCGCGCCCAACCCCCCGAGGGGAGAGCCCAGAGAGCTCCCCGCCCGAGACCCCAGCGGAGGAGCCGAAGCCCACGCCCAGCAGACGACCAGAGCCACGCCGAACGGGCAGCCGGCGGGCACCCGCCGCCGAGCCCAGAGCCAGCAGGGACCCGACCCCAGGCCAGAGGGACCCGGAACGGACGCAGCACCAGGAGCAGCCCACCCAGGGAGGACGACCACACCCCAAGCCGCATAAGGCACCAGGGCACCCCAACCTAGCCCCCCATGGCGCCCCAAATCACCTTTTGTTGATGCCGCCCGCGCCACGGGCTTCAGTTTTTTTTAAAGCCAGGGCCCCCTCCAAGGGCCAAGCCAGACCGCCTTGCCGGGATGTGGCCCCCTATTCCTGCCCCGACACCCTGCCTCACGGGGCACTGCCCAAGCAGGGGCCGTACCAGTAGGTATGCAAGGGCGCGGCACGCGGCACCTGCCCCGAAAGACCCCCGCCAGGACCGGCACCGGCCAGCCAGCCAATCACCCCGAAATCAACCTATTTTCTAATGTTCTAACTGATGACATCATCACTGTAGAGCTAGGACTGATGAGATCATCACTGAGTTCGGTGACTCAGGAGGTGGGGCGTGGAGGTGGAGCATCCAAACAAATCTGACGTTGCACACCCTTAAACCAAGCATTAGCCATGTTGAAACTCTCAGGTCAGTTTGATTCTGATCTGCAGAGATATGTGAGCCACACACAGACACATAGACAGAGATTCCTTGCTTTTATAGATGTACAGATGTTAGTCTATACCAGGGGTCTGCAACCTTTACTCTCAAAGGAGCCATTTAACCTCATCTCACCTGGATTAAAGTCCTCCTGAGCCGAAAAAATACCTTCTCAACGAAGACAATACAGTGAATTAGATTCTATACAGTTAAAAACTAATCTTAAAATGAATCTTTCTTACACAATTAAAACCTCTATTTTCTTCCAGAATAGTGTTTTTGTTGGTTTAGTTAGCTTACCAGGGATTTAAAACTTAAGGTTAATCTAAGGTGTCGGAAAGTTGATGGTCTGTAGATGTTGCAGGAGGTGAAGTAGGAAGATGCTGAGTCATTGCACAACGTGATTTATTTTAAGTTAACAAATTGTTATATCTTGATTTTATTTGTCATTAATCATTAATAGTCTCTGTGAAAAAAATAACTATTTATTTCAATAGTTTTTTTAGGGAGCTATTGCAAAAGAGTGAAAGAGCTACATTAGGCTACAGAGCCGCAGGTTGCAGACACCTCGTCTATACATTTTGAATGTGAAGTAAATGTTTTAATGTAATTTTATCAGCAGTTTACAGATTCTTGTGAAGCAGTATTTTGTTTCTGAAATCATGGTCAGTCTGCGTTTAATGTGCAAAATCTGACCCAACATGCACACTGGTAATTTGAGATGATATGAAGTATTTCAATGAGCATTTGGAGTAAATGTCTGTTTTTTCCATTATTTAACGGGATTATTAATCATCTCAAAGGAAATCAATCTCTGATTGAACAGATTATGATAACCCTCTATCACCATAAAATGATCCCATGGACTACATCTGCTCTGGCATTCTTCATCTAAGTCAAACGTGTCTAACTCAAGGCCCGGGGGCCAAATCCTGCCCTATCGAGCATCCAATTTGGTAGCAGAAAGCAAAAAAAGTCAGAAAATCCAGGAATCCGTGTGTAAATTACCAACTAATTCAGTTGTAGATATCTCCCAATTAATACACAATTTCAATGAAACTCCATTGAGTTTCATTGAAATTGAAAGCAGGTATAATATAAGATGCCCCCCCCATTTTATATCACATCATGGCAGTTATTCTTAATCTCAAATTGTTAGGAGAACTTTTCCCAAATCTTGCAATTTTCTTCAAATTATTCAACAAAAAATCTCCAAACTACATAAAAAGGGGTCACAAAATCAAATAAATTGAAAGTGAAGGGACTAGGACTGATATCTGTCACTATTGTTTTCATGTTATCAGTGCCATACATATTTTGTGATTTATTTATACATGGAGGTGCAAACTACAGCACAATAATGAATACATTATTCATTTTCCTGTGTAAAATCTGTGACCTACTTCAGACAAACTGCTCTATATTTGGCCCCTGAACTAAAATGATTTGACACCTGTGCTCCAAGAGGTCGCTACAACTATGAGGTCTATCTATCTTGGTGGGAAACAACACATTTTCAAAATTGTAAGTATCACAAGTGCAGAGCGTTCATTGTTCAACATGATTCCAGAATAATAAAATACAATTTGAGCTCGTACAACAAACAGTGGGACACATTTAACCACCAGATTTCAAAATATGCCATTTCAACAAAAGGGTGTAAATATCCAGCTAACCAGAATTCAAGCTGATCCTTCTCGTGTGCTTTGAATTGGACACAAGTGGACTTTGTTTGGATGTTGAGAGCCGAGAGCAGGGCAGAGGACGGCTGGAAGTCTCCAGGCGTCGAGCTTATCTGTGTCTCAAGTGTCAAATACAGTCTGTTCAGTGTGTTTACAGTGCACTCAGATAGGAACAGATTTGCCAATAACAGGAAAAGGGCCGTTGCATTTTCAGTCAAATTGAAGGCCCTCTACCAAAAAGACATCTCTTTTTTTTCTTACATGGTGTGCATGGAATTGTTCTGGGACTAGAAAAAATATGAAGATAATGCACCAACTTTACTCTTTCTTAAACATTTAAAAGTGCGTTTTTGTTGTTATCTAAAGCTCCTAATAAGCTGCTGGTGCGAAGCCTCATTAGTGATTCATTTCAGAGATGTGAGCCTTCAGAGAGGCAGGAAAGGCTCCCTTTGTTTTATAGAGTGATGTGATTGGGATGCTGCGGCTGTCACTGAGCTCCTTCCTGCCTCGGCTGCTTAAAAATGCCTTTCATTATATCACATTGGGAGTGAAACCCCTCCTTCTCCACACAAGCATCAGAAAATGACTTGCATGTCCTCCACTCCCAGTCAGTTCAGTGTTTGTCTCTCCTCCTTTACCAATATGCACTGTGAACGCTCCCTGGACACAGCAGCTCTGCTGAGACAGATAAAAAGACATTTGGCACAGGAAGGCTGCGATTTAAGGCATGCCAGAGTGAGGAGGAAACAGAGTGGAAGCAACACGGAACGACTGAGAAACTGAGGTGGAAAAGCAGACCAAGGTGGTTAGGGAGTGACAAACTACGACGTAGTCGAGTGAGGGGGATTGTGGGGCGAATGGAGGGAGACAAAGTGAGGAGTTTAGATGAATCCACAGTAAACGGGTCACTTGTGAGATACTGATAGCTTTTAAATTGCAAAGCTATCATCATAGTCCATTAAGGTGGTTTAAAAGGTACAAAAAGTGCCCACAATCCCTTAATTAAAGAGTAGGACGCACAGCATCATTATTTCTGATCCACTTTTATTCACTGCCTCTTTAAACACTCTCAGGCTCTTCCACTGCTTCAATCAAACAACTCATTGATATTCATTCAGTCAGCAGGTGAGCCTCGCTCAGGAAGTATACATGTAAACTGCAGTGGCGGCTGGTGCATTTTTCTGCTACGACTCCAAAATAGACATACACCAAAAGCAGTGTTTGTGTAGCGTTGAACAAATAAGTACGGTAAATTGCAGTTACAGAACTGCTTTCAAACTAACCACATTTAATGCCACAGAACCCATTAACAAGCAAGATGTAGTACATACCAGTGGTTCTCAAAGTATTTATGCTCAAGTACCACCTAATGTCCTACTACCACATTTTGCTCAGAATTCTGTGAAAAAACAACTATTGATGATAAGGGTGGAATGAATAATAATAACGCACATTTTAAAGAATCTCATTTTGTAAATAAGTGGAAAGAAACAGTATTTAGTGCCTCCTGAATAGATTTATTTCTATAGGTTTTTTTTTAATTTTTTTTTTAATCATTTATGGTCATCTCCCTCCTGATGGACCAGGAGAATGATCCTTGTTTTTTCAATTAGTGTTCTAATCAATATAATTTCTGTCATCTTTTTGTGTGTTTTCTGTGCCAATTTGTGTTTTTTTCTTTTTGTTTGTTGTTGGTATTATTTAAATTATTCTATCTCAGTGTTTGTGTTTTTGGTGTCGTTTAGTTGTTTCTTATGTTGTTTTGTATGTTTCCCTGTTATGTTTATGTAATTTGTAGCAATATTGTGTGTTTTGCTATTATTTAGCGTGTCTTTGTTGACATTTTGTGTGTTGTTGGTAATAGTAAGTATTTTTTCTTTCTTAGTGTGTTTTTGGGTGTCATTTTGCATATTTTGATGTTGGTTGTCTGTTCTTTTTATTATTCAGCATATTTTTCTCCTATTTGCTGTTCTGTCGCCATTTTGTGAATTGCTGGTAAAATTTTGTACAATTATCAATTTGAACTAAAAAATCAACATAAAATAGGCATGTCCCGATACAAAATTTTCATTTCCGATATCAATCCTATATCAGCATGAATCATACATACTTTTATTACTTATTTTGTAGTGTGTAATGTTAGAAAAGGCTCGATCAAGTGATGTTACTCAAACAGAACAATAGTCAGCAACAGTAGGTATGAGACAAACTGACCCATTTATTATTAACCAATTGGTTACATACATTTTAACCTTCAACATAATATCTACAGTATTTTACAATTGAGTAAATATAATATAATATATATCGGAGATTTTAGATGCAGTCCGATAAAATCCGATATTCATTTTCTGGCTGATATCGGACCAATATCCGATATCAATTTCGGATCAAACAACCCCTATTACAAAACAACATATTTTTAATGCTTTCATTTGTTATTTTTTCTTCTCCTCTCTCTCTCTTAAGTACCCCCTGTAGGGCCATCGCGTACCCCAGGGGTACACGTACCCCAATTTGAGAAACTCTGGTATATACAATACAGTGAGTGAGTGTGTGTCAGGTTATTATACTTCTTGAAATTTAATTTGTTTTTTTGGTTTTTTTATATAGTTTTTCAGATTTTACCCTTTTTTGTTGTTGTTTTTTTTTAAGTAATTACATGACAAAGGAAGTGGTAAATGAATATACATAATTTAAGACCTGACAAAACAACATTTAAGACCTAGTTTACAAAATATGGACATATTCAAGATTTGAAATCATCAAATTTATTTGTTCATGTTTCTTTGCTTTTTCTGAAAAGTGCTTTAAATGGGTCCTACCTGTCTTTATCCATGCTGAGTCAGCAGGTAGGCAGGGAAAGCAGAATTGTTTAATTTATCTTTCTTCATTTTGCTTCTCTTTCTAACGTCCCATGGCTTCACCTGTCAAAAACACTTTATGACGGACGAATGTACCGTCAGTCCCACCCATGGTAGGAGGGAGGTGTTGTGTAAATGATCTGGCTGCATTCAACTCTGCACAGCCGCAGGGTGACTGTGGGCGCCGGTAAGCTGCGTCCATCGTCACTCCATTGAAGAGGAGTTACTGAGCATGTACAACTTTTAACGAGAGTGGACGGTAAGGATTAGTGCGGCCCAGGATAGAAACACGTCATCTATCAGACACAAATGAACAAAACAACTTTACACATCATTAGGGATGTAACGATTAATCGTAAGGCAGTTAAAAATCGATTCATAGGTATCACGATTGACATCGATACTTTGAAAATTGAATCGCAGTATTTTTTTTATACAGCAGAGGGCGCTATATATTCATCCCTTCTCTTGTCCAGCAGTGGACAAGCGGCGGGCGGAATCTGCTACTACTTTCTTTCTGGCCGCCTAATACTCTTAAACATGTTCATAAATGATTCCTTACCCCTTTAGCACCGAAAGAATATCTGTAATATTACGTGAATATCTGTATAAGTCACGTTTTTCTATTAGCTCTGTCTGCTAGCGAATAACATCTCTTCTTCACTGCAAGAATTTCTGCATACCAACCGACCACTGGGTTACCAGCGCCCTCTGCTGGTCCAAACAAATATCTGACGTAAATCAGTGCAATGACGTTTTTTTTTTTAAAGTCCAATTGTTAAGGCACAAAATACATGTTCAGTTGCACTTTTAAAAAGAAAAAGAACTATTATGTAGTTTAAACCATAAATTAAATTAATAGGCTTCTTCTTCATTTGTATTATTCCTTTATTTATTTCAAGATTTATTTTTAGTTGAATTGCATTGTTTTGAATAGTAAATCAAGGGATTATTTTGACAATGAGAAATAAAAGGAAAATAGAACAGTATTTTCTAAAAAATATTTTTCAGTCATCATTTGACAACAGTCCCATTTTGTAAAATAAATCGTGAGAGAATAGTATCATGAACCCAGTATTGTGAATCGAATCGTATCGGGAGTTGAGTGAATCATTACATCCCTACACATCATCATTATCTATATTAGTGGTCTCCAACCTTTTCAAGCCCAAGATCCCTGACCTCCACCTTGGTGACGGCAAAATCTACCCAATGAAGTGTAAAATAATAAATAACATATTTTACTTCTACTTTCATGCTTTTTCTTCAGGCTAACTTTATTTGAATTACATGAAAATCTTTGGTCCAACATTAAAAAATAATGAACCCAAAATGCTGTCTGTAACTAGCATATGAAACAGGCCATCATCATTTTATCCTATGGGTCAATTTAATGTGCCTGTTACGCTAAGAAAATACAAGGGCTGGGTCGACAGAAACAATAATGAGCCATAATGTATTTGTGTTATTCTTTTATAAAAACAATTTGCGATTATTATACATTTCCTATGTTTCATGTGTGTTCCGGTGGTTTTGTTCAGGCATCTAAAC
Source organism: Gouania willdenowi (assembly GCF_900634775.1). Taxonomy (NCBI): domain Eukaryota; kingdom Metazoa; phylum Chordata; class Actinopteri; order Blenniiformes; family Gobiesocidae; genus Gouania; species Gouania willdenowi. Next base: position 42,460,736 of record NC_041047.1, read on the forward strand.
AGGCAGCTATTGTTTTTTACACCGTTGTGTTCGGCCGCTAAGGGGTCCTGACCGCGGAATGTACGGGCGATAATATTCTTTGTCACCCTGGATTTCCACAGGATGCGTAACTGCACCGTCACTGCAGCGAAACAGCAATACATCTGATCTAAAGTCAATGTGTCAATTTCCACCGCATGAGAATCTGCTGCAGCACAGCATCGTCACTGCTGAGTCATGCTGCTGTCCTCTGCAGCAAATACGCAGCACTTTTATTTTTGCTGTAAAACCACATTTCTCTTTTGTTTACACACTCTCAAAGTTCAAAACTTTGTAGATTTTAAAACATAAACCTGTTTTAAAACATACAGCACTTCAGAGTCACACTGCTATCGATCAGACATTAATGCCGAATGCAATCAGTCTTTGTTGACGATGACGTCAGGCCGTCAACACGGACACCGGTCATGGAGTAGAAGCTGTGTGTGACCACCTGGAGCTGTATGACACGGCCTTTATAACCGGGATTGGACTAGGAAGGATTTGGCGTGGAGGAGAATCAGCGAGGAGATGGTAGTCTCAGGTAAAACTTCTTTCTGTAGCACTGAGCTTGACTAGCATTAGCCGCTAATGGCTTTTTTCACTGGTGGTTTGTTTGTGAGAGGAGAAGAAGAAGCGCAGCTCATGGTGGGAGTAAAGCAGGGACTGTTTGTGAGTAATATAGCGTCTGTGGGGCTGTTGTGTGTAGTCGTTGAGCAGGCAGCGCTCTGTCACTGCCAGCACTGACTGGCTGCCTGACTGGCTGCCTGACTGGGCGTGTCTTACTGCTACAGAAGTAACGACCATAATCAAGACATTTTTTTGAATGTCCCCCCTAGTGGCAGGTCAGCAGAAAACCGGTGTTTAGTTACTCATTAAGTACGTTTTAAAAGAAGAAAGTAATTTGTTACATTTCTACACTCAACCATTACTGAGTAAATTATTATTATAATTTTTTTTTTTGTTTTAAAATGATCAACGGACATTGTGAAAGTACAAAAAATTAAATCACCAGAAAACAATCAAATGCATCACATCATAGACGACCAACCAGATTAATTGGAATGCACAGCACCAAAACAGCATTGAAGTCTATTTCTGATCAAAGCCCAGCCACTTTCTTGGGTTCAGGTTAGGGTTTCTACCTATTATGTTGTTACCCACATGGCATTTGGCATGGCACAGTTTTATAGTTCATAAATGTACGCATACTTAGAGCCTGATATTTTTAAAAAAAAATGTCAATTGGCCTCCGTGGGAGGGGGGTGCTCTGCTGGCGACGTTGGTGTTGGGTTGCGGTGCCTGGCTGGGGGTGCATGGGTTCGCTTGCCTGTCGGTCCGTGGCTGGCGGTGTGGCCCTGCCTGGGTGGTTGGTGGCGTCCTCTCTCGTCGGGGGGGGCCTGTGGAGGGTGCTATGTCGTGGTGTCGTACGGGCCTGCGCTGGCCCTAGTGTGGGGGCTGGCCTTTCTGCTGCTCGGCCGCCGCCTGCTTTGGTGGGGCGGGTTGCTCTGGGCCAGCTGGCCCCTCCTGGGCTGCTGGGGGATGTGGCAGGTGCCTGGTCCCGCCTGGGGGGGGTGGTCACGCTGTGCTCCGTACGGCCGGCATGGTTCGGGGGGTGCCGCGGGGGTCTCCGGTTGTGCTGCTCGGCACGTCCCTGGGGCCCGCAGTGCCGCGTGCCCGTCTGCACCATCTACCCTCTCCGGTGGCCCGCCATGCGGATGGGCCGAGCTCCTACCAGACAGGCCTCCTACATGGGCACTTCACATCACTCACTCCCAGCTGGTCTGGCTCACCCACTTGTTGCACCACACTCACATACCCAACCCTTGGGGGGCTGGATGGTGGGGCTGGGGGTGGAGAGGGCCGCCGCCTGTGCTACTAAGTAGTGGCACGGGGGCGGCACTCCCACCTCTGGCTGCCCAACTAATCCCTCCAATTTTAATTACACCTCAACACACCACCCCCCGGAGGGTGGGACAACCACTTCCACCCTCCGGAGCTATTGCACCACATACACATATATACACATAGGCTGGATGGGGAGCACCGCTCCCCTCCATCCACCCTTTTTAATAGCACTTCATACATTCACTAAACACATACATTCACTCAGGGGATAGGGAAGTGCCTCTCCATTGGGGAATGCCAATTAATCAATTTGTATTGAATTTTAGACATATTGTCTTAAATTGACAATCCTGCATTGAGGAAATTCTTACAGGAAAATTAGAATGTATTTATTTTAGGATTTTTTTGTTTTTGTTGCAAAAACTTCAATGACTGATTCTTCATTTAATATTCTCAGATAACCTATAAAATGTGATGAAAATGATACATATCTTGTTAAATGAGGTTTTTTTTTGTTTTGTTTTTTTTTTTTTTTAAATTGATCCATTTATGCAGTTAGGGAAAACAATAAAGCCTTAAGATACCGCAAATTTTGTTGCAATCTTTTCTGAAAAAGCTGCAAAATTGGGCGTTTTCGGCCAAAACAATCACACAAAGTGGCAGCGAATCCTGGAAGGATTGCATAACAGGTTTTAGTATCCAACAGGTAGTAAAACATGGATATGTAAGGTTTATTATTGTCATTATTTTACCAAAAATGTTCAGTTTCAGCGGGACCAGTGTTGCCTGATTTCCTTTTTTGCCAGCGGACCAAAGTCTGGAGTTGGTTTAGTTGTGGCGGCTCTCGAAATAGATCTGAGGTGTCACTCGGTTACGTTGAATCTGTGACGGCTGAGTTGATGTAACGACACTGAACGTCAGCTCATATTAAATATTGACATAATTTATGAGTATAATTAAAACCCAAACGGCACGTGTATGACCAGCAGGCTGCAGCTCGCCCATGCCTTTAGCCCAGTGTGAGCTGCAGCAATGCATCAACTGACCCTGAGTGCATGATGGAGGAGGTACAGAAGATGAATAGATGATAATGCTCACAAAATGCAATCATTTATATTTTTAAACTACCTTTGCAGTTCTTCACATTAATCAGATTTGCCCAATCCTTTCTGTCGTCGCTGACATTTCCATGAGTTACATACTTTGTCTAACTGTACGATGATATCCAGCGCTTCTCTATCAATGATGTGTTCAGACGTGCCGTATACGTGACAGTTCATGGCCATTAAGCAGAGCCTACGTCTCTTGGGACTTTCATACGCAACACATGGAAACACAAAGCCGCAGCAGAGATCAATGAAGTCAGAGACACTTGCAGTCTATCTGTAGTGTGGTGCATTCAGCAACGATTTCCTGTCGAAACTTTAATGTATCTATAGAACAGGTCGATGAGCACGCTGGGAAGAATTCTATATTTCTGACTGATGAACTACTTAATCATCTCGGGGATGGTTGGCTGAGTGAGAAAAATCTATATCCATTTTACCTTTTGTCTTTTATTGGTCACTGCCTCGCAGGTCATCAAAAACGACACACAGGGATGAGTGTGTGTGTGTGTGTGTTTGTGTGTGTGTGTGTGTGTGTGTGTGTGTGCGTAAAATGCTTCTCGTGCTTTCTATGAATCTAAATGTCTCACGGTCACATAAAAACTTCAGTGGATTAGTGACCTTAGCTTTATCTTGACTAGTGGTTAGCATCTCCAGCTCTCAGAAACACCTGAGCTCTGAATCTCTGGTGTGGACCTGAGATCTTCCTTAGTGGATATTGCTTGTTCTCCACACAGATTATCCCTAGGTACTCTACGGTCTTCTAAAACTAGCTGTCAAATATAACCCATTATCATCGTGTTAATGCATTCCTATTAACACATTTTAACGCAAGTTAATTGCATTTTTTTTTTTTTTCAAGGCACCCATGGTTTATCGGAGGTTAGTTTGTACCACTGCGAGCTTGGTGAGACCTTAAATGATGATGCATTATGGGAAGTTGAGGCCTAACATGTCTGGGAAGTTTTGTTGTTGTTCCCTCACACTCTGTCTCTGTGCACTGTGTGTCCGAAGAGGAATACAACTCAGGACGTTACGCTGCAATATTGGCAGGATAATCCGACCAGTATAATGCACCCAGTGTGCTTTTTACGGATCAATTTAGTCATAATGAAGAACTGAGTTCCAGATCTGCAGAACCCAGACAGATACAACTACTTTATTGAGTTTCCATCGTCCTACTCGAAGGAATATTTGAGAGTAACGAAAGTCTGGACGGATACGTACAACATGTGGATTGGTAATGAACATTCAGGTTTGGTATTTACCTGCTAAATATAGCATTATCATCACTGGTAAGCAAGGGTGGCAAAAGTACTAGTCTTCAGTACTCAAGTAAAAGTATAGATACTCGAACAAAAAATGACTAAAAGTAAAAGTAATGAAGTTGTTCCCATACTTAGCCCCCGCTCCTTCTGCCGGCCTGGCTGAATCTTTGGACTCGGGGCGGCACTTGGATTCGCAGAACACATTGATCCCAAATACTTGTTTTAGATATTACCACTCACTCCTTCCCTCTGTTCACGGCCACCATCATTATACCTAAGCTCCACACTTACCACCAGACTGGCTGAACTGATTACACAACACAATAGGCACAACTATAACATCACATCTCACTCTCACTTTAAAGCTGTCAACTCTTCCCCAACCTTTGAATTTCCTACCCTGAATCCCTCTTCCATGTTCCCTTCCCCCTCACCTAGGTGGTCATAATTATGCAATAAAATAAATCAATTTATCTATGTGCAATAACAAAACATATAGTTCATTGCCGTCTTTAAAAGATTGCACTTATTGTAGTGTTAACTTTTGATAGCATGTGCAGAAAAAGTAGAGAACAAAAAAATAAATAAAATAATAATAATAATAATAATAATAATAATAATAATAATAATAATAATAATAATAATAATAAATATGGAGGACGACTAGTGTTTTAGATTGTTTCCACTCCAGTCTCACCTTTAGTCTCAGTCATTAGCAGCATTGGAGATGAGCTTGTGAGCTTCAAATATAATGTATTAAGCACTCTTACTATACTTACTCACAGATAGTAGAGAAATGTGTTGCAGCAGAGAGACTTCTACCTTTGCAAAATGTTCCCTGCACTGCACACGTACAGTGTACATTTTAGGAAATCCTCAGGTCTCAGAGTGAGGTATCATGTCGCGGCAAAATCTCTGTTCAATTGGAACAGAGAAGTAGACATGACAAATCAAGTTGGAAAGCCGTTATTTCCTTTTGTTTTTTAAAAGTTAAGATATATCAATGTATTTTTGATTAATAAATACATAGTTAAATGAAACATTGATCTGTCTTAACCTTTGAAAATAAAAATAACAACTTTCAAATTGCTCTCGTATCCAAGCAGCACATCCATTGTATAGCAGTGGTTACTAATGACTTGGTTTTTAACTGAAGTTCAGATTTCCAAGGATAAAAAAAACAATAGATTCTTTGTAAAGGAATATCCTTTTAAAAGAAGCACGGTGAACAAATACTGAACCTATGTAGTTGTTTAGCACAATATGTTTGATGGGTTTCAGCAACAAACCAACCAAAAAAATCCCAATTAACTCAGAAAAAGCATGTGATTAAAGATTGTAATAGTTTGACAGCACTAATAAATATTTCATACCAAATCTTATAATAGCACATTACAGAACAAGGCAAAGGGAACCTTGTTTGAAAATATGCATTCCCATTTCCTGGAAATAATGAACGATTGAGACATGCTCGGCAGGGCTCGCCAGGTCATTTGGAGGCCCTAAGCAAACTCAGTATATGGGGCCCATAATTCGCGTGCACCGCAAGGCGCATTTTGATATTATTATTATCCAGGGTTTCCCCCAGAAAACTTGCTAAGCCTGGTGGTAGAGAAGCCCACCGGTGGCCCACCGTGTTTTTGTAAAAAAAAATGTTTAAAGTTGACAGAAACGTTTAAATTATGACTATTATGTGTTAATATAAGCCATTTATTAACTATACTTCAATGTAGAGTCTTATAAAAAGGCACAATCATGAAATACAGTTTTAACAAACAAAAAAATGCAATAAAAATAAATAATATCAATTGTTTTCACTTAAGTTAAATCCTAGTGAATTTTAAAACAAGCCATTGCGGGTCACATTCAAAAGTAAAATAAATTAACATAAATATGCAAACATGGCCATGGGGTAAAACCAGGAAACTCAGAAGCTTCAGTGATTGACAAGCCTACAAAATGAAAAACATGAAAGCTATAAGTTATTTTCATAATAGATATTCCATTTTAGTCAGTGTACTGTATTTACATCAGATATTTGTTTCAACCAGCAGAGCGCGCTGGTGACCCAGTGGTCGGTTGGAATGCAGCTATTCTAGCGGTGAAGAAGAGATGCTATGCTTGCAGACAGAGCTAATAGAAAAACGTGACTTTTACAGATATTCACGTAACACAGATATTCTTTAGGTGCTAAAGGGGTAAGGAATCATGTATGAACATGTTTAAGAGTAGTAGGCGATTCCGCCTGCCACCTACACTTCTGGACAGACTAATTATCTTCGACATGACGAGTGCTGTTGTTTGTATCAGGCATTTTCTTCCACGCTACTTGTTTACAGTGAGCTGACCAATCGCAGCAAGGTCAGGTCCAACGTTTTCTCTAGGTTGCCAGTTTGTAATTACAAACAAATGCATGGACAGATAGATTACTGGAAATATGCCCTGCAGTTTTGATGCATGCTTAGTCTGGCATAGGCTGCTCGGAGAAAAGATTTACCTCCTTATTATTCCACCGTACGTCATTCTCCCCTACCACCGTCCCAGATATTATTTCAAGTTTTAGACTATCTGTAGCCTTTGAACACTTCACACAATTCATATACAACCAAACTGAAATAATAATTCCTTATTTCACTTTCAAACATGTACATTTTGATAAAACTTTGTTAACTTTGATTTAACTTTGATTGAACTTTGTTAACTTTGATTTAACAGAAATTTGACTGACTTGTCACTAATCCATAGTTATTTCTGGTATATAAACACGTCATGATTGTAAACTGTAGTTTTAGTATTAGTTGTTCTTTTGTTTTGTTTTTTGCTGAGTCATAACTGAGAACATAACTTAAAATTGTAATTTTCTCACTCATCTTCTCTTTATAAAAATTAGTACAGTGCCCGTCGGAAGTATGCATTCATGTGGGAGCTTAAGTAGAGTATTAATTATGGCCAAATGAGTATGTGTTTGAAGGTTGGATAGACAAAGAGGTGTACATACTCTGTACTCTGTAGTGTTATAAAGGGGTTTATTTGCGGGTGCAAAATAAAACAGCGTGTGCGATTTCCCTGGTTTAATTCTATGGGACATGAACATGATTATTGTGTTTGTTTGTTTTTTTACTCACTTTTATATTTTTTTTGTTTAGTGTATCTTTCTGTAATGTATGTTTTTTGAAGTTATGTATATTTGCTTATCTTTCTGTTGTGTTTTTGTGCATTTTTTGTATAATTATAGTTTTTGTTGCCATTGTAGTGTGATTCTGGAGTAATTTTGTGTAATTTTGTTCATTTCTGTTATTTTGTGTATTTTTTGTATAAATATTTAGTTTTGTGTATTTTGAGTCATTTTCATATTTTGTTGTGTATTTTTTGGAGTCATGTGTATTTTTTAATCTTTCAGTTGCCTTTTTGTGCATTTTTTGTGTTTTATTTTACTCGTTTAGTATATTTTTATTTTTATTATAAATAAATAAATACTTTGTGCGTGTGTTCCCGTGAAATGTTTGAGACACTGATAACCAAACTCCATTGTAGCGCCAATCAGAAAAGTAGCAAAACTGCAAAACAAAACGTAAAGCTCCAAACTACATAAACAACATGAGTGAGTAAATAAATTAAAGTATTATGTACAATTCGGCTGTCTTTTTTTTAAAAACAAAAATCCTTTTATACCTTTGAACCGAGTGGTCAAAGCTTAGCTTCCATGCACGGCACCACAGAGAATCTGCAGTTTTCCAGATGGAGTATTGAACGGGTTGGGAAACGTGTCTGCAAAAGACTCACCAGTGGCTGACGGTTTCAAATGATCTATTCAGAGAGCTCCTGTGTTTCGGTCTAAACTATCTTCTTCTCTATCGCTCGTGTGTTTACAGTCTGTGTCTGCTTGGCTGTGAGC